>NW_024737097.1:3903531-3930628 GCF_018991925.1 Homarus americanus
TTTAAAAAGTAATTACAATTTATGACAATGATCTAACATTTGACCTGATTCACTCAACAGATCTAAATATGAAAAATTTCAAAATGCCCGTGATGAGGAAAGTGAAGATGAGGGTCTCATTGAAGTTTTGACTCATGCTAAGGAACTTCAGCAGACACAACTGCCAGTAAAAGAATCAATAGAAACCAAAAACAAGAGGCATCATCGGGAGAGAAAAAACCGTGGGAGGAGTAAACCTGGAGAAAGTGAATCATCTTCCGGAGCCACAAAAGATGGTAAACCTGATGGTGTATTCATTTGTAGTGTGTCTGACGATGACTCTATAGGCTCAGCTAGTGATCTAAAGGCTAGGATTAATGATGAATATGATTATGATAATTGTGACCGTGGCGATATCTCAGAAACTATAAGTTCATCTGTATATCACGCTGAGTGTGAAAGTGTCACGACTCATGAGGATGATCCAAGGATAGCAGAGAGTTGTGATCCTTCCCAGTTAATACGACGTGGACCAAAGCCAAGTAGAGCAGCTGTGCGGGCCCGTGCTCGTGCTCTCCAAGAACAAGAAAACAGAAAGTGTGCTCAGGATAGACTATTAGGACATGAGTATGGAGAAAAACCTCTTCTTCAAGATGATGAACTTGATTCAGGTGAAGAAGAAAGCAAACTGTCTGATGATCATGAGGACCAACACATAGAACAACAACCAATTCAGCAGCCAGATCAATTGCCCATCCTCTCCAACATATTCCATGTTCCACGACCATTCAGGAAAACTTCCATGGATGATTCTCAGAGACAAAGGGAATATATTGGAGATGAAGATGTGTTTGCCTTAGCTCCTTTTAAAACCTCTCTTAAAAAACTAAACAAAAAAGTTTTTCAGAGTCGTAGTCAGCCATCAAGCAACACTGTTTCCCCATTAGAATCCTCCAGCCAGCCAATTATAACTCCACCCATGGCAAACAGTTCGCCAGCCCCATTTCACTTAGGTAGCCCAGAAGTACTGGAGCAAGTTATTGAACCTGTTAGGTTACCTGTTCAAGCTGACATCATTTATGAAGAGTCTCCAAGTGAAGAGTATCCTATATATGAAAATGTTGTACTAAATCCAAGTGGTAGTAACATAGAAAATGGTACAACAACCCCTAGATACCATCACTATGAGAATGTTCCTGGACCTTTCCACATACCTAGAGTTGTTGAATCTTCAATTGTTAATCCTGTTCCAACAAAAAATCCATTTGTAAATCCTTTTGCCAATGAGAGTCCAGTAGCAGTAGCAGGAACTCATAAACCTCCAATGCATATATCAAACCAATCTGGATTGTCATCAACTGTAGCAGAACAAACATTATCCAGTGCCCCTCATAACATTTCTCAACAGCCCAGTCAAACTGTAATGTCACAAAGCTTAGATTCTCTTACTCCTAGTTCAACTGTAGGCTCTGTCAATTCCCCATCTTTCCAGGGTACAGATCTTTTTGGATCGACACCCTTCAATGATGTCGCAATATCAACAACTCCATCCAATGATGCCAAAGAATTTTCAGCTCTTGGTCAGGAAGTCTTAAATGGTGTTTCACAATTTACCAATTCAACTAAATCACAATATTTTACCCCACCATCAGATGTTACCTCACACACCCCTATTCATACTTCCACACCACGTGCCACTAAGATCCATCCTGCCTCTCGAAAGAAAGAGTCAAATTCAGGTGACCTTGATGATGCTGATTTATTTGGTGCTGTACCTTTCAAACCAATAATTGGACATCAGCAACGAAAAAGTCAAACAGCAGGTGGAAAAAGCCAGACATTACCAGCTAACATGAGCTCTGTTCTTCAAGCACAGATGGCTCAGATGGCACATGATGATGGTCACGTAGAAAAGTTCTTTGGGGATTTCAAAATCTCCAAGACACTTAGGAAATCAACGCCGCCCAGTTTCCGCAAACCCAGGACTACACACCAAAAACTCTCAGATTCTGACACCTCTAGTGATGATGGAACTGGACTGCCCTGTAGAAAACCTAGACATAGAGATCGAAGTAAAGATAGATTAAAATATAAAAATATAAGTGAGGAATTTGAGGAAGAGAATATGATGGTGCTACCAATGAAACAATTTGGACATTCTAAAAAAGAAAAAATAAGCAAAAAAAGTAAAAAACATGAGAAAATGGAGAAGAAAATTGATAAGCCAGAGAAGAAGCCTGAGAAAAGCATCAGTAATGAGTGTTCTGGGATTTCTAACATGAGCTTTGAAGACTTTACTCTGGAGGAGAACCGTCGGGAGGCAGACAGGAATCGTCAAAAGTTAGAAAGGAGCCGACAAGAAGCTGAAAGGGGAGATTCTCTTCAGAGTCCAGAAGAAGATGACTCAGATTTAAGAACAACTGGAGGAACAAGATTTGGCTCATTAAAACGAGGCATCAACCCTTTTTCTAAATTAGGACGCTAAGAGAAATTTGATAATTAGTGAAAATATCTTGATAGGGACAGGGGTTTAATAGAAAAACAGACTCTCAGTCTTAGGTTCATAAATCTGTTGTGGGGAGAGTTTCATGTGTTCCATACCAAACCATAAATTGAATAAATCATCTGATATATGTACAGTATATGAACTTGGCCCATAATGCAGTAGATGCAGTATTGTAGATATTATTTTATGTCTGCATTATAACGTGAAGCAATCCAAGAAAAGATTTTTAAACAAAGAAGACTTGCCTTTACCAATGAAGATTAATTTATTGTGATTTATTTCTTTTTAAGGTATAGTTTATTCCAGATTGAGTCATTACTGGATTTTGAGGAAGTACATTAATTTATATCATAATTTTAAATTAAAATGTTGAATTGCTATTTTACTCTTGAGTTTGCACTGTACCATCTGCAGATGTAATTGTAATTATCATTGAGGCTGTTGTTCTCATGATACTTTTAAAAGTAATTTCACAATATATCTTTGAAGCTGATGTCTAGAACCTACAAATGATGAAATTTCTATCAAAACCAGTTGGTAATATTAAACTTAAATGTTTTCTCAACAAAGTTAATGCCTTTGGCAGTTACTGTACGTATAAAGAAAATTATTATGACAAGTTGAAATGGGTTTCTCTTAGTTTCTCTTTATGATGAGTAACAAAAATCAGTCCAATAACACTAATAAAATTTCCTGTATTTGTCTTGCTTTTGTGCTTTCAAACATATAGAAAAAATTGTGTCCTGATATTGTGTTTTCTGGTTAGATCTGCACTACAGATATATTGGTGCTAGATAGGAAGCAACTGATTCATTATGTATTTTGTTATTTTCCCCAGCAAAAGATTTTTACAGATTGTTAATATCATCTTGTGAGTCAGTGTTTATTGTAAAGTTTTAATATTTAATGTGGATAACTTTTAAAATAAATTACTTCAGAGACTGAGGGTATATATTAGCTATTTGTACTCACACAGCCAAAACTGTTTTGTCTATAAATGATTTGTATGATATTTAAAGTAAATTAATTTGGTCTTGTATGGCAGCAAACTGAAGATAGAAACATTAGGATATTTTATATATGATACTTTTACACACCTCAAATAACTGTTGAGAAATAGGATGAAAACTACTACTCTATGTAAAGGTTTTACCAGTCTTTTCTCGATAAACATAATCAACAAAATTAGTATTACCTTAAAGACTTAAAATATTTCTGATCTGTTTGTACCACTCAACCTTTCAATGTTCACAACAGATATATAAACCATTTTTTCTTTCAGTTACTGTATGTATCTCTCTCTCTCTTTCTTTATGCAATCATTGGAATATTTAAGTTATAGGTCTGGAGTACTGTTTTATACAGTAATACCCCGATTTACGCGGTCAATTGAACCCACGGAGGTCCGCGTAAAACGAGAAACGTATAAATGGAATAACAGAACATATGGGATTAATTGAAATAGAGACTGGGCCGACTCCCAAACTCCACTTTTTCCGACACATTACCTATGTTGTAGTAAAAATAACATCTTAATTTTATGATGGTATGCACACACAATTAATATTTAAGCGAAATACAGTCGCCAGGTTAATGTCCATTCAAATAATGGACTCAACTTCCCCCCCCCCCTCTTCCTACGCTCACTGGCTCCTCCCTCTCTGAGAAATGTTTGGGTGAAAACACTAGATTTTAAGGTATAGTAATAAATAATACCTCAGACTAAAGTTAGGAGAATATAATTGACATTGCTGAATTCCTTGCAAGACCAGGAATATTTTGAATATTCACGTCATATATTTTGCACAAAAGATAGCATATTTGCTCTGTGTAAACAAAATTCTTGCATTAGATCTAAAATTTGTATGTGTAATGCAAAATCCATGATGTTTACATTCAAAATGATCATCATATTGTAAGAATTCCAGCAATGTAAATTATATTCTGGCCGGGAAATTTGTATGAATTTTATGAGCTAAATAAAAAAATTATACTTCACCCGCATATATGAGTAGATGCACATCGTAAAGTGGGAATTCTGGCTCTGGCAGGGTACCGCGTAAATGTAGAAACGCGTAAACCAGAACCGCGTAAAGCGGGGTATTACTGTATTGGCATACTTTTTTCCAACACGTTATTGGTAAAATTATTTTTAAAATTACGCTAATAATTGTGAAGGGACAATGGTATGATTAACATGAACAAAGTGGCATGGTGAGCAGCCCTGTGGCTTATTTTGCCTCACTTGTTAACCTCTCTCTAACATGCCTGAAAACTTGTTAACAGTGCAAGAATATATTAATATATATTAGTCAGACTAGACAAAATCTTGTACCTGTAGTTGTTTAAAGTTTTGTTGTATATATTACTTTTTTGTCCATGCCAAATTTAGTTATAAATTGTTGCGACATTTTATATATATATATATATATATATATATATATATATATATATATATATATATATATATATATATATATATATATATATATATATATATATATATATATATATATATATATATATATATTAGTGTTCTGATAACTGGGATGGTTGAAATAATATTAAAAAAATCCTGAACCCCCAAAAATAGTAGAATGTGGTTGGCATGATATTTTTGGGTAACTTGGTGTGTTAGATTTTTTAAGCTTGGATGGGATCTGTTTAACTGAACATTCCAATAACTTTTGAAAGACAGACACATTCCAAAAGTACTAGTGACACACCTTTGAGTCTCATTCTATTGAAATGAAATTATGTTATATAGTCTTTTTTTTCAGATTCACATTTAAAAGCCTTATTTCTAGTGGCAGCACATTTAAAAGCCTTATTTCTAGTGGCAGCACTTTGAATAATATTCAATGAGTTTTCGGGGTACTATAAACCCCAAGAGTGTATTATTGTGTGGAATCTCAGACTATACTGTTGTGTATTATTTCTGTAGAGATTTTCATGTTTGTGTTTCAGGTTATTTTTAGACTCTTTCATAGTTCAAGAGTCACTGAATGTATGTCTAAGATTACTGTGTTTAGTAATTATTTTTTTAGGTAGAGATAAGTATTTCTTGATATTGTTATGCAAACAAAGTATGCATTAGACAATTTTTTTTTAGCAAATAGCATCATTATATCCAAACATTAATGCATTTTCTAATTATTTATAAATTTAAAATCAAGACATAACAAGAGTACAGTGACCTCTTTATAAACTAATACGATAATGTTCAGAGAGAGTTTCAATTTTAAAATATAAATATTTTTTATTTTATTGCATATTGTCTCAGTATTTTGATTGACAGCACACTGGAGTTTATCAATATAATTTAATAAGTTTTCTGGTACATAAAAAAAACAATATTATGAATGTACTTAGTGTTTTGATTGCTCATTCAATGCAGTACTTGGGCTTTTCAGTTCTCAGTCACAGTATAATTGACTGAGAATTAATTGTATGGTTTAGAACCTGCAGTATATTCAGGTAAATTTGTAGAATCTAGTATGTAATCTTGTATTGCCTTAATAGCATTACACTTCCATCGACTTCCAAACCTCGTCTGTCTCAGTAATAATATGAATAGTAATTTTGAAGTGGACTTTTTATTCTTTTTTGTTGAAACGCTGATACTGTTTTTTATCTAACATTTTATTTTTGAATGGGACACAAAGATTAAAAATTAAACAAAAGTTGGCAGTTTGAATCTCATTTGACCTTCAGTGAGACAGTGCATTTGTGTTTATTTTTCTTATATGTGACATATTTGTACATGAGCAGTTGTAAGTGGGGAGAAGGTCATTTAAGAATCGAGTGCAGCTTTATATATATATATATATATATATATATATATATATATATATATATATATATATATATATATATATATATATATATATATATATATATATATATATATATATATATATATATATATATATATATATATATATATATATATATATATATATATATATATATATATATATATATATATATATATATATATATATATATATATATATATATATATATATATATATATATATATATATATATATATATATATATATATATATATATATATATATATATATATATATATATATATATATATATATATATATATATATATATATATATATATATATATATATATATATATATATATATATATATATATATATATATATGAACCTCACTGCATGATCAGGTGAACTGCAACATAACATATGGGATTGGTGAAGAATAGAGACACGACCCTTTGCTTTCCCTTTTTGAAGGCACAATCGTGCGTTTTAGTAAAATAACATCTTAACTTTATGATGGTACATGCACACACACATAATAGAGACAATCAATAAGAGAATAATATACTGTAGGTTGGGTTAGAAAAAACAAGGTTGGGGTTCACACCGTTAGTGGAAGAGATGGAGTCGTGTCACGGGAATGGGAGGCTGGTTCGAGGCCAGAGGGCAGGCTACTTGACCCTCAGGTGATCTTCATCCCTGTCATCCACCACTTGATAGTGCCTCCCTGACAAATCCTCAATGCACCATCGCTGTCTCTGTCACCATCACTGGCTTGGGCTGGCTGTGGTGGGTTCTTGGCGAAGAACTTCGGTAATGCTTTGTTGGCTAGTGTTGATGTTGTCGTGATACACCTTGATGTAGGGCTTCATAATCTGCAACATCTGGATAGTGAAGACTTCATACCGGTTATCATCAGGGTCGTCGGAAAGGAGGAGCTTGAGTTTCTCAACACACTTTCGATGCTTTTACCCATTACTATCGATATTAACTTGCGTTCTTCTTGGGATGGCGCACCACCTGCCTCTTCACTGACGTCATCATCATCTCCATCTCGTTGGTAGTCATCGAGATCCTGTCACACTCAGGATGTAAAATGCGTTGGTGGTCTCGGGAGAAGCCTGCAGCTGTAACACTCTGCGCAGCTTCTCTGGCAAAGATCCACTGCTACTGCAACAATTCTGAACCTCACCAGTCTGAATTGACTCTGCCTCCCACCTGGAATACCTTGCAACACATGTCTCTCCCATGCGTGACAAACCGTTGCGCTGAACAGCTGATCCCATGCCGCCGCAAAAAAGAACCCCCAACTTTCTTGACGTTGAATTTTCTCCAAATTGTTTTAGCAAGTACTTCTTGCTCTGCCAACCTATTGTTCCTCATCGTCTTCGCTCTTGCTATCGGTGTCACCCAGGTTCATAATTCATCCTTGGTGTTGGTGTAGTCTCAGGAGCTTAAATTTTCTTTGCAGAGACACAGCTTTCGCGTACAGATCAATTCTTGGTCCATGGGCTGTATTAATAGCGTAGTGTTGGGAGAAGGAGAAGACCACTTTTATGTTGGGAGTGACGATCTAACAGTAGTGAGAGTGTCCTAGTCACGTTGTCAAAGCAACAGCTCTGAATGGAACCTCTGTTGCTCCTAGAATTTCTTCACGTCGAGAGCGAAACAGTCATCAAACCAGGAGAGGGACAGTGTAGAACATCCACGCCTTCGTGCGGTCAGCCAGTGGACATTTAAAGCGTCATGTCCATGCTCTTTATCAAGCGTCGGCTTGCGTGCTGTGTGGATCACCGATAACCCAGGCTTACACAGGTACTGGAGGCATTGGTAGTAAACAGGGCCGTTGATCGCGCTCCTTCTGCAACTTCGGCCCGACACTTGCTGGCATTCTTCACAACGAAGGTCGTGGAAGGTAGCTTTCAAAAAAGAATGAATTCGTCCATGTTAAACACCTGGTCGCCGATTGTACACTGTCCTTCCTCCATAATCTCTACTTAAAAGCCGGAGGAAAATCCTAGCCGCAACCTGGTCAGGACTAGCTTCTTTCACCACCAATGTTAATATGTTGGTTATCTTGTTCTCTTCTTAAATCTCTGCAACCACCCAGAGGAAGCATTGAAGGGTTTGGGCTCTGCAATTCCCATCTTCGTGACACTGCAGCGCCACAGTTCATGTGCATACTCTCCTTAACTGACTCGTGTCCGCCATGTTCCGTCGCGCCTGGCAAGATCAAGTAGCTCATCAAGTAGCTCTACAGTAATTTCTCTGTCTTGAGAAGCACCTGGTTGTGGCAATACTTGATCATAGAAGCTTTTCTTAGACTTTGAGTGTTAGGTATTGCTTCTTTATCTTGGCTGCATCAACCTAGTCCTACCCCGGATCGTGAATACGTTAACACCATGCTGGCCAGCAGCGAGATCAACTTGTCTTGTTCCTTTCTCCAACTCTTGGATGATCTTGTATTTAATTTACCGTAAGCAAGAACGTCGTATCTTCATTGGCAAGGAGGCTGGGTCCGGAAGTAATGCAAGGTTTCTTTGTGGTGGTGGTGGTCAGTGGAAGCCATTCTTATGGAACAATGGATACCGATGCTATACCGCGGTGTAGCGGGAGAATCTCTTTGATGCGGGTAAGTCAAGGGCCTTGCGGCGGGGAGCGTCATAGTACATTAAACCAATCACAGCTAAGCCCGGGGAGAGTAAGGATACTTGGTCAATCACAGTCCGATATGTCATATAGCGTCCACCGACTCGCATATAAAGACATACACTGGTCAACCTCGCTCAACACCCAACATTCTTGGGAGAGATGGCGGGAGAGTTTGGGTAAAAATAAGCGCGAGGACCGCCAACCGCTCTCCGTGTAAGGTACCGCACTGCGTAAAAGTGAGCATTCCGTGTTGACGAAATTGCAGCGTAAACATGGAAAGCAGCGTAAAAGTGAAACAGATATGAGGTTTACTGTGTGTATATAAATATATATATATATACATGTGTATATATATATATATATATATATATATATATATATATATATATATATATATATATATATATATATATATATATATATATATATATATATATATTGATAAAATCACACAGGAAAATGGAAACAACGGAACACCTTAGCTTTCGTCTTTATTCAAGACATCTTCAGAGGCAACTGGATTACATGAACAGAGAGAGGCTTAAATATACAGGGTGACCTTAAAAACATGAGGTCAGGTCATAATGATGTCATCCACTAATCCACACACCAACACACACGTAGAGGAGCTTAAGAGAAGGGGGTGACGTGACTAGTCAGGTCAGGTCAAAAATAAGGGACTCACTAAATAACTATCATACATCTAGATCAAAGATTTTCAAAGCATTTTTAACCTTGGGCCACTGACAAATAAATTTATGTAACATATTATCAGTTTTGAACTGACCATCACTAAGGTTTATTGATTTTAATTCCTTAATCAAACTAGCTTCAACCAGAAGTCTTTCTGTGACACAAGATGATTTAAATACTTCTAAGCTTTTTTCCCAAGCAATGGGATGATTATTACTCCTAACATGAACGAACAAGGCACTGCTTTCAGATGCTGTTCTGATTTTATACTTGTGTTGTTTGATTCTGAGCTGCAGTGTTTTTCCTGTCTGTCCTACATAATTACAATTACATTTGCTACATGGAATACAATAAACACTTCCATTTACATTCAAACTTGGGCAATTTCTTATGAATATTGGTAATGGTTGAGTCATACTTGAAAACAACATTAATATTTAGAAGCTTGAGGGACCGAACTAACGGGACAAATTCATTACAATAGGGCAGAGTCAAAATATTCTTAAGTGTAGGAATTTGCCTGGTTTGAGAGGAATGAAAGGATTTTTTAGCCCTTTTAAAACAACGATCAACAAACACAGAAGGGTACCCGAGCTTCTGTGCAATGGAACGAATGTGTTTCAATTCATCGTCAATAAATTCAGAGTCACAAATACGCAGACATCTTAAGAACATCGCAGAAAAAACTGACATTTTGGTAGACTCCAGGTGATTTGATAAAAAGTGTATGAAACTGTCTACCTGTGTGGGCTTTTTGTATACCTTAAATTTGTAGTTTTGGCCATTTCTCATGATAAGCATATCAAGGAATGGAAGGGATCTATTTATTTCTCTTTCAATTTTGAATGTGATACGTGGGACAATATCATTAAGCTTGTCTAAAAATTCCAATGGGTCACTGTTTCTAGGCCAAAGACAAAGAACATCATCTACATTGCACAGAAACTCGGGTACCCTTCTGTGTTTGTTGATATATATATATATATATATATATATATATATATATATATATATATATATATATATATATATATATATATATATATATATATATATATATATATATATATATATATATATATATATATAATATTAATTATTAACGGTTTATTGATAGAGCATAGGAGCCTGAAGGCTGAAAATATACAGTTACATAATTGGGGAATGGGTCTCTTGATTTACAAATAATATACAAGTAACATAAGTGATACAAATATGATATATAATAACTAGGTGGAGAGAAGCTCAAACTACAGGGCATTTCAACATAGTGACAGTGCAAAAAGTAAGATTTGCTGGGAGTGAATACACTGGTTTATTACAAGTTAGTGATAATTTTTACAATGGTTGGGACTTGGCTGCTCTTATAGTGATCAGTTCGTGCTCATATGGGCTGGATGCGGTTGTGGTGTCAAACAGCAATTCTCGGGTGAGGGATCTCAGGTGCTAGTAGGAGCCGGTGTCGAGGATGGTGCAGAAGCTTCTCACCAAATTTGCAGATGAGGTCGTACTGATTGTCAGTGAGAGCCGAGAGGGTCAGTGAGTTCAGCGCTTCTTGATATGTGGAGTGGAAAGGGGAGAGAGTGTAATCTTGCATGCCCTCTTTTGCACTTTTTATAGGTGTTTATGTTGTGTGGCATTTGGGGAGAAAGACCAGGTAGGGGAGGCATAGGTGAGCTTGGGAAGAATGAATGTTGAGTAAACACTGATGAGCTCGGGTGCAGGAACCCCGAGGGACTTGAGTCGGCGGAGGAGGTGGAGACGGAACTGGAGGATTTGACAACTTCACTGACGTGTGGTTTCCAATTTAGTTTGTTGTCTATGGTGACGCCGAGGAGCTTAGTGGAATCTACAACCTGGAGTGTGTTGGGACCTAAAGTAATGGAAGGGGGTGGGACAACGTCGGAGGAGAGGTTGATGTGCACAACCATGGTCTTGGTATGGTTGATGGTGACGTGGTTGTTGGTGGCCCAGTTTTGGAGACTTTTCAATAAATCCTGAAGGGCGGTATAGTTGGGAGCAGAATTGTTGATGCTGATCCCAATGGTGGAGTCATTGACATATTTCCAGCGAGCAGGCTTTTCTCTTAGGGCATCATTGATAAGCATAAGGAAGCATAGTGGTCCCATCTTGGTGTCTTAGGGGATGCCACATGTATGTATGTATGTATGTATGTATGTGTGTATGTATGTATGTATGTATGTATGTATGTATGTATGTATGTGTGTATGTATGTATGTATGTATATATGTACAGCTCCTCCCCGACTTACGACCTACTCGACTTACGACCACCCAGACATACGACCGCCTCAGTCGTACCAAAATTCTGTCAAATTATGTATTTTCGAGTCCCAACGTTAGTGATTGCGCTCTGTACTAACAAAAAAATTGTTGTAATTCACTTATAACTGGCTGGCAAGTTTAAAAGTGAGAGTTTTGTGGCGCTGAAAAGAAAAAGAGAAACCCATTTTAGATTTTCTATATATTTTTTAAGCATTTTCGACTTAAGACCTGAATTTGGGTTCCTAACCCCATCGGAAGTCGGGGAGGAGCTGTATATATATATCAAGAAGAAAATGTTGTAGCTCTGCTGTTTGTTCTGCAGATTCCATTATGATGTTGATGAAAGGCCAACTTCTTGTATTTAAAAAAACAAAGAGATAAATTAATAATACAGTTCCTAATCAAAGCTTTCCTTGAGTGCAACAGCCATTAAGACAAACTAAACACACACACACCAAAATCACTGTCATTACTGATAGTCAGTAATTTGTGATTTATATTTTTCTTCGCTTTCCACACAATTTACTCGTTTGAGAATTAAGTAAGAACAATGAAAATTCTGAAGAAGCCATCTAATAAATTGTTCCACTCTCAGTAGGGCACCAATAAGAATGAGTAATGGACATTATGTAAATCTCCATATATATTTGAAATTGAGATTATGAAATTCTAATTTTACCAGAAGGAGGAAAAGTAACAATATTCTACCATCAAACTTCCTTCTTCAGTGTGACTCATGACTGGGCTTAGATCATTCTTTGTGACTTGTTACATAAACTGAAAAAATATACAAAGCTTAGTATTGCTTTTTGCCCTAGAGATAATGAATTATAATCTCCACATATACTCTTCCTAGCCATAATAAAACATATATTTACTCATATTTAAAAACTGTTGATGGAGAATATTTTTCTATTGATGTGTTATCTTCAGCAAGAGAGATCTTGTAAACATCGATGGTAGTACCCTATATTAGAAGGCAATTTCATTCTTTTAACTGTAGGAATTTTTTTCTCTACAGCAACAGGTATTAGCATAATTTTTTGTATCAAAACCCT
Organism: Homarus americanus; assembly: GCF_018991925.1. Taxonomy (NCBI): domain Eukaryota; kingdom Metazoa; phylum Arthropoda; class Malacostraca; order Decapoda; family Nephropidae; genus Homarus; species Homarus americanus. The sequence goes on from NW_024737097.1 coordinate 3,916,505, forward strand.
TACCAACAGCATTTTATTTATCCCTTGAATCTTTGTATGATAAGTGACAGTGAGACTAAAGTTGAATTGTTTAGGCTTGTATTTCAGATTATTGAACTATGGTAAATGTTTGTAGCTCAGCTGGTTTGTTTTGCCATGGCCATTTATCCGTCCGATGTCCATTAACTTTCTACTTTTTCTCAGAAAATGCAAACTAGATCAACTTGAAACATATATATAGGTCAGATGCACCTGGTGATAGTTTGGTTAAACTGCACATAGGTTCACAACCTTATTCTTCATAATTTGTTAAAAGTTTTGATAAATCCTAGGCAGCCAGCTGAGAAGTTAGCCATCACCAGCTGTATCATATAAGCTGTGTAGTTTCCTGCTGGATGGGCAGCATCTTATTACTGAGAGAGGAGTTAGTTCCTTAGGCATCATGATGCTCATAACTAGGTCTGACACAATGATAAACCAACAGTTTTGGCAGTGATGAATTCTATCGCAAAATTTATGATTTATTCATTCAGCCACTTGTGCACCACATCTAGTGCTGCTTGTCCCAAGAAATCATGATAGTGCACCTCAATTTTTATCAGAATACAATGATCCTTGATACTGTACTGTACTTAGATTGACTAAATTTGTTTTCAACTGCTTTGTGAAAGACCATCCCTTCCTTCCCTCATATATAAGGCTATTTCATTTTGAATTTGTTTTACTATTATTTATTATTAATAGTTGCCAAAAGTTAAATTTATATCAGATCTTTTTTGCACTCCTAACAGGAAGTAGTGAGTGTCAAATAAGCATTTTCCAATTCCCAAAGGAAGGGACTAATTTTTCTTGTAGAATATGATGGTAGATCTACTTTATACAGGTTGTACCTCTCTAGTCCGGCAACCTCGGGACCTGACCGGTGCCGGACCATGGAAAATAATAAATAAATAAATAAAAATTTTGACGGCGGAAACTTGAATTTCGACGGGTTTGAACGGCCCGCCAACGTGCAGACGACGTGCATAATCGTGTAAACAGCGTCATTTCTCTTATGTACAAAAGATTCATTATTGTTTATTATTGAATGTATTTTTTATTGAATTTATGTTTGTGTGCAAAATGAGCAATACAATTCATTAATAATACGTAGAATATTAAAACACACAAGGAAATGACACAGCATTGTTTTCGTTGATTACAAAACAATTGACTGACTGGTTCTACATATAAAACTGAAGAAAATAAGACCTTGGTTGTAGCTGTAGTAAAATTAATATGGTTGTTTTAAGTAATGTTATTTAATGTTAATAAATGGAACAATAGAAGTAGCTAACGATAATGGTAAAGAAAAAAGAGAGATCGCGTATGTAAGTGCGCATGCACACACGTGAAAACATATTGTCATTACTTTACATAAGAATATGAAAGCAACACTTATTTACTGTTCATATATATTTTAATTAATGTTTCTGAATTTGTTTTTGTTGTATTAATGTTTGTGTGTGCAAAATTAACAATACAATTTATTAATAATACGTGGAATATTAAAACACACGAGGAGACGAGACGGCTGCCGGCATTGTTTATGTTAAAGCTTACAAAACCAGTGACTGATTGGTTCTACATATAAAACTGAAGAAAATAAGACCCTGATTTTAGCTGTAGTAAAATTAATGTAAAAAAATTAATATGGTTGTTTGAAGTACCTGTAATGTTATTTAATGTTAATAAATGGAACAATATAAGTAGCTAACAAGTAATGGTAAAAAAAAAGTGAGACTGCACGTATGTAAGTGCACACATGTGAAAACATATCATTACTCTACATAAGAATATGAAAGCAACACTTATTTACTGCTCATATATATATTGAAGGGTTAAATGTTGTACTCTGTATAGACAAGCAGAGAGAGAGAGAGAGCAGCCGAACTGCTGGATGTAAACAAACCTTAATTTCCCGCGGCTTTGTTGTTGTTTTTTTTTACGGGGATTAGCCCACCCGAGCATAGGTCACTGACCCACATTGGGGCCTGAAGGGCAAAAATGTAATACTCCTGTAATAATAATAATAATAATTCAGATAAGAAAAAGAAAAAAGAAAAATAGCTGCCTATCTACCTATTGGACAAACTAAAATCGTTCTGGACCACAGAATGCCGGACTAGAGAGGTACAACCTATAATAATATTTATTCAGTAAAATTGTCTTATAGGTTTACAATTATGTAGGCATGTACAGTATATAAACTCTGCAGTTATACAGGTCAGCTTGAATATAGACAATGTAGGTATATGATGTGGGGCCTGGACAAAACCCCCTTGGGTTATGTTAGGTTTGTTCAAGGGTTTTTTTTTCCTAGGGGGGTTTTGTCCTACACTCATACGATGCACATAGGATATGGGAGTTCAGTATGCAGTTTCCTATGTGCCTAGACAGTGCAGGTAAACAATAATTGTAAACAGTAAGGCAATTAGATAAAGGAGAGCCCACAAAGCTGTCAGGGACTTATTTCCTGGAGGGTTCTTTGTTTATGCTTACTTTTGAATTCTTGTAAATAATTCAATCACATGTCAATGTTTCTTTGAAAATTAAGAACACAAATCTTAATTGGCATTGTATTATGTGTTTTATAATTCATGAGCAAAAATGTACTTCAGTAATGGCTTACAATGATCCTGTATAGTAATTAATTTTCAACAACTTTAATTTTCTCTTCCATAGTATCAAATATTTTGTCTATAAATGATAATTTACTCAAAACTGATGACATATTTACAAAACTTGGTAATTTGTTGATAATTGTAATTACTCCCCCCAAAAATCATGTCTCCATTTGATGGTGTTGTACTAGCACTGCTTTCACTCTGAACCCATGTTACTGTATGACACTACATATACTTCATATTAAACCTTGAAGAAATTACTTTTTTATTCAATTACTTTTCCTAGCTCTCCTTAATACAGTGCCATACTTTTCCTTGTCTTACAACTGGACTTTGACTTAACACTCGCCTTCAGCCATTATTTGAAATTATGTATCTATCTCTCATAGTTCCCTGACTCATAAAAATCCTTGATTTTAAATGTATTTTATACAAGCTTATTTAAATGTAAACTCTTGAATTAATTTGCTACATAATTATACAAAAGACTCAAATACATTCTTAGTCAGACATTGAATAGTGTCAGATGGTGAGAGGAAAATAAACAGATTCAGATAGTTTTAATTTATATAATTTTTATCTGTTGCTGGCAGTCCATTAACAGTGTTATCACATTTACCTAAGAATATCTGTATTTCAGTTAATTTGAGCCAGCAAACTTGCTCAAGGGGAAGGCAATTTCTCAAGGTGGCAGAGGATTTTTCTGAAATGCAACAAAGGGAAATATTGTACATGTAGAGGATTCCTTGAACATTTCCCTACTATTGATTTTCCAAATTTTACTTTCAGACATAGTGACAATACAGTGATCCCTCGATTAACGAACGGTCCAATTAACAAAATTTTGGTTAACGAATTAGCTCCCATAAGAATTTTCAATTCCATTAATGAACAAAACTTTGATTAATGAAAGCCTTACGAGAAACACACTTTGTTGTGTGCATCAGCTAATTGGCTAGTCCACCGATACAGTAATTGGTTCTATGTTTACATTCGTTTCCAGTGGAGAAAATACTGTATCAAGAAAGTTGTGCTCTTGAATATTTTTGCATTTTTTATATTAAAATTATTGGTCATTCTAATTTAGTTAACATATTGATAATATATACAGTACTGTACAGGGAACAGTTTTTGTGTGCCCATCAGCTGATCGAATCACCCACCAACGCTTCTCAGTTTAACTTTGTTTACAGTGGAGTGAACGTCCAGTTTATTGGTCTCTTGAATATTTTTGCAATTTTACACTAAAATTATTGGTCTTTCTGAAATTTTGTTCACATATTGATAATATACAATGCAGAAATTATTATGAAACATGAAGAAGGTATTAGAACCAATGCACTCTGTAAAGAATATGGCATGTCATCATCGACTGCCACTACAATCAGCTGTTTGATATGTAAACAAAGCTGCCGGTACAGGTTGTGCCTCTCTAGTCTGGCATTCTGTGGTCCGGAAACTCCCGTGGTCCGGAACGAATTTAGTTTGTCCAATAGGTAGATAGGCAGCTTTTTTTTTTTTTTACTTATCTGAATTATTATTATTATTATTACAGGAGTATTAAATTTTTGCCCCTCAGGCCCCAATGTGGGTCAGTAACCTATACCCGGGTGGGCTAATCCCCGTAAAAAACAACAACAAAGCCGCAGGAAATTAAGGTTTTTTTACATCCGGCAGTTCGGCTGCTCTCTCTCTCTCTCTCTCTCTCTCTCTGCTTGTCTATACAGAGTACAACATTTAACCCTTCAATATATATGAGCAGTAAATAAGTGTTGCTTTCATATTCTTATGTAGAGTAATGATGATATGTTTTCACATGTGCGCACTTACATACGCGCAGTCTCACTATTTTTTTTTACCATTAATGGTTAGCCACTTATATTGTTCCATTTATTAACATTAAATAACATTACAGGTACTTCAAACAACCATATTAATTTTTTTACATTAATTTTACTACAGCTACAATCAAGGTCCTATTTTCTTCAGTTTTATACGTAGAACCAATCAATCACTGGTTTTGTAAGCTTTAACAAAAACAATGCTGGCAGCCGTCTCGTCTCCTCGTGTGTTTTAATATTCCACGTATTATTAATAAATTATATTGTTAATTTTGCACACACAAACATTAATTCAATAAAAACAAATTCAGAAACATTAATTAAAATATATATGAACAATAAATAAGTGTTGCTTTCCTATTCTTATGTAAAGTAATGGCAATATGTTTTCACGTGTGTGCATGCGCACTTACATACGAGATCTCTCTTTTTTCTTTACCATTATCATTAGCTACTTCTATTGTTCCATTTATTAACATTAAATAACATTACTTAAAACAACCATATTAATTTTACTACAGCTACAACCAAGGTCTTATTTTCTTCAGTTTTATATGTAGAACCAGTCAGTCACTGGTTTTGGAATCAACGAAAACAATGCTGTCTCATTTCCTCGTGTGTTTTAATATTCTACGTATTATTAATGAATTGTATTGCTCAATTTTGCACACACAAACATTAATTCAATCAAAAAGACTTAAAGTTATAAACAATAATGAATCTTCTGTACATAAGAGAAATGACGCTGTTTACACGATTGTGCACGTCGTCTGAACGTTGGTGGGCCGTTCAAACTCGTCGAAATTCGAGTTTCCGCCGTAAAAATTTTTAAATGTGTTGTTTTTTTTGTGTGTTCAAATATAAAACGTCGAATTAAAAACTCATGAAATTTGAGAAGCTACTGTATGACACTTAACCCTTCAATATGTCTTCAAAGAGACCATGAAGCAGAAAAAGTGGTGCTAGTGCTTCCAAGCCAAGTCACTCTATCCAGGAAAAGGGTGAATTTCCATGGTCCGGCACCGGTCAGGTCCCGAGGTTGCCGGACTAGAGAGGTACAACCTGTAACATGACATACACACCTCAAAGTAAGTTAAAATACAGTATTTTATTGTTTTTTATTTATTATTATACAGTATACTGTACAGTACAGTACTGTATTTAGCTTATATTTAATGTTTTGTTAATTCTATTACTGATATACAGTACTTTGTATGTACTTTTTCTGTGAGTTGGAACCAATTACCTAATATCCCATTGAAATAATGGATTCAGTTAACAAAATTTTCGGTTAACGAACGACTCTGTGGAACGAATTGTGTTTGTTAATCGAGGGACCACTATTTGAAATATTTACTGATCAATTCTTGTTAATGTGTCAGTCACATAATTGAACCAATAAAATTAATTCAATAGGAGTGGGTATATGTAGAGTGGGGATGTATGTAGGGACAAGTGATGAGGAGAATGGACTGTAAATTTAATAGAAATCCACAAAATGTTTAAATGTGAGAAAAAATAAGCCATTGAAAGACAGGAAAGTTATTTTCCTAACATCTGAAGCAATGGACTGACAAACATGTGTTAATACTGTACAGTATTGTTGAAGTGAATCTGATAGTATTGAATAACTGTACACTATGACCTTTGACTCCGGTATGAATGTGGCCAAAATGGAGGACTGACGATTGGAAAATACAGTTTCACCCAAAATAAAAAAAATTGCATTCATGTTATGTTATGTTTGGTTTGGTTAAACCAAGATAGGTTAGGTTAGTACAATAGTGATAAGAAATCATTGTCCTGTGAAAATAGTGACAGTAACCTGAACTACTCTTTAAAACACAGTTGGTCTGGGTTTCCTGATGGAAGATGGGATGAAAACATAGTGAGTTCGAACAAATGAAGTCATGGCTGAATATAACAAGGTGTGGAGTTGTAGGCAAGCAGCTTCACTATCTTGTTCATTTGGAGTTTCATAATCATACAGTGGATTCAAATCCTGTTTACTGTAGATGTATCACAGTGTTCATTGGAATCATTTGAAGTTGGTTAATGGTATGACACTGTTCACTTTGTAATAGGCATAAGAATATACTGTACTGTATATTTTACCCAAACTGAGCATCGGTACTGAGTATTAATTTTACTCTGTACTGTAAATATTGACCTAGATTTGACATTGTTATCAGAGCAAGTGTTCACTAAATTGCCCAATACAATACAAGGCACCTACTTTGGAAGTACACATAGGTCTGCAGAATAAATACAGTGCAGGTTGAACCCCACTCATCCGGGACCCAATTGTCCGGCTGCTTTGAAGGTTCGGAACACGTAGTGAATACTTAATCTTATGGAGAAAATTAAGATATGTTCCACAACTGCTAAAAGTCAACAGTAATGCTATAAAAGTTGTGGAAAAATCATTACAATTATTATAACCTGTACTCAAATGTACTTAAACTCCCTGTCATTTATAATTCTGAGTCCCTGACCCCTCCCCCTTCCACTAATAATTATGCACACGGTAATCTCCACTTCTGGCTGTCAACACCTCACCTGCCCCTCCTCCCAGCCAGAAGGTGATAAGGATTTTAAAGGATGAAGGTGGTTTTAGGCTTAAAGTATTTCTCTTATAAAATGCCACAGACTTGACTTAGCAGAATATAACTTGCATTGGTGGAATCCTTGCAAGATAGCAATTAATTTGAGCATAAATATCTCATAGTTTGCACAAGAGATACAAATTTTAGTCCTTTAGTTTAGTACATTTAAGTACAAAATGAATACAGTAATATGTTGCTTAAAATTATGGCTCTTTCACAAGAAAAAGTCTGTATAACTAACCCTAGTGGTCAGGATATTATGGCATTGAATGTTAAAGAGTATTTCAAATAAATTCTTTGTTTAGTTCTGTACATATATACTTATGCGAATTCCCATATAGTGAAAGACATAAAGTGAGGGTCCAGTGTACAGTAAACTTGTGCCATAGCACTAATACTTCATCATAAAGAGGTCCAGTAAGCCTGGGCTAGATTCAGGGCCGGATTTAGGAGTGGGCAAAGTGGGCAGCTGCCCAGGGGCCTCCACAATCTGGGGGCCTCCACATATTACAATATTTTATTTATTTGTTTATTCATTTGGATTATTTATATTTTCATTCTTTAAAATTCACGTTTATCTATTCCATCACGTAAAACTATGTTCAGCAAGAAGCGTGATAGAAATTGGGCTAGCTACTCCTTGAAATTCATGAATACCTGGTTTTCCTATGACCCGTATATTTTTAAGGAATGCTATTGTTTGTGTTGCTTATAATATATTTAGAATTCCACAAACATATATTGATTAAAAATGAACTACATGGAATAACGAAATTGAGATTAAAAAAAACATACAAAATATTTTTTTCATTATCACTTCCATTACGAATGCCATCAGGGCGCTGTGTTTGTTGACAGTCGGTCGGAGGGGGTTGGGTCGTGTAGTATCTGCACATCGGTTGTGTGAGAGGTTGGAGTCATAGACCACGTTCTTTGTAGACTTTATTCTAACAGCGTCAGCTGGTGACTGGCAACCGGGCGCTGCCAAAGACAAGCCCCCATCTCAACATGGGAAAACATATCGTACGATGGTACAATCTTACATCTCCCCCCCAAGTTAAAAGGAAATGACAATGCACATTTGAACTAACAAAAGGAAAACAATGCATTCATAAAAACAACAATAATGCAGGAAAAACGAGTCAAACAAAGGAAAAAAACAGAAAAAAAAACCCTCTAAACTGATTTTACATCACATACACTACACCACGTAGTCCGTTAACCAGCCCGGAGGCCTACGGCCTCTCCTGGGCCTGGCCGCGCTCGACTGGGGAGGGGCCGTGGGTGCGGAGGAGGGCGCGGGTATGGAGGGCACAGCAGAAGGGGGGCCAGGAGGCACAGCTTGGTGCACCACCGGAGTAGTAGGCACAGGTGTGGAGCCGTTTCGCAGGTGGCGTCTGTTGCGGATGGACACCCTGCCACTGCCACCCAACCTGACGGCATACTGCCTGTGAGGGCGGGCTTCCACCACTATGCCTGTCCTGTCCCAGAGCTTGGTAGCTGCGTCCTGCACACGCACCTGCGTGCCCACGACTAGGGGAGCCAGCTGGCGGGATACCTCCCTCCGCGACAGGACCCCATCCTGTGTTTCGGCCAAGCGCACCTCCCTCATACGAAGTGCCCGCCGCCAGTGCTGGTCCACCTTATAGTGCTGTCTGGCCACGGGAACGCCGTCACGGAGCTGGCGGCCGGTGGCAAGTTGGGCGGGCGACTTGTTCACCCCCCGCAGAGGCGTGTTCAGGTACTGGAGGAGGGCCTGGGATGTCCTATCGCAGTCCAGGCTACCCCCGGGCCCAGTGTTATCCCTGAGGAGCCTCTTGGCAGCCTTGACCCCAGCCTCTGCCCTGCCATTGGACTGGGGGAAGTGGGCCGACGAGAGGCGCACCTCGACCCCCCATGACTTGAGGAAATCTGTCATCTCAAGGCTGGCAAGGTTGGTACCTCCATCCGTGGAGATCTGCTCAGGTACCCCCCACCTCGTGAAGTAGGCCCGCAGACTGGCGATGATTTTTCCAGAGGTGGCCTCGTTGGGGAAGTGGGCGATCTCCAGCCAACCTGTCAGTCGGTCAGCATATGCTAGGTACGTGCGGCCCTGCAGGTGGAACAAATCGGCCACCACTTGTTGAAAGCGATAGTCTGGCGCTGGGGTCAGAACCAACGACTCCGGAGGCTGGGAAGGGGCGTGGGTCTCGCAAGCAGCACACCGGGACCGATGATACTGCAGGTCACCCTCCATGCCAGGCCAATAGACAGACTGCCGGGCCCGCCTGAGCATTGAGTCGAGGCCCTGGTGCCCCACATGCAGGTTAACGGCGACCCGGTGGCGGAGGGAGTCGGAGATGACAAGGCGCACACAGCCCTGGTCAAAGGTGTAGGTGACCAAACCCCTGACCACAGCCAACCTGTCCCTCACCGAGAAGTACTGGCGCAGACAGGCCACCTCCTGTGACTTGTGGGGGTGCCAGTCGCCCGCCAGCACCCTCGACACTAGAATCTGGTACACTGGGTCGTCCGCAGCCGCTTTGCATACTGTGTCTTCGTCCATAGTGATGCACCCATCCTGATCCAGTGCTGCGATTGTGACTGCACACACTGCAGCGCACAGGTCCTCCTCTTGGTCCACGTCCTCCGCATCAGGCGCCGCCCTGAGGGAGGGGAAGCGGGATAGGGCGTCAGCTGCACAGTTCCGCTTCCCTGGCAAGTATTTGACCGTGAATCGGTACTGCAGGGTCTTCTCCTTGAGCCTGAACAGGCGCGGATTCGCCACATCCGTGAGGGCTCTGTCCCCTAGCAAGCCAACTAAGGGGCGGTGGTCCGTCACCAGAATGAGGTTCGGGCAGCCAAGGAGGAACAGCCTGGCCTTGCGCAGGCACCACACCACAGCCAGGGCCTCCCCTTCTACTGCAGCATAACCGGCCTCGGCCGTGCTCAGATGTCGGCTACCACACAGAGCCAACCGCCACCCTCCTCTGCAGCAGAAGGGCGTCTCTGGAGAGGCACAGGCACAGTATTGTTGCAGGACGACGAAGCCGATGCCCTCCTTGCTCCAATCAGTGACAGCTGCCGTAGGCCTGGATTTGTCGTAGTACACCAAGCCGTCTCTGGCCAACTGACAGATGGTGTCCTGGGCCTGGCGAAACTTGAGCCGCAGCTGGTCGTCCCAATACACCTGCTTGCCCACTGGCTTCTTGAGGAGCTCACGGAAGGGCTCCATCACAGGTGCAGTGGCAAGGAAGGGAGCCAACTGATTAACCAGGCCATGCCAGGACCTGATGTCAGTGATTGATGGCTGATCCGGCATGGGGAAGTCCTTGATGGCTGACAGACGTTGGGCAGTGGGCTGGTACAGGTCCCACCCCAGGAGGAAACCCACAAACTCAGCTTCTCTCCTGCAGAACAAGAACTTTTCTGGTTTCAGCGTGATACCTGTGCGAGCGCAGGTCTCCAGAAAATCGTAAGTGTGCCAGAACGCCCCCTTCACACTGGAGTCATAGAGGAGAGTGTCATCCACGCACTTGTACTTGCGGGGCACATCCTGAATAGCGTCGTCAAACCTCTTGGTGTAAGCATCTGACGCTGAGCAATGTCCCATGGGCGTCCTGCAGTATCGAAAACGTCCCCACGGCGTGATGAATGTGGTCAGGCGTCTACTCTCCTCCTCCAACTCCACTTGATGAAATCCCCAAAAGGCGTCGGCGACGGTTTTGAACGAGTGCACTGGCACCCCAGACACCATGTCGAATGGTGCGGGTGTGTGGTGCGTCTCCCTCAGACAGCTTGCATTGAGGCGTTGGAAGTCCACAGTGGGCCTGGGCTGACCGTTTTTCTTGGCCACCACGACCATCCTGGCGCACCACTCCGTAGCCTCACCAGCAGGCACTGGCTGGATGACGCCTCTCCTGACGTCCTCCTCCAACTGGGCCTTCACCTCCGCTTCCCAGTGTTTCGGAACGGGAGCGGGTGTGTGTGACAGGCGTAGGGGGTCGTGCCGGGCGTCAGGTGGATACGGTGAGGGGGACCAGTCATGACTGGCAGTGGGGACCTGCTGGTGTTGAATGCGGTAGACGAAAAGTGCGTGAGTAGCCATGCCTCCAGCCTGGCCACATTCTCCTCCAAAGGAGGCAAGGGTATCTCAACTGGCCTCGGCGGGAAACGGCTGCTCTCAGGTAAACGGTTCGGAGGTAGATCGTCGGCAGTGTGCCGCTCCCCTCCATCGCCCACGGCAGCCACAGCACGTCTATGGAGCGGGAAGTCGACAGGCACCAAGTTGAGGCACTTGCAGGCCTCCAATGACAGATAGAGGGCCTTGGCTGTCTGCACGAAGTAGACCTCCTGGACGGTGGACCCCTCGTCCACACCGAGGCGGCAGGGGGCGGACCCCAGACACTTGAGCTGTTTGTTCGCCACGTCCCTTAGGCCATTACGGGCCCGAAGTTGCCCCGGACACAAACTGATGTCCCGGAGCAGGGATGCGCCTGCCACACACACCATAGCACCCGTGTCAGCTACAGCCAGCAAAGGGGTGGCGGGGGAATTGCCCCCGGCCTGGGACACGAACACTTGTAACCTGGGGTGGCGGGATAGCTGGGCTGTTGCCACTGTAACAGCGCCTGACACATCCACAGGAGCACTTAGGGCTGACTTACTCCTACAACACCTTTTGAAGTGACCAACCTTACAGCAATTGCGACATGTAGCCCCACTTGCAGGGCAGTTACTTTTACCAGAGGCATGTGACATGCCGCAGTTACCACAGTGCGCGCGACTGGGGTGTCCAGGTCGGGCGGTAGCTACCTCAGACTCACCGGTGACGTCATCACCAACCGCCACTGCCTCCGCGGCTGTTCCCACCACTGCCTGGCCAGACGTACGACACAATACACCAGCATCTCTCACTGCTGCCCCAAATAACATGCATTTGTTTCTAAGCACTTCAACACTATTATAACTAGCGTACCCCTGGAAAATTTCCCTTTTCAACACTGGGTTACTCAGGCCCACCATAACTTTACGTAATAGCATGTACTCAGAGAGGTCGTTATCACAGGTGAGACATTTAAATTCACACTCCACTGCCTCTGCGAGGCATCGTTGAAAATACCTTTTCATGGGCTCCTCTTCACCTTGTTTGCTGTTGAAAAACTCGTTCCATTTCACAGCTTGGTTTGAAGATTGAAGAACCATTCCACTGATGGCGTCCAGGGCTTCTTTGGGCGAGAGCTGCTCCCACTGACCGCTGGGGTATCTCGAGTCAATCACCCTTTGGAGTGCAGGGACGCAGTTCAGGCGAATGTGGAGTGTGGCCACCAGTTGTGACCACCCGTTCAACAGCACCCATGACTCCATGGACCGCCTCCATGTCCTAAACGTAGCTGCTGGCATTTCTGCCTCACACTTCTCTGGAGCGACAGCTGCTGAGGGCTTCATGACCGGCATAGAAGCATGACCACCGCCAGCACCTAGAGACGCCATCTGAGCCATCAATGCACTCATGGCCTGCTGCTGGGCGCGCGTGGTGTTCCCGGCCGGTGTAGAGAAGCCCTGGCGTCCCCTTGAGGGCGTCGAGAATTGTGGACGTGTAGGGGCCATGTCAGCGTTCTTGTCAGGGCTGTAATGGCGTGTCGGGCCCAGACATATCCTACTCAGTGCGCCATGTGAGAGGTTGGAGTCATAGACCACGTTCTTTGTAGACTTTATTCTAACAGCGTCAGCTGGTGACTGGCAACCGGGCGCTGCCAAAGACAAGCCCCCATCTCAACATGGGAAAACATATCGTACGATGGTACAATCTTACAGGTTGTCATGTGTCTGTCGATTAAAGTGGAGAATTGCGTCGTCCATGATTCGCGAACTTCCCATGAGTAGACATAAACATGTCTTGCAGATGTAAAATGAGAGAGAGAATTGTCATGTGTGCTTGTTGAGTGAAGTCGTCCCCACTCAGTGATGAATGATCTTGTCAGTTGTCATTTCCTGGAACATGTCTTGCAAATGTTTTACTATTGGATGCAAAACTTCAATTTTATTTATAGTTGAGTTAATACTTATTCTGAATCTATCTGACCTTGGACTTAAAGAAGCCTATACATGCATTCTTGAACAGAACCATTATTTGAGTAGAGGTTTATCTGATTAATAATGCAAAGAATCATCCCTCTGTAATAACTAATAATATATTCTTTTCTGTGAAGTCTCTTGAAAATTTTTGACATGTGCGGTAGTAGCTATATCAGGGCTGGTCGACTTGAAACCACATGAATGACTCCAGTCATGTCTCACTTTTGTGTGTGTGTTGGGAATTTGTACACTATCAATAAATATACAGTTAATTAAAAATTTCTCAATGTTCTAATTTCCTCAATATAACTGCTTATGGCTTCAAAATTCTCCAAAGAAGTGTTCAAATTTCAAATTTCCCAGATGTTTAGGCTCGCTTCACTAGCCACCCTACCCTTTTGGGTAGTTATAATGAGGGGGCCTCCACAAAGAGGCTGCCCATGGGCCTCCACAGGTCTAAATCTGGCACTGGCTAGATTTATGCTGATGTAAGTTGTATTGGTACCAGTAGTAGTACAGTACATCTTATAAATAATTATATCTTTTTTTAACCTCGGCTTTGATGGTTTAGAATTTTCACTAATCCGGAACCGGTCTGGTCCCAGGCTTCCCGGGTTAGCAAGGTTCATCCTGTACTTGATAAATATCAGGGGTATTCAATAATACCTGGAAATTAGATTCAACAAAATGACAACATCCTGTTCTCATTATCTTTGTCAACTCTTTGGTAGTGTACAGGCATATGAAAAAAAATAATAAAGTGAAATATAAATATATACAGTGGTCCCTCGGTTAACTAGCACAATCCATTCCAGCACGTTGCTCGTTAACCGAAAATCTCGTTAACCGAAACCATTGTTTCAATGGGTTTTTGGGTAATTGGTTCCAGCTCACCGAAAATTGCCTAAATTCAACAAAAATGGTAGAAAAGTTCACTTACTTTGAGGTGTGTATGTAGAAGGCTCCTGGATGATG
>NW_024737097.1:3930727-4103227 GCF_018991925.1 Homarus americanus
GTCTTACATCAGGAGAACAAGACCACACAGGAGGGAGGGTGTAGGTCTTACATCAGGAGAACAAGACCACACACACAGGAGGGAGGGGTGTAGGTCTTACATCAGGAGAACAAGACCACACAGGAGGGAGGGTGTGGAGTCTTACATGTCAGGAGAACAAGACCACACGGGAGGGAGGGTGTAGGTCTTACAACAGAGAGAACAAGACCACACAGAGGAGGTGTAGGTCTTGCATCAGGAAGAACAAGACACACAGAGGGAGGGTGTGGGTCTTACATCCCAGGGAGAACAAAGACCACAGAGGGTGTGGAGTCTCTTCATCCAGGGAGAACAAGACCACACAGGAGGGAGGTGCCAGGTCTTACATCAGGAGTAGAACAAAGACCACACAGAGGGAGGTGTAGGTCTTACATCCCAGGAAACTCAATTTTTACAGAGGGAGGTGTAGGTCTTACATCAGGTAGAACAAGACCACACAGGAGGAGGGTGTAGATCTTCATCAGGAGAACAAGACCACACACAGAGGGAGGTGTAGATCTTACATCAGGAGAACAAAGACCACACAGAGGGAGGTGTGGAGTCTTACATCAGGGTAGAACAAGACCACACAGAGGAGGTGTGGGTCTTGCATCAGGGGAGAACAAGACCACACAGGAGGAGGGTGTGGGGTCTTACATCAGGAGAACAAGGCCACACAGGAGGGAGGGTGTGGAGTCTTACATCCAGGGAGAACAAGACCACACAGGAGGGTGTGGGTCTTACATCAGGGAAACAAGACCACACAGGAGGAGGTGTGGAGTCTTACATCAGGAAGAACAAGACCACACAGGAGGGAAGGGGTGTAGGTCTTACATCAGGAGAACAGACCACACAGGGGAGAGGAGGGGTGTGGAGTCTTGTCAGGAGAACAAGACCACACAGGAGGGAGGTGTGGGTCTTACATCAGGGAGAACAAGACCACACAGGAGGAGGGTGTAGGTCTTACATCCAGAGAGAACAAGACCTACACGGGAGGGAGGGTGTAGGTCTTACATCAGGGAGAACAAAGACCACACAGGAGAGAGGGTGTGGGTCTTACATCAGAGAACAGACACACAGGAGGGAGGGTGTGGAGTCTTGGCAGGAAGAACAAGACCACACAGAGGAGGTGTGGGTCTTACATCAGGGGAGAACAAAGATTCACACACAGAGGGAGGGTGTAGGTCTTACATCAGGGAAAACAAAGACCACACACAGAGGGTGGGTCTTACATCAGGAGAACAAGACCACACGGGAGGAGGTGTGAGTCTTACATCAGGAGTAGAACAAGACCACACAGAGGAGGGTGTAGGTCATCAGGAGAACAAGACCACAGAGAGGTGTAGGTCTTACATCAGGGTAGAACAAGACCACACAGGAGGGAGGTGTAGATCTTACATCAGGGAGAACAAGACCACACAGAGGGAGGTGTAGATCTCCATCAGGGAGAACAAGACCACACAGAGGGAGGTGTAGAGTCTTACATCAGGAGTAGAACAAGACCACACAGAGAGGGAGGGTGTGGGTCTTACATCAGGGAGAACAAGACCACACAGGGAGAGGGAGGGGCTGTAGGTCTTACATCAGGAGAACAAGACCACACAGGGGAGGAGAATTAGCCAGATCTTACATCAGGAGAAAAGACCACACAGGAGGGAGGGTGTAGGTCACATCAGGAGAACAAGACCACACAGAGGGAGGGTGTGGGTCTTACATCAGGGAGAACAGACCACACAGAGGGAGGGTGTAGGTCTTACATCAGGGTAGAAACAGCACCACACAGAGGGAGGGTGGTAGATCTTACATCAGGAGAACAAGACCACACAGGAGGGAGGGTGTAGATCTTACATCAGGAGAACCAAAGACCACACAGAGGGAGGGTGTGCAGGTCTTACATCAGAGAACAAGAGACCACACAGAGGAGGGTGTAGATCTTACATCTGAGAGAACAAGACCACACAGGGAGGGGAGGGGTGTAGGTCTTGTACAATCAGAGAGAACAACACCACACACACGAGGAGGTGTAGATCTTACATCAGGGCCAAGACCACACAGGGAGGGTGTAGGTCTTACATCCCAGGGAGAACAAGACCACACAGGAGGGAGGGTTCAGATCTTACATCAGGGAGAAAAAGACCACACAGGAGGGAGGAACAGGTCTTATCAGGGAAGGAAACAAAGACAGAGAGGTGTAGGTCTTACATCAGGGAGAACAAGACCACACAGGAGGAGGGTGTGGAGTCTTACATCAGGGAGAACAAGACCACACAGGGAGGAGGAGGGTGTAGGTCTTACATCCAGGAAGAACAAGACCACACAGAGGGTGTAGGTCTTACATCAGGAAGAACAAGACCACACAGGAGGAGGAGGGTGTAGGTCTTACATCAGGAGAACAAGACCACACAGGAGGAGGGTGTGGAGTCTTACATCCAGGAAGACAAGACCACACAGGAGGAGGTGTAGGTCTTGTCAGGGAGAACAAGACCACACAGGAGGGGAGGGAGGGTGTAGGTCTTACATCAGGGAGGGCAAGACCACACAGGAGAGGGAGGTGTAGGTCTTACATCAGGAGAACAAGACCACACAGGATGGAGGGTGTAGATCTCTTACATCAGGAGAAAAAGACCAGACAGGAGGAGGTGTAGGTCTTATCAAGAGAACAAAGACCACACAGAGGGTGTGGAGTCTTACATCCAGAAACAAGACCACACGGGAGGGAGGGTGTGGAGTCTTACATCAGGGAGAACAAGACCACACGGGAGGAGGTGTAGATCTTACATCCCAGGAGAACAAGACCACACAGGAGGGAGGTGTAGAGTCATACATCAGGAGAACAAGACCACACAGGAGAGGGAGGTGTAGGTCTTACATCCAGGAGAACAAAGACCACACAGAGGGAGGTGTGGGCCTTACATCAGGGTAGAACAAAGACCACACAGAGGGTGTGGAATGCTTACATCAGGGAAGAACAAGACCACACAGGAGGAGGGTGTGAGTCTTACATCAGGAGAACAAGACCACACAGGAGGAGGGTGTGGGTCTTACATCCAGGGAGAATGAGACCACACAGGGGAGGGAGGTGTAGATCTTCTATCAGGGAGAAAAAGACCACACAGGAGGGAGGTGTGAGTCTTACATCAGGAGAACAAGACCACACAGAGGGGTGTAGGTCTTACATCAAGGGAAGAACAAAGACCACACAGGGAGGGGAAGGTGTGGAGTCTTGCATCAGGAGAACAAGACCACGCAGGGAGGGAGGGTGTGGAGTCTTACATCAGGGAGAACAAGACCACACAGAGGGTGTGGGTCTTATCCAGGAGAACAAGACCACACAGGAGGGAGGTGTAGATCTTACATCCAGGGAAAAAAGACCAGACAGGAGGGGAGGGTGTAGGTCTTACATCAGGGAGAACAAAGACCACACAGAGGTGTAGGTCTTGTCAGGAAGGTAAGACCTAGCCACACGGGAGGAGGGAGGGTGTGGAGTCTTACATCAGGAAGAACAAGACCACACACAGGGAGGAGGGTGTAGATCTTACGTCAGGGGAGAACAAGACCACACAGGAGGGAGGGTGTAGGTCTTCCATCAGGAGAACAAGACCACACAGAGGGGTGTGGGTCTTGCATCCAGAGAGAACAAGACCACGGGAGGAGGGTGTGGGTCTTTACATCAGGAGAACAAGACCACACAGGGGAGAGGGGGGTGTAGGTCTTATCAGAGAACAAGACCACACAGAGGGTGTGGGTCTTACATCAGAGAGAACAAAGACCACACAGGAGGTGTAGATCTTACATCAGGAGAAAAAGACCAGACAGGGAGAGAGGGAGAGGGTGTAGGTCTTACATCCCAGGGAGAACAAGACCACAGGGTGTAGGTCTTACATCCAGAGAACAAGACCACACGGGAGAGGGAGGGTGTAGGTCTTACATCAGGAGAACAAAGACCACACAGGGGGAGGGAGGGGTGTAGATCTTACATCAGGAGAACAAGACCACACAGGAGGAGAGGGTGTAGAAGTCTTACATCAGGGAGAACAAGACCACTGCAGGAGGGAGGGTGTGGGTCTTACATCAGGAGGAGAACAAAGACCACACAGGAGAGGGAGGTGTAGGTCTTACATCAGTGGAACAAGACCACACAGAGGGTGTGGGTCTTGTCCAGGAGAACAAGACCACAGGAGGGGAGGTGTGGGTCTTACATCAGAGAACAGACCACACAGGAGGGAGGGTGTAGGTCTTACATCAGGGAGAACAAGACCACACACAGAGGGAGGGTGCTGGAGTCTTACATCAGGAAGAACAAAGACCACACAGAGGGAGGTGGAGTCTTACATCAGGGGTGAACAAAGACCACACAGGGGGGAGGGTGTAGATCTTACATCAGGGAGAACAAGACCACACAGAGGGAGGTGTGGAGTCTTACATCCAGGAGAACAAGACCACCACACAGAGGGAGGGTGTGGAGTCTTACATCAGGAGAACAAGACCACACAGAGGGAGGTGCCCAGGTCTTACTCAGGAGAACAAGACCACACAGGAGAGGGAGGGGTGGGTCTTACATCAAGGTGAAACAAAGACCACACAGAGGGTGTAGGTCTTATCCAGGGAAGAACAAGACCACACAGGGAGGGAGGGTGTGGAGTCTTACATCAGGAGAACAAGACCACACAGGAGGAAGGTGTAGGTCTTGTCAGGGAAATGAGAACAAAGACCACACAGGAGGGGAGGGGGAGGTGTAGGTCTTGTCCAGGAGTAGAACAAAGACCACACAGAGGGAGGGTGGATCTTGCATCAGAGGTAGAGAACAAGACCACACAGGGAGAGAGAGATTGTAGGTCTTACATCAAGAGAACAAGACCACACAGGAGGAGGGTGTGGAGTCTTACATCAGGAAGACAAAGGGCCACAGAGGGAGGGTGTGGAGTCTTACATCAGGTAGAACAAGACCACACAGGAGGGAGGGTGTAGGTCTTACATCAGGGAGAACAAAGACCACACAGGAGGGGGAGGTGTGGAGTCTTACATCGAGAGAGAACAAGACCACACAGAGAGGGAGGGTGTGGTCTTACATCAGGAAGGGCTCGGGCTACAGGAGAGGGAGGTGTAGGTCTTGTCCAGGGAGAACAAGACCACAGGAGGGAGGTGTAGGTCTTTATCAGGAGAACAAAGACCACACAGAGGGAGGGTGTGGAGTCTTACATCAGGAGAACAAGACCACACAGGAGGTGTAGGTCTTACATCAGAAGAACAAGACCACAGGAGGGTGTAGGTCTTACATCAGGAAGACAAGACCACACGGGGAGGGAGGGTGTGGGTCTTACATCAGGGAGAACAAAGACCACAGGAGGAGGGTGTGGAGTCTTCACATCAGGGAAGAACGAGACCACACAGAGGAGGGTGTGGAGTCTTACATCAGGAGAACAAGACCACAGAGGGAGGGTGTAGGTCTTACATCCAGGGAGAACAAGACCACACAGAGGGAGGTGTGGGTCTTACATCCAGAGAGAACAAGACCACACAGAGGGAGGTGTGGAGTGCTTACATCAGAGGCAAGACCACACACGGGAGGGAGGTGTGGAGTCTTACATCGAGGGAAGAACAAGACCACACAGAGGGAGGTGTAGGTCTTACATCAGGGAAGAACAAGACCACACACAGGAGGGAGGTGTAGGTCTTACATCAGGAGAACAAGACCACACCACAGGGAGGGAGGGTGTGGGTCTTACATCAGGAGAACAAGACCACACAGAGGGGGAAGGTGTAGGTCTTACATCAGGAGAACAAGACCACACACAGGAGGGAGGGTGTGGGTCTTACATCCAGGGAGAACAAGACCACACAGGAGGGGAGGTGTTTAGGTCTTACATCAGGAGAACAAGACAACACAGAGGGAGGTGTAGGTCTTACATCCCAGGAGGTAGAATACACAGGAGGGAGAGTGTGGGTCTTACATCAGAGAGGAACAAAGACCACACACAGGAGGGAGGTGTGGAGTCTTATCCAGAGAACAAGACCACACAGAGGGAGGTGTAGGTCTTACATCAGGGGAGAACAAGACCACACAGGGGAGAGGGAGGTGTAGAGTCTCTTACATCAAGGGAGAACAAAGACCACACAGGAGGGAGGGTGTGGGTCTTACATCAGAGACAAAGACAACACAGAGGGAGGTGTGGAGTCTTACATCAGGGAGAACAAAGACCACACAGGGAGGAAGATTGTGGGTCTTACATCAGGGAGAACAAGACCACATAGGAGGAGGAGAGATTAATGGGTCTTACATCCAGGGGAGAACAAGACCACACAGAGGGAGGGTGTAGGTCTTACATCAGGAAGAACAAGACCACACAGGGAGGGAGGGTGTAGGTCTTACATCAGGAGAGACTCAAGACCACACAGGAGAGGGGAGGGTGTGGAGTCTTATCAGGAAACAAAGACCACACAGAGAGAGGGAGGTGTAGGTCTTACATCAGAGAACAAGACCACACAGGAGGGAGGGTGTGGAGTCTTGTCAGAGAGAACAAGACCACACAGGAGGGAGGTGTGGGTCTTACATCAGGGAGAACAAGGCCACACAGAGAGGGGAGGGTGTGGAGTCTTACATCAAGGAGAACAAAGACCCTGCACACCAGAGGGTGTGAGTCTTCCATCAGGAATGAAACAAAGACCACACAGGGAGGGAGGGTGTGGGTGTTACGTCAGAGAACAAGACCACAGAGGGAGGGTGTGGGTCTTGTCAGGAGAACAAGACCACACACAGAGGAGGGTGTAGGTCTTACATGGGAGAACAAGACCACACAGGGAGAGGGAGGGTGTAGGTCTTACATCAAGGGAGAACAGACCACACAGGAGGGAGAGAAGTGTGGGTCTTACATCAGGAAGAACAAGACCACACAGAGGAGGGTGTGGGTCTTACATCAGGAGTGGGAACAAGACCACACAGAGAGGAGATGTGAGTCTTACATCAGAGAACAAGACCTGACACACAGAGGGAGGTTGTAGGTCTTACATCAGGAGAACAAGACCACACAGAGGGTGTAGGTCTTATTGGGAGAACAAGACCACACAGAGGGAGGGTGTGGCTGTATTGGGAGAACAAGACCACACAGAGGGTGTAGGTCTTATTGGAGAACAAGACCACACAGAGGGAGTGTGGATGTTGTGGAGAACAAAACAAGAATGTAGAATGTATTGGAGAACAAGACCACACAGAGGAGGTGTAGGTCTGATGGGAGAACAAGAAATAGCAGGTCATATGATGGTCGGGTAGATAAACAATGACAATAATAAAACAAAGCGTATACATGATTAAGTTTATTAGTACTATTTAAAACAAACACTTAAAACTGGGGTTCTATATTAACTTTCCTATAAGTGGATTATACACTGCATAGATGAAAAACTTGTACAAATATTAAATAGGGAATGTTGTAGCTTCAGGAGTCCCAATATGCTTGCAATACATCACAATTCAAGAAGCTCAGAATATCCATTAACATCCATAAACGGAACAATAAATTAAAACCTATAGAGTAAACATTACATTGAATGAAAAATAAATAAAAAAAAACGCTGCGTTAACAAATTTCGAGGCTAAAGCAGAGATAACGTGACATTTATTTACCTTACACTCTCAAAACCTGGCCATACAGAATGCACTATAAAAGCACAAACAAGCAATTCTTTGTTCTAATTGGATGAATCGGGTTTATTTAGTCATTGTTTTTCCCTATTACAGTGAAACCCCCATCCAACGGACACTATGGAGAGGTAAGTCCGCTAACATCCAGGTCAGTTAGATGGAAGGTTTCTCTATTGTTCTCCCAAGTGGATATGGATGGTATGGCAGCTTGTGAACACTCTGCCATACCCCTGCCTCTTAGGTCTCCCCTTCATACACAGGAGCCAGACTTCTGCTCCTTGAGATTCATTCACCAGATTGTAACTCAGAATGATATTTGACTTGCCAAATTATATGTTGTTTTAAGTTTGTATATTAATATTTCATGTAGTATTGTAACAGTTAGTCTTACCTCTCCTTCCTCATTACAGCTACAAGATGGAGTACTGTACAATATTTCATCTCTATGGTGTAAATAGGTACATCAACCACCTCCTTACTAGTACAGATTTTAAGTACCGATTGATGTGCGACGAGAACAGTGCGTCATGAAGGTGTCGTGCTGCACGTAACCTAGCAGCCAACCGGCGTCATCTACGAGAGCTATTACGTCACTTACTATGAGAGGCATCAGTATCCCATCAATATAATTTACAAAACTTCTGCCAATAATTTCAAAGGCGATGGAAAATCAAAACCCCAAGTGTTTTTATTTTTGACTCGTTGGTGACCAACTTATAAGACTAATAATTCCTCTCCAAACACCATATACAGTATAGATGTGTTTGGTTATATTACAACAATTTCCCATATGTCAAAACTAAAGATAAATACACTTTGTTATCTTTCATCCTATTTCACACCTAAGACTCCATAAACTGTTAAATAAGAACAAATAATAGTTTGCAAAATAAGCCAGAGGGCATTGTGAAGTACGTAGTGGTAATGAAGTTTACCTGTTAAGTCCAAATGACAATAGCACTGTATTGGAATAACATAAGTTTACTTTCTCCAAAAGCTATTTCCATTTCGTAAAATACTGTAATCAAACTCCAAATATTATCCATTGTAAAACTAAATTCTTAATATACCATTATAGCTATATATGTGCACTTACAGACAAGCTTTACTTACACCGATAATAATTACAGGCTTCAACGGTTAATAACCCGCTACCTGGTCACAAGGCTACCCAAATAAATTTCATTTAGCGTGAACATTTTAATTTGGTGTATCTTCTGGTCTGAGCACCTGAAAGCCCTAAATATTTGAACTGAAGTAGGAGAATTTCCAACTGATGCTGTTCACTTAACTGTCTGAAATTATGAACAATGGCAGGTCAATGGGTTAAGAAAATGCTTAAATTCACTATGGTATTTATATTTTTAAATAAATTGGGCCAAAAAGTGTAAAAAAATAAGGGTTAAAGTTGCTAAAAAGTCACGTGACTGTGAAAAGCTCTGTGATTGGTTGTGACGTCACAGACTAGCATGAGTTCGAGACAGACAGCTGTGGTGTATGTGTTGTTACCAGCAGAAATACAGGACTTGTGGCCATATACAATGATCAATGAAAGGACAGAGAGTCGTTAGTGCTTCGTGCCAATGTGCAAGAGTACCGACAAAAATCACCAGGCAAATTATTCATCACAGTACGAAGATAAGAAAAAGATGGTGGCTTGCTGCTCAACGGCAACCCCAAGACAGAATAATGCATCTACTGTTGTGAAGATCATTTTGATGGAGTATTAAGTTGATATATACTGTACAGATAAACCTTATTTTTTGGGTTAAAATAAATTACTGCTCGAGGTAAGTGTTACCACAGGCAGTAATGAGTAGAATGACCCATAAACAAATACTATGTTAGGCTCTAAGTTATGTCATGTTGTTGGGTGTGTCTGACTGTATATGTCATGTTTGTTGGGTGTGTCTGACTGTATATGTCATGTTTTTTTGGGTGTGTCACTGTATATGTCATGTTTGTTGGGTGTGTCTGACTGTATATGTCATGTTTGTTGGGTGTGTCTGACTGTATATTGTCATGTTTGTTGGGTGTGTCTGGCTGTATATGTCATGTTTGTTGGGTGTGTCTGACTGTATATGTCATGTTTGTTGGAGTGTGTCTGACTGTATATTGTCATGTTTGTTGGGTGTGTCTGACTGTATATGTCATGTTTGTTGGGTGTGTCTGACTGTATATGTCATGTTTGTTATTGGAGTGTCCCTGACTGTATATGTCATGTTTGTTGGGTGTGTCTGACTGTATATGTCATGTTTTTTGGGTGTGTCTGACTGTATATGTCATGTTGTGGGTGTTGTGGGTGTGTCTGACTGTATTTGTCATGTTTGTTTCGTGTGTCACTGTTGTCATGTTTGTTGGGTGTGTCTGACTGTATTTGTCATTTTGTTGGGTGTGTCTGACTGTATTTGTCATGTTTGTTGGAGTGTGTCTGACTGTATATGTCATGTTGTTGGGTGTGTCTGACTGTATATGTCATGTTTGTTGGGTGTGTCTGACTGTATATGTCATATTTTGTTGGGTGTGTCTGACTGTATATGTCATGTTTGTTGGGTGTCTGACTGTATTTGTCATTGTTTGTTGGGTGTGTCTGACTGTATTTGTCATGTTGTTGGTGTCTGACTGTATATGCATGTTTGTTGGGTGTGTCTGACTTATATGTCATGTTTGTGGGCGTGTCGACTGTATATGCATGTTTGTTGGGTGTGTCTGACTGTATATTCTGTTTTTTGTTGGTGTGTCTTGACTGTATATGTCATGTTGAGGTGTGTCTGACTGTATTTGTCATGTTTGTTGGGTGTGTCTGACTGTATTTGTCATGTTTGTTGGGTGTGTCTGACTGTATATGTCATGTTTGTTGGGTGTGTCTGACTGTATTTGTCATGTTTGTTGGGTGTGTCTGACTGTATATGTCATGTTTGTTGGGTGTGTCTGACTGTATATGTCATGTTTGTTGGTGTGTCTGGCTGTATATGTCATGTTGTTGGGTGTGTCTGACTGTATATGTCATGTTTGTTGGGTGTGTCTGACTGTATATGTCATGTTTGTTGGGTGTGTCTGACTGTATATGTCATGTTTGTTGGGTGTGTCTGACTGTATATGTCATGTTTGTTGGGTGTGTCTGACTGTATTTGTCATGTTTGTTGGGTGTGTCTGACTGTATATGTCATGTTTTGTTGGGTGTGTCTGGCTGTATATGTGTTTGTTGGTGTCTGACTGTATTGTCATGTTTGTTGGGTGTGTCTGACTGTATTTGTCATGTTTGTTGGGTGTTCAACTGTCTGACTGTATATGTCATGTTTGTTGGGTGTGTCTGACTGTATATGTCATGTTTGTTTGTGTGTCTGACTGTATATCATGTTTGTTGGGTGTGTCTGACTGTATATGTCATGTTTGTTGGGTGTGTCTTGTTGGGTGTGTCTGACTGTATTTATGTTTGTTGGGTGTGTCTGACTGTATTTGTCTGGTTTGGGTGTGTCTGACTGTATTTGTCATGTTTGTTGGGTGTGTCTGACTGTATATGTCATGTTTGTTGGGTGTGTCTGACTGTATATGTCATAGGTGTGTCTGACTGTAGTTTGTTGGGTGTGTCTGACTGTATATGTCATGTTTGTTGGGTGTGTCTGACTGTATATGTCATGTTTGTTGGGTGTGTCTGACTGTATATGTCATGTTTGTTGGGTGTGTCTGACTGTATTTGTCATGTTTGTTGGGTGTGTCTGACTGTATATGTCATATTTTGTTGGTGTGTCTGACTGTATATTGTTGGGTGTGTCTGACTGTTGTCATATTGTCTGACTGTATATGTCTGGTTTGTTATGTGTCTGACTGTATATGTCATGTTTGTTGGGTGTGTCTGACTGTATTTGTCATGTTTGTTGGGTGTGTCTGACTGTATATGTCATGTTTGTTGGGTGTGTCTGACTGTATTTGTCATGTTTGTTGGGTGTGTCTGACTGTATATGTCATGTTTGTTGGGTGTGTCTGCCTGTATGTCATGTTTGTTGGGTGCGTCTGCCTGTATATGTCATGTTTGTGGGCGTGTCTGCCTGTATATGTCATGTTTGTTGGGTGTGTCTGCCTGTTGGGTGGCAGTAAGGGGAGCTTGTTTATGTATAAACGCCTGACGCAGCAAAGTCGGCCAGCCAGGGCTGGGAATGTGACGCCGGGCAGGACACTGCCAGTCTGCCACTGTAGCTATCCCCATCAAAGAGTCAACACCTAACCTGTTTCTCTTGAGACTTTCAACACATAATTTAACCTGCACTTAAGTTTACAAAGGTAGAGCTGTGTCCATTGCATCAGTTAACATTGCAACAACATAAAAATATGGCAAATTAAGTACTCATTATAAGTGTTAAGATTAGACTAATTACATAGCTATGATTGTTATGTAAATATATATTGGATTAAACATTTATGTATCAATGCCATGTATGATTTATTTGAAATACTATAATGAATTGTATTCAACAGGTTTGACCGAATTACAGTATAACGTTCGAGTTTAACATGAAGAGTCTGATTAACTTTAAAACGCTCAGAAGGCGTTTATACTGTATGTGTATGTAGATATGTATGCATGGTGTGTATGTATGAGTGTGTACGTACCTTTGCCAACAAGTCTAATCTTCTCATAGTCATGGTCAAGATCCTTCACCCTCTTCTTGGCTCCACTGCCCGCTGTCTTGAGAGCATCCTTCAGCTTCTTCAGGTCAAAGTACAGCTCTCCCAGGGTCAGGGACACCGACCCCTCTGGACCCCACCTCACCACCTCCACGTCTGACCCCTGTAGGTCCTTACTCAGGGTCACCGGGATCTGTTGCGTATACAGTACAAGGATATTAGGTCAGGTTACTGGCTATGAAAGATAAGGTCAAGCAAGGTCAATAGGTCATTCTTCCTTTCATCCCCTTCACTCCTCCATCTCTCCCTCCTTGCCCCCCCTCCTCCTTCATCTCTCCCACCCTCCTCATCCTTCTCTTCCAATCTGCCTCCCCCATGGGGTGGGCAGCCAAGAAGTCGAGGCGGGTGTTCATCATAGTCAGGTCAACATGGGTGGACACCAAGGTACTGGGGAACTCCCTGACCAACACCTGTTCTGGCGCTGAATGTCCGCTCACCACCTGTCAACACCTGTACACCTCACCATGTCAACATCTGCAAACCTCAACACTTCTTAACATATGCATCTCAACATGTGTATTTTAGTACCTGTCAACACCTGTCACCATCTGTTCACCTCATCTTTTGTCATTCCTATTGGTATTACCATCATCATTACTACAAATGTTATTAGTCTATTATCATTGTTAATATTATCATTATTATTTATATCATCATGTTATTAGTCTATTAATCATTATTATTACAGTACAGTGGGGTATGCTATAACGAATCTAATTGGTTCTAGAACCTTGTTCGTTATAGCATTCATTCGTTATAGGATTAATCCGTTCCAGGCCCCCAAATACAACCACTTAACACTGAAAAATATATAAAATTGTAAAAATTTTAAAAAAGTGCATAAATATGCATCTAAACCCCTGAAATAAAGAATATCATTAATACTTGTAATACAAAAACAATAAATTAGTAAAGAAAAAAAAACAATTTTTTTTAAATAATGTTCGTTGTAGGAGTTTCGTTCGTTATAGCATTCTCAATTTTATAGGTAAAACCGTTCGTTATAGGAATATTCGTAGTAGGATCCGTTCGTTATAGCATACCCCACTGTGTTAACTTTAATATTATTATGATTATCATTATCACACTCATTCTCATTTTCAGTTCCATATTATCATCACCACCATCAGCACCACTACCACCACCATCGCCACTCCCATTATCACCACCACCACCATACCTTCTCTCCAGGGCCACACAGATAAAGTTGGGATTCAGAGCCATGTAGCACCACTGCCAACGTCTCCACTTTCCTCCCTGCCAGAGCTCCGGAGACCTGGCCTGTGGTGATACGAGAGATATTCAGTAAAAGTTTCAGATGGTAAAGTGAATTAATACCACCACACCAAATGTTGCACAAAAAGTGGTAAGGTAGTTCTTAATTGCAATACATCGAGTCACTAAGGAATTAAAAAAAGCACATGAATTTATGTTATTAGTAACAAGTTGTGGTTAAACTGATACACAAATGAAACAAAGTTGATGTGTTAGGGCCTGGGAATTACCTGGCACTGGTTACCTAGTATGGTATACTTGGACTTGTTAAAATATGAAATTTAGGCTACAAAATATTCATACTAATACAATATCTATTTTGGTAGTGATGGACGATTATTTAATGCGCTCATTACGAAAATTGGGTCAATATTATTCCGGATACGGGAGGTTATTCGCCATTTCAGATGGAGCAGCTCTCGCCACTCTTCAATTAGGCCACTTGCGATTTTTTTTAGCTTAATTTGATTTGCATTCATTCCTACACTTAGATTATTTGGATTAATTATCTTAAAGGCTTACCTTTAATGATGGTTAAGAGAATTTGGAGGATATAAGCAGCGATGAGGCAAGTAAAGGCTGGTGGATGTTCCCACAAACATTGGAATTCTTCTTTAAAAAGAGCAATAAAATTCTTCTTGTGCTGTTCCATATGGAGGATATCTTACAGAAAAAATTAATCCTTTACAGATTTCTACAATTTATGCACATCCAATTCTATTTTTTTCTTTTGGTTCCAAAATATAGTTCCATCGTAGTATACATCGGGTGGGGGTGAGAGCACCATGAAAATCGCGATGTTCCAACAATGAATTGCACGCTTTTTTGTTTTTAAGCACCGAGTGCTTCTTGCAAAGTGACCAACGGGATATCGCAGCACCATGAACACGACGACAGTTCTTGTTACCCGTGCCATGCCTCGCCAGTCCAGCTGCTCTCAAATCAAGTTTAATAGTATGATGAAATCTGACCATGAACAGATATTGCCTGTTTCTCTGTCTAGTACAGTAATGGGAGAATTACCCTTTTAAGCATTCAGTAACCTTAAAACCTAATGATCTACTGTATATTTTTGCAAGCCATAAGAAAAATTGTTTCCAATGTATGACAGTTTTACCAAGCCTTCCATTACCCACCCACCTGTGGGTAATTACCCACATGGGCAGTCAGTTACATTAACTTGTGAAAAGCTCTGGAACAGGAAAAAGATTACAAGTACTGTAAAATATTTCAGCGACATCCTCTACAACAGTGAGTGACATCACAAGGTATATAGGTTACATTTCAGAACTTTTTCATAATCTTCGTGTTTACTTTATGAATATTTTAGTATTGGAAGGTTCAATTCACCATAAAGTATACACATGTACTGTACATGAGCTGTAGCGTGATAAATCCCAGGTGGTAGTGAGCAAAACTGTGCTTCAATCAAGATTCAGACCAGACATCACCATTACTCACCAATAAGTGATATACTGTATGAGGGAAACTTGGACACTTGTAGTATCACATAATATGACCGAGGTTTTTTTACGAGGATTAGTCCACCTGGCACAAGTCACTGACCCACATTGGGGTCTGGGAGGGCAAAATATAATAACTGAACCAAAAATAAATACAGTATACTCTCGATAACTTGACACATATGGAGCTTTGGCCTTACCGAGTTATTCCAAATTTTGACTTAACGAGGCACTTCCCCCCTCTTGCAAAAAATACAATAAAAAATTATTGACCCATATGCTGTATGTGTACATGTAATTACTAAATGTAAAAAAGTAAAACTTACCAGCACTGCAGGTGAAGAATGAAACATCATAGTAGGTGACACAGATGCATGGTAGGTGACAGAGGTATGGTACGTAGGTGATGCAGGTGGCCAAATATGCCAAGATTTTCCCAGATAATTTTACATATCTCGGAATTTTCCGTGTTATACTAATACTGTACGTACATTCCGAGACCATATCCATGCCGAGTTATATGAAATTCAGAGTTATCGAGGGTTTACTGTACATAAATGGAATAAACAAAACAAATCAAGAGTGAGAAATTATATATAAGGTGTGTTGTCAATGAGAAACAATTGAGGCTACAACTGTGTGTAAATGAGGCAGAAAGTCAAATGAGCAACCTGTGACTTGGTCACAATTTTTGTAATGCCATATGGCAGCAGGGTCTACCATTAGACAACATATTATGGTTCCAATATCTTCCCAGGCGGTATAGTACCTCCCTATTTGATAGCTGCCTACTACCTGCTCAATACAATAACTTAAATCAAAATGGAAACAATAAAAATGATCCACAACAGCTGATAGACATAAGCACACGCTAGTGTTACACCACAACATGGCAGCAGCTGTCTACCTTCCATGGCAACCTTTACTTCTTGTCAGTCATTAATGCTTAAGAGTTTCCAGTTATATGACCTGCGAGGTTTAGTGTGCACATACCAAGATGAAGGACATTGATTATAAAAATTAACAGCTGGTTGGACTTGCACACAGCCTGTGTTCTGCCAGCCATAAGGGTCTAAAGCCAACAAATAAATAAAAAGTAGACTACCACAGAAAGTACAGAAATACAATGATGTAGGGAAAGTATGGATAATCAATTTATTGTCTAACATTTACAGGAATAACAATAAATTCCATAGATTCATATATATATATATATACATATATATTTTTACTGAATAGAGCCATACACCAGGAAAGTTTATATACAAAAGAAAAAAAAAATATATATATATATATATATATATATATATATATATAATCATTTCTGTTACAACAGGTGTTTGTCAATGCGAATTGGTTGTAACGCGATTGACGAATAGAAGAACGATATTTGTAAAACACAAACGCGTGTTGGCTGGAACGCGATTCCACTCAAACGTTTTAAGTGTACTGTCGCTTGGCGGGGGGTTATGCAGTGTTTACAGTTCACGTTTGACATCACATGTTCAATTGATTCATGTGTTTGTTTGTGAAGTGTTATTTGATAGGGACTATATAAATTTCATCCTTTTTTTGCAAATTTAGCTGTTCCCATAAATACTGTATGAAAAATGTGAATAAAAATAATTTTGGCAGTGCGGACTAATAGCGTTTTACACCCGCGCTCTCTGTTTCCATCACACGATCAGTTGAAACACGTGGGTTGTTTTGAAGCATCCTCAGTGATTTTTGCTTACTATTTCTCCAATTTTGTGGTATTAACTGTGAATATGGAAAAGAAGGACATCTCCAAGAAGCGTTCTGGTGATCGCATTCCCGGTGGTGATCGTAAAAGAAAGGCTATAACACTTGAAGAGAAGCTCGATGTTATCAACCTCAAAATCACCCTTCTCCCCCATCAAGTTATATTCATATTTTTTCAAGGTAAAGTGTTACATTTACAGTAAGATTTCATTATTAGATATGAATGTAACATATATTTAGACTGTGCTATCCTTTGTGTTAGGCTAACTACTAAATTTTTTCGATTTCGAGTAATCTGCACCTAACCCTATTTTCTCCATAAGCCCTGTTATTTCTATTGCGTGAATTTCTATAACGCGAGGTTTTACAAGAACACAACTATCGCGTTGTAGCAGAACTGACTATATATATATATATATATATATATATATATATATATATATATATATATATATATATATATATATATATATATATTATATATATATATATATATATATATATATATATATATATATATGCTATCACATTTGCTTCCAAGAAGCATTCAACTTAGACAAGTTACTCAAACATGAGTTTCTCTAGGAAAAAGTTTCATCAGTAAAAATACCTTAAGTGAATTCTAAAGAAATACAGCAAAAATGAAAAATCTTTGTGTAAAAAAGAATGACTCAAGAATGGAGAATTACCACATTCCCCCAAAAATGTTGTTGCACAAAAAGGTGCAAATCACCTGTTATATCTCAATATATTCTTTGCAATTGTGGGTTTAGTGGGGATGGTGGTGGGTAAAGGCTGGCATGAGATCTCTCACGGACAGTGGCAGCCAAAGCCACTCCGTGCACACTCCATACGTCACTGGACTAGAGGTCGACGTTTCAGCTTTCCTTATCCAACATGGCAAGAAGAATATATTTTATGTACAAGAAAGATAACAGAGAATCAGAATAGGGCAGAGTATACACTAAACTCTAAGTTATGCAGGTACAGCATCTGAGAATGACCTCTCATGGAGGTCCTCCTCAAGTGGCCTTGGCCCCAGGACCTATCTCGCCAACTCAGGCAGACGTGGTCCCCTATGCCAAAAACTCAAGTTGCTCATTTTAATTCTACAGCAAAAAAAATACATATAGCATGTGCTAAATAGTGTAATTCTCCAATATGAAGGAAATAATTCCATTTTCTCTCAAAAGTATGTCAGAAATAATGGTCCAAGTAAATGACATGTAAGTGATCCATCTCTAAGGAAAAGAGATAAACTTATGTAATCAACATTGACAGCACAAACTATCACAGGCTCTGACTGTTGCTCACAGGCAACTAACCATTCTTATGCTATTCAAAATGTTAACAACTGTTTTCAATCATCATTTAGAAACATTTCTCACAGGTAAATGAAGTGTAATTCAAATACAGTAAGTGGTCCATGACACAGTAACCTGCAGATATATTCATGATATGAGTGAGTATTCTCATTCTTTTATAATTATAAGCCATGGTGTCACCAAAGCTCCCAACAGTCACTTTCATAGACACAAGAGAAACCTATAAGGTTATCACCCCATGTCTCAGTGTCTCCTCCAATGGCACCAGAGAAAGCACATATAAATAATATATGGCAAAAGTTCCCACAGACACTTTTCTACAATTAGATAAAGCACTTCACTCCTAAGGTGTCTTGCCAACATCCTATTTTTCCACATTACAACAAAGCCTGAACCAACATTAAACAGGCAGATCTTCAGCACGGAGCTGTGTTCAGTGGCAGGACCACAGGATGTGCACGTCACCCATGTTGCCCTACAGGAATTTCTCCTGGGATCACTCTGCTGCAAGTGGTCTGTATTTTTTTATGCGTTTCCATTCTCCAGTATTGTAGTTCATTTGGAAGTGGGTCTCAGCAAGCATGTTGATGAATGCTCCTTCTGGCTGCGACACTGTCTCCTCTCCCTCACTTAACTTGATTGTCACAATATTACCCAGATGTGGACAGGGATTCTCTGCAATACAAGATACAGTACAGTTACTGTATTCTGGTGTTTGTCCCTATTACTATTTTTACTGAATATTAGTTACCTTTATCTCTGAGACCTGAGGAACATTTACATGTCTTTTTATTAATCAACAACAAATATTAAAAGGGTATTTCCTCAATAAGAAAATAGAAACTTATGCTATGGGGTGCTTCTTTGGGCTTTACACAACAGATTAATGAGAAATGTGAGTGAAACTGGAGAAGACAGATGCCTTTAAGTCAAACACAACAGAATGAGGTCAAAGACAAGAGTGATCCAACTTACCTCTGGAGCCAGCCATAAAGCCCAGAATAAGGGCCTTCTCTGGCCTTGTAACTTTGTTGCTGGTACGGAACATTTCTTGTGCCTCCAACATTTGCTCTTTCTGCAAACCCATGAGCCATGATTCACCGTACATAAAAATAACTACATGTGAATATAAAGGGATAAAATACACAGTATTCTTTTTTTTATCAGGAGTGAGGAACTAATAGGAGTGGCCTATAGTGTTTATTTCAAATTTAATGTTTTACAACAGAGAACAAACAGAAATAAACTCACAGTGAGTGACAGTCCTCTCTTTTGTTGAGACACTTGCTGTTGTGTGGTGACAGATGCCTGGTTGATGGGAACTTGCTGTGGTTGCTGTGCCTCAGGCTGTGGCACAACAGTGATAACTTGGGTTGCCTGCGATTGTTGTGGCTGTTGTTGAGGTGCCGGTGTAACTGCTGTTGCTGCTGCGAGAGTTGCTGTGGTCAGAGGAGTAGCAGAATACACCAGTTCTGGTTGTACAGGCTGAAACATTATAGCAAAAAGACATATTATATATTGTACATTATAACCACCCAAGAAAGATATATACGACCAATCAGTACCACGTACGCTAGATCCTACTGCCTACGTAACCCACACATTGTAATTACAGCAAATCCCATTAACTTCACCCTTGATAGAATCACAATCCCTAACTTCATGGCAGAGATAAAACAAGATCAAACCATCAACACCTTTAATCTCCAATTATATCTGTGCTAACATATTAACAAATACTAGTAAATAAATTTTTAACCCCAATTACCATTAACTAAAGTTAATAATCATTAATAACTTTATATGACAGAGTAACCATAACTATGGAAAATTTTATGAATGATTCCAGCAAACGGTATCTGTATGAAATGATAACACATGTAAAGTGGTACAGTAGTGAGGTGTCAATCCATATTTATTAAAATCAGCCCTAACTGTGAAAAGACATTAAAAATCCACTATATAATAAATATATTGATAATACAGCTTTCTTATCATCATTCAAGCATTCCAAAAAACAAGTGATGCAATATAATAGTTGTAATTAGATAATTACGGGTAAAAATTCCATAAATAGATAGTCTGGGTGGTCTCTGTAACATTACTCCATTTTTCCCATTACTTTATGTATAGTACTGTATGTACAACTTGAATGAAGCCTTGCATATAAACAGAGTCTACTAGATATAATCAGATGTACAGTATAAGTTTTTTTTAAATTGGCTGATTTGAGAGTGACAAGAAATTCTGTACTGAACTGATCATCACCGCTTACCTGTAGTGTGGCATACTGTGGCTGTCCAACAGTGGTGGGAGTCTCTCCAGAAGTCGGGGTCACTGTAACTGCTGTGGCAGCCTGGACAACTTCTGCTGTAGTAAACACTGGTGTGTGTGTCACTGTTCTGTATACCACTGTGGGAGATCCAGCAGCTTGAGTACTAGGTGTTACAATGATACGCTGAGGTGTTGTCCCACCAGAGGGGGTGGTTGGGGTAGACGGTGTTGCTCTGCCACCAGTATTTGTTGTTTGTTGTAGCGTGGACCGTGCTGATATAGTGCCAACCGCCACAGCACCAGCTGGAATAACAAAACACCTTTACAATCCAAATTATACAAACGACTGGAGCATTTTCTTTAATCCTTTATACTGTATATGTGATGATGGTAAGGTTCGCAATTATGTCTTTATTAATGTTGACAAAGGCAACATTTACTCATTGTAAGCATTTTTCCCTCAATTACCCTTGTCATTTAATGTTTTCTTGGATTCACTACTGTCCTAGAATGTGATTCATAAAATAAAGTTGGAGGAGAGGTGTAAAGTGCTGAAGGGGCGGTGGGCCTCATAAAATGATATGAAGATCATGTAAAGTTTAGAGGAATGAGTAATAATTTGTGATGAATATTAACAAG
Organism: Homarus americanus; assembly: GCF_018991925.1. Lineage (NCBI taxonomy): Eukaryota > Metazoa > Arthropoda > Malacostraca > Decapoda > Nephropidae > Homarus > Homarus americanus. The sequence continues at coordinate 3,951,790 of NW_024737097.1, forward strand.
GAGACGTACTGTGTAGTGTGGACGTTGTTCCGGCAGCCGTAGACAATAACGGAGTGGAGGGCGTCGGGGGACCAGGCGTGGGGGGATTGGAGGGAGTGAGGCCAGCAGCATAGTCTGGGGTTGCCTGCTGCTGCTGTGCCGGCTGCTGTGGTGTCGTCTGCTTCCCCTCGACCTGCTGTTGTTCTCTTCGCTTCTCCTCAGCATCTGCAGCCTTGGCATCAGCCGTGTCTTGTAGCTTTCTTCTTTTCTTGGCCTGGGAGAGTAAAACACATCTTCATTAAAAATAATAATTTCTTCTACAGTTTTTGTTTATTCTCGATTCTGGAATATCAACATAACCATTCCCATGAACTCATAAATTCTTAAATGTCTTTTGTACAATGTCAGATAAATTTCTTTATATTCTATGCAAGATTATTCATTTAATTTACATTATTTTCTTTCTACAGAGGCCCTGGAATGCATCCCTATTATATGATATTGCTTTATGCAAACTACTACAACTTCTTTTTTAGTATACAATTTCCCCAAGTACTGTTTTCCCCAAAAGACTGTGTGTGTGTTTGTGTGTGCATGCATGTGTTAGCCTTACAAACCCCTTCTCCCTCACTTGACAGCCTTACACACCCCTTCCCAAAAGCAGAAAATAATTTATAAGTGAATATGGCATCACTCCTGAGACACTTTCCACACACTCTACCACTCACTAATACTCACCTGTTGAACAGCAATGGGTGATTCTGTTATGTCTAAGAGCTTGATGCCACCGTCTTTACGAGTGACTGTTGAGCGGACAAGTGGCCGGCTGACTGGGGTGGAGCCTAAGCCAGACCCTCTCAAACCAGATCCTGGCAACCGACTGGGGATACCCTTCAGTGGTGCTGTTGAAAGTAATACATAATGGCAGTTAATTACCTTTTCAACAATTCAGTAATGAGGAATTTAAGACAAAACAGGAATATATATAACATGTTTATAGAAGTCATCAAGCTGGAAGGGTAGAAGAAGAATGAGTGGCTTAGGAGTCTCTACTCTCCTCCCACACGTGCAAAAATGAAACACAGGGAACATGAAATCATCCTCTGACGACAGCTAACTTCTACTGCTGACGGCCGCCATCCCTATAGCTAACTTCCACGGATGATGGCCACAGACCCTACAGCCAAGGTCCATTGATGATTGCCGTCATTTTAAGGATTAATAAGTGTATCTGAAGCATTTAAGGGATTTATATATAAGATGAGAGGTTGGCAGTGTCTACTAAGAAGAAAACAGCATGCAAGCATTAATTGTAGGTACGGACTGATGATACCAGGGAGGAAGAGTACAGAGACGTTAGATTATACTTGGGAGGAGTACAGAGATATGTTATATGATACTAGGGAGGAGGAGTACGGAGACGTTAGATTATACGAGGGAGGAAGAGTACAGAGATATTAGATGATACTAGGGAGGAAGAGTACAGAGATATTAGATGATACTAGGGAGGAGGAGTACAGAGATATTAGATGATACTAGGGAGGAAGAGTACAGAGATATTAGATGATACTAGGGAGGAAGAGTACAGAGATATTAGATGATACTAGGGAGGAAGAGTACAGAGATATTAGATGATACTAGGGAGGAAGAGTACAGAGATATTAGATGATACAAGGGAGGAAGAGTACAGAGATATTAGATGATACAAGGGAGGAAGAGTACAGAGATATTAATGGAAACGTTGTCAAAAAGTTTTTAAAGATAACAAGGAGATGTTCAGGAGTGAACTGACGAGGCAACAAAAGAACAGATAGAATAAAACGAAATCATAAAAACTCAATAACCACTGTGATGCTCTAGAGTCTAGTGGTGTTAAAAAATAAACAAATAAATAAAATCTTGATTATGAATTGATCACATTCATGCAATTCAGATCATGCCAAATCACTTAACAATGAAGGTTTCTATATGCTAAAAGTGAAATAAATAAATAAATAAATAAAAATCAGTTGGCTCTTTGGGCATTAATTAACTGATATCATAACTAACAGGTAATAATCTGTCTGTTCCCTTTTTTATGATATTTCTTAAATACTTGCGAGTGACTTGGCTTCTCAAACAAAACAAAGTGAGAGAAATTATTACAAGTCAATTATTTAGCTGCTGCACCTGAGCCATCACATCGCGTACCGGTAACCATACTCAGTGACCTTTATATCCTCTTAACAGTGACCTCAAATCCCAGACTGAAGGATATTGTACTCCAAGTTAATGGTTCTTCAGACAGTACAATGAAAACATAACTTGACAACATGAGTGATGGTAATGAGATGTGTAAATTACTCTACATTTGATAACTGAAACAACATCAGACATTTAAAGCAAACAACTGAAACAAATTAAAAGACTAACTGGTGTCATTCATCTTGCGTGGCATGCCTCTTGAGCGTACAGGGACAGTAGGCAGCTGACTCTTTTTGACATTTGCCTGGGCATCAGATGAACGGTTGAGCAGCTCTGCCCGCAGAGCTGCAGCCTTTGGTTTTCTCTTAAGAGCAAAGTGTTTGGTGAGAGGTGCCTGAAATATGAAACTTCACTTTATACAAAGGACTCTCTACTATCAGTGAAAATTTGGGATGACCTTTCTGCCCGCAACAACCATCAGTCACTTGTCACTACGTACCTGACCGCCTGCAGCAGCCATAAATGCATTTCTGTTGAGGTAGTTGCACTCCATGGGGAGTAAGCCCAGCTCACTGTGCTTCTTAACTAACTTGCGAAGCTCCGTTATCAAGTCGTGTGTAATTCGCTGGTTCTCCGGTGGCTCTCTGTAGAATATGTTAGTAATAGTGACTCACATAACATGACATTGTATCAAAGAAATATTTACAAACCTCTGACACGGTTTTGCTTTATGCCCGGCAGCTCCGCCATATAAGTGTTCTAAAGTCTGGCTACTGTTTTGTATGGTTTATTAGTGTATGAGAGCATTCGCCCTTTTACTTGTTTTCACTGTCATTTTTTTTTTTAATTAATATATCTGACTTTATTTCTACATACTGTTCGGTGCCCATAAATTCCAGTGCAGTATCATACAGTATAAACCTGTAATGGTGATTTTAATGAATAAATAAATGAATAAATATCTGTCTACCTCTAAATTTAAGGAACTATAGATATAAATACGGAGATAAACTGAAATGAGTAAGAAGCAAAGTAACTAAATTTTTACCTGATGTCCAGGTTGAGGTTACCGGAGGATGGACAAGTTCGCATGATCTCAGCCAACATGGCCACCCAGGGTTCACTGTCCACCACTGCCACCTCCAGGATCTCCTCCAGCTCTGACCGCCACTGTAAATAACACATAACTCATATATACAGAGTCACTTCTCCCTTATACTAAACTACATAATATACATAGTTAGTATCATATTGAACCAACACAACCATCCGACTACCAGATCAAAGTAAAACAAAGGTACTGTATCTTACTGCTAAACTATGACAGTAACACAAAACATCAAGCCTGTCCCTACAATATGGTGACAAGTCAGATGATTAATCAAACTCCAGACATTAATTTACATTACAGAAAGGACAAACAAAAAAGAGTTAATCAGAATACTGTACTGTAATACAATTTAACTGAAGAGAAAATTGGGTGTTACTGTATTGTGCAGTCTATAAAATGTTTAGGTTAGGTTAGGTTTGATTTGGTTGAGTTAGGTTTGGTTAAGTTAACTAGGGTTAGGTTAGGTTACACTAAAGATATTTTTGTAATAATATATATAATCTGAGCAGAAAGTTAGGTCGCGATAGGGCCGACGAACAAAATTCTCGCATAAATAAATTCACATGTTGTGAAGGCTGTCCCGGGACGCGAGATGTTAGTAAGCTTGGTTGGTTGGCAAGTGGTGACACTTGGCAACTGAGCACACGTCACGGCTTACTTTCAGTGCGCCTCTGGCAATCATGAGGGGAATATTAACTCTGCGGGTTTGAGCGCCCCGTGGCCATTTTTTGCCTCGTTTACGGTGCATTACCCCGACATACTGGCCATCAGAGATGCCCAGGAGGGTTACTATAAGGGATGACATTGCAGCAGTGATTGCATTGTACAAAGCAAACCATGACCTGAGAGATATTTCTGCTCAGACTGGTGTGGGGTTGTGTGTTGTGCAGAAACTTGTGAAGTGTTACCGTGAGCTTGGAGAGGACGTGTTACCAGCTCCCCTACCCATGTCTGGTAGGCCTAAATTATTGTCTCTACGGACACTTCAGGTTATTTCATGCCAAGTTAAGTCCATTCCCGCCCTCACAGCACGCGAAGTGAAAGAGAGAAGCCCCTGTCTTCTCAGCCACGTCTCCTTACGCTGTGTTCGGCAATCCTTACATGATGACCTTGGGTTTAAGAGCTTCCGTGCACCGTCGTAAACCTCTACTGACAAAGAGACAGAAGAAAAATAGAGAAATTTTGCAAGAAATATGCAGTGTGGGGTTTAGAGTCAAGGAGGAGTGTTTCGTGGTCTGACGAGGCTACGTTTTCTGTGACTGGCAATGGTGGAGGGAGGGCGTACTGCCCTCCTCACTCGGATGCACATCTCCCACAGTACACAGTGAAGAATGTCAAGCACCCTGCCTCGCTTATGGTTTGGGCTTGCTTTTCATATTATGGTGTTGGCAAACTCGTAATCCTCCCTTGGAGCCAGATGATGAATCAGTACAACTATCTTGAGCTGCTCAGTGATTTCTTAGCTGAAACATTTGATAAAGCTAAGGCAAGCCTTTTCATGCAGGACGGTGCCCCAAGCCACACGGCTAAAAGTGTCATACAGTGGCTCAAAGACTGTGAGGTACCTTTCTTTAACCCTTTAGGTGCGTAATTAAATTTCGCGCCGGTTCCTGAAAAGTGTCAATTATCCTGCCAAAAATGAATTTCATATAATCACATTTTCTATACGTTTTTCCGAGAGAACTTTTAGTATATTTTCCAAATCTGGAACAAAAATTCACATATGTGTGCAAATTTTAGAGAAAAAATGACATTTATACCCAAAAATGCAGGAAATTGGTATAAATCAATGTCTGGTATATGGCAAATAAATTTAATCAATTTGGTTACTAAACAGCAAATTTAGATATGTATTACATATTCAGATAATATCAAACAAAATAGTACAAAAATAAGCTATATTGCATTCAGGAAATACTCCTATACCTCAATACATAATATGTCCGCATGTCGTCTCATTTGGGGAAGTTTTTTCAAGGCCGTGGGATATCCCCGCTTGTCGCATTTAATTAATATAATATTTTGGGCGGGTTTACCCGCATGTCGCATCCAAAGGGTTAATGACTGACCTGGCAGTAGCCCAGATCTCAACCCAATAGAAAATTTGTGGTTCATTGTTAAGCGTCGTCTGCGCGACGCTGACATGTCAACAATCCCGAAGCTAGAGGCAGCTATCAAGAATATCTGGGCTAACTTGCCACCTGACCTCTTGCTAAACTTTGCTAAAGGACTGCCTGAAGCGCAAAGGGAACATTACAAAGTATTAATTGAAGTGGTAAATGTTACTTGACTGTATTTATATAACATAACAGTAAATATGCATTTTTTTAGCATACGAACTAACTTTCCGCACAGACTGTATAGTGTGACTAGGGGACAGGTGTACACAAACGGTACACATAAGTACTCATACACATAACACCATGTACTACACAAATGGCACTGTACACAAACAATGAAATTACTAACACACAAACAAGAGTACTCAGTATTGTACACAAATAATGAGTACATAAATAATATAGTACAATAGTATACATACAGTTAATTAGTGAACAAGATAGTACGTTAGTAAACAAGTGTACTTATAAAGAATAGTGCACTTTTAAGCAATAGGGTACACTTAAAAACAAACATTCAAACACAAAAACACTATAGTACACAAGTCAATAAAACACTCTTACATAATCACATCTCAACAACATAAACAGTCAAACAAAAGTTGAGTCGAGTACAGTTGGGGCCACCCTGTACCTGTTAGCGAGATACAGGCATAACTGTACTCTCTATCTACATGTTTAACCAATTATAAACTTGTTATGATGATTTTAATGAATAAATATCGGTATATCTATACGTCTATTAGTCTATCTATCCACAACACAACACTCTGCCTCACCTCCTCAACATTGCGCTTAGGGATGTGGAAGAAAGACAGCAGTAATTTTAGTTTAACTTGGGTCTGGAGTTCAACAAAGCATTCCTTTATATTCCTGAGCACTTCTACATTCAGCTGTGCACATATAGAGCCCTCAGACCAGGTGTCGGCGGATGTTCCCAGTTTATTGTGAAGCCACAACGAAATATCGCTGTCCCGAGCAGCCGCCATTGTGGGTGTCCCATTAGTGACGTCACGGTATGTGTGGCAGCCATCTTGATGACATCACCACCCGCCAAGTTCGACCTGATGGCAAACACCGGTTTTTTTTATTCAGCAAATTGTCATACAAGTTCACAATTGTGCATACATACACCGCAGCGTACCGAGTGGAGTGGTCATCCACTAACTCCATATATGTACAGTACATTGACTAAGTGATGCCCTTTGGGGTGCTTATTTAGAGAAATTAAGAACCAAACGGACTGTTTAGAGCTACAGGAAGATCTGTTAAGTTAGGTTAGGTTAGGTTAGTGGTGTTGGTAGTAGTGGTAATACAGTAGTATTGATTATACACCCCAACTTATCTTACTTGAAGATTAAACACCCTAACGTAAGCTAACTAATTTTTAACCTTGAGCATAATAATATTTAACCATGAAGTAACCATATAATTGGTTAGGTTAAGTTAAGTCATGTCAAGTCAGGTTAGTGTTGTGATAGGTTATGATTGTGTTAGGTTAATATTATGTTAAGTTACCGTTACTTAAGATTAATATTAGGTTAATCTTGCCAGGGGTGTATTGTCAACTAATAGGGATATTAACCTGGGGGGGGGGGAGGGTTCACTTGTTAATATATCGGGAATTGTAAACTCTTGGTACTATCTACCAGTGTGTTGTGATGGCACCGAGTGTGAGCCCATTCAAGACCAGACTTGACCAACACTGGAGCTGGTTCAGATACATTCTTGAGCCAGTACATACCCAATACTTGCCATAGTGTGTAACAGTGACGTGGCCGATCGACCAAACGGCTAACAGACCGATCAGTGGCGGAGAGGAAAAAGTAAAGTGTTATACCGAGAAGAGGACTTGGCAGTGAATGGCTGGTTCAGGGCAAAATTGACCTGTATTCGTCACCTACGACCCCTGTGTGGTCCGTGGCGTCACCTACGACCCCTGAGTGGTCCGTGGCGTCACCTACGACCCCTGTGTGGTCCGTGGCGTCACCTACGACCCCTGAGTGGTCCGTGGCGTCACCTACGACCCCTGAGTGGTTCTTGACGTCACCTACGACCCTTGTGTGGTTCTTGACGTTACCTACGACCCCTGTGAGGTTCTTGACGTCACCTACGGCCCCTGTGTGGTTCTTGACGTCACCTAAGACCCCTGTGTGGTTCTTGACATCACCTACGACCCCTGAGTGGTCCGTGGCGTCACCTACGACCCCTGAGTGGTTCTTGACGTCACCTACGACCCCTGAGTGGTTCTTGACGTCACCTACGACCCCTGTGTGGTTCTTGACGTCACCTACGACCCCTGTGTGGTCCGTGGCGTCACCTACGACCCCTGTGTGGTTCTTGACGTCACCTACGACCCCTGAGTGGTTCTTGACGTCACCTACGACCCCTGAGTGGTTCTTGACGTCACCTACGACCCCTGTGTGGTTCTTGACGTCACCTACGACCCCTGAGTGGTCCGTGGCGTCACCTACGACCCCTGAGTGGTTCTTGACGTCACCTACGACCCCTGTGTGGTTCTTGACGTCACCTACGACCCCTGTGTGGTTCTTGACGTCACCTACAACCCCTGTATGGTCTGTGACGTCACCTACAACCAGTCTACGATTCTAAGTCGAATAATTAGTTTCATCTTGCTTCTAATTAATCCTTCCTAAAAAGCTGTTTTGATTTTGTCCACCAATTGGTGTATTTCATAAAACAACAAATCTTTCATAATATTTCACTATCTCCCGATATGAAATAAGTTTGCATGTTGATGTGTTGATACTTCGCAACGTGAGTCTGCAAGTGAAACAAAACAAATTAGACTATTATGCCAAGGTAAGGCAAACAGAAAATACCATTACTTTCCAAATTACCTCAAATATATATTGTTTTAGTTTGCATTAATGTATACTGAGTGTATTATCAGTGTATGAGGTTCAGTATAGGAAACTTACACAAGCTAACTAAATGTAGACTTTACACTGACTAAGTATGCTCGTATATATATATAAACTTGCACACTTGCCAATGGAGCAGTTGACGCCGGACACAGTTGGCGCGCACACGCTCTACTTCACCAACCCCGAGATAATATATTATTTCTCATCAACAACCACCTTACAATATGTGACGCTGTGTGACGCTGAAAATATGTTAATTAGGAAAGTTAATTGTAATTTATATCCTCCCGGAGTGATAAATTTAACAATGACAAGTACTGTGGTATGGTGTCAGTGTTGCCAATAATCTTTCCTCCCCCAAAAAACATCCTTAATATCCCATCATTGCCAACGTAAAAAAAAAAAAAAAAAAGCAGGTTAGTTTCACCAATTTTTATTCTGTTTAAGACACAACATAATTATCTTCTCTGGTTACCTGTTTCTTAAGGCCAATTATGTCAGGTAAACAGGTGCCATATTGTCCTTGATAGTAACTTTTTTGGGGTCGCCATTTGCAATCTTCTGGTAGGTAAGGATGCATTGTGGTCATTAATAACAAAATAATAGCTTTCATGATAACAGTGAGACTAACAATTAAAAAATACGTCAAATATCAATAATACTAATAGTTCTTTGTTATATATACTACAAATGGTATTGCTAGTAGGATTTGATTTTTAATTAATGAGTGATAAAGATTAAAACGATATAAATGATTTTGGTTTCGAACAAGCGATATATACCCGAACGTCTCGTCTCCACCCCCTCCCATCTCCACCTTTACCCCCTCCCATCTCCACCTTTACCCCCTCCCATCTCCACCTTTACCCCCTCCCATCTCCACCTCCATCTCCACCTTTACCCCTCCATCTCCACCTTTACCCCTCCATCTCACCTTTCCCCTCCCATCTCACCTTTCCCTCCATCTCCACCTTTACCCCTCCCATCTCCATACCCTCCCATCTCCACCTTTACCCCTCCCATCTCCACCTTTACCCTCCCATCTCCACCTTTACCCCCTCCATCTCCACCTTTACCCCTCCATCTCCACCTTTACCCCCTCCCATCTCACCTTTACCCTGTCTCCACCTTTACCCCTCCCATCTCCACCTCCACCTCTCCATTCCACCTCCACCCTCCCATCTCCACCTTACCCCTCCCATCTCCACCTTTACCTCCTCCTCCCGTCTCCACCTTTACCCCTCCCATCTACCTCCACCTCCCATCTCCACCTTTACCCCTCCCATCTCCACTTTACCTCCTCCCTGTCTCACCTTTACCCCCTCCCATCTCCACCTCCACCTCCCATCTCCACCTTACCCTCCCATCTCTACCTCCTCCCTCCCCTACTCGAGAATATCCAACATAGTCACTTTAATTAGAATTTGTTTACATTGGTGACGTATCAGTGACGCAACAGTACCGTCAACTCTCCCATGCGGTTACTAGTAATGAACGTGTTTACATTGGTGACGTATTATTAAAGAAATTTCTCCATGTTTCTTATTACCAGAGGCTACACATTATTAAAGAATATAGTTTGTTACAGAGAAATTGCCATATACCAGAGGAAATGTGGTTAGATTAGGATAGGTTGGTTTGGTTTGGTTTGGTTTAGGTTGGGTTTGGTTTGGTTTAGGTTGGGTTGGGTTTGGTTTAGGTTGGGTTTGGTTTGGTTTAGGTTGGGTTTGGTTTGGTTTAGGTTGGGTTTGGTTTTTGTTGGGTTGGGTTTGGTTGTTTAGGTTTGGTTTGGTTAGGGTTTGTTTAGGTTGGGTTTGGTTTTGGTTGGGTTTGGTTTGGTTGAGTTTTAGGTTGGGTTTAGGTTTGGTTTGGTTTGGTTTGGTTTAGGTTTGGTTTGGTTTGGTTTAGGTTTGGTTTGGTTTGGTTTAGGTTGGGTTTGGTTTTGGTTGGGTTGGTTTAGTACAGGAAAAGTTAGATATATAGGTTAGGTTAGATAAGTCATACTTGGTTCTGGGGACCCCCACCGTTGGCGACACCAAGTATGTGGGCAGCGCGCCAATATATGAATGGTGTGAACGACTCTGATGCCATTACCAGATAAATATTTTTATACATTAATAATTTCGATCCTAATTGCTGATATATTTTCGTCTTATTAACCTTTTCATTATTATTTAGTATGTAATGTAATTTTCACCTGAATGTACAGTGTGTGTGTGTGTGTGTGTGTGTGTGTGTGTGTGTGTGTGTGTGTGTGTGTGTGTATGTGTGTTTCATGTGTACATTATGGCATGAGAGACAGAGAGAATGACTGTGTGTGTGTGTGTGTGTGTGTGTGTGTGTGTGTGTGTGTGTGTGTGTGTGTGTGTGTGTGTGTGTGTGTGTGTGTGTGTGTGTCCCCCGGGAAGAACCTCATTGTCAGATCTACTTGTGTAACAATACTCCCTCCTGCAACTAGTCTTAGTGGGGTGGGGGGTAGTGAGAGAGGGATAATGATGGAGGAAGTAGAGAGGGAAGGAGCGGGGGGAGGGAGGAGGGAGGAGGTAGTGGGGAAGGAGAGAGAAGAGGGGAGGGAGGAGAAGGTAGCGAGAGGAGAGAGAGGTAAAACAGGCCCCACACGTGCAGGGAACAACGCAGTGCATTCGAGTGTTGCAGAAATTACAATACTTTTTAACTAAACACTAAAAGACGTTGGTTTAATAAGCTTATCTACCGCCAGAACTGATGTTAACAGAGATAGATAGGAAGATATTCAGTAAAACAGTCATAAAAGTTCACAATTAGTTCAATGCAGGAGTACAGTTCAGCATACAATCCAGGAGTATACTTCAGCATGTAGGTATACAGTATATATGACCATAGAAGTATACAATCATCAATGTACTACCTAAACAATGTACTACTTAAACAATGTACTACCTAAACAATGTACTACCTAAACAATGTACTACCTAAACAATGTACTACCTAAACAATGTACTACTTAAACAATGTACTACCTAAACAATGTACTACTTAAACAATGTACTACCTAAACAATGTACTACCTAAACAATGTACTACTTAAACAATGTACTACTTAAACAATGTACTACCTAAACAATGTACTACTTAAACAATGTACTACCTAAACAATGTACTACTTAAACAATGTACTACTTAAACAATGTACTACCTAAACAATGTACTACTTAAACAATGTACTACCTAAACAATGTACTACTTAAACAATGTACTACCTAAACAATGTACTACCTAAACAATGTACTACCTAAACAATGTACTACCTAAACAATGTACTACTTAAACAATGTACTACCTAAACAATGTACTACCTAAACAATGTACTACCTAAACAATGTACTACCTAAACAATGTACTACTTAAACAATGTACTACCTAAACAATGTACTACCTAAACAATGTACTACCTAAACAATGTACTACCTAAACAATGTACTACCTAAACAATGTACTACCTAAACAATGTACTACTTAAACAATGTACTACCTAAAACAATGTACTACCTAAACAATGTACTACTTAAACAATGTACTACCTAAACAATGTACTACCTAAACAATGTACTACTTAAACAATGTACTACTTAAACAATGTACTACCTAAACAATGTACTACCTAAACAATGTACTACCTAAACAATGTACTACTTAAACAATGTACTACCTAAACAATGTACTACCTGTAACAATGTACTACTAAACAATGTACTACTAAACAATGTACTACTTAAACAATGTACTACCTAAACAATGTACTGTACTAGTACTACCTAAACAATGTACTACCTAAACATGTACTACCTAAACAATGTACTACCTAAACAACAAACAATGTACTACCTAAACAGTACTAAACAATGTACTACTAAACAATAAACAAACAATGTACTACCTAAACAATAGCCTACCCTAAACAATGTACTACAATGTACTACCTAAACAATGTACTACTTAAACAATGTACTACCTAAACAATGTACTACCTAAACAATGTACTACTTAAACAATGTACTACTTAAACAATGTACTACCTAAACAATGTACTACCTAAACAATGTACTACCTAAACAATGTACTACTTAAACAATAAGGCAATTCGACCATGGATACCCAACAAAGCCATGGGATACACTAGTAGGGTTCTTGACTTATGCTTGGCTGCTAATCCATAATAATCTAAATTAGTGTATAATGAAACCTACAGTATGAATAATTATATATACCCACACCTGTTAATTATATACCTACACCTGTTAATTATATACCCACACCTGTTAATTATATACCTACACCTGTTAATTATATACCCACACCTGTTAATTATATACCCACACCTGTTAATTATATACCTACACCTGTTAATTATATACCCACACCTGTTAATTATATACCCACACCTGTTAATTATATACCTACACCTGTTAATTATATACCCACACCTGTTAATTATATACCCACACCTGTTAATTATATACCTACACCTGTTAATTATATACCCACACCTGTTAATTATATACCCACACGTTAATTATATACCCACACCTGTTAATTATATACCCACACCTGTTAATTATATACCTACACCTGTTAATTATAAACACACACCTGTTAATTATATACCCCACACCTGTTAATTATATACCCACACCTGTTAATTATATACCCACTCCTGTTAATTATATACCTACACCTGTTAATTAGTATAGATTACCTTGCTCAGTGGACTCTAGGTATGTATTTTAGTACGTAATGTGAAGACGTTTTGGAATACGTGAAAAATAGATACCCCAGTTTATTTCACCTGATGATTAAACACCCCGAACAATAGCCTAAGCTGAGCTACCCTAACCTAACCTAAAATAACATAACCTAAACTAACCTAACCTAAAATAACATAACCTAAACTAACCTAACCTAAAATAACATAACCTAAACTAACCTAACCTAAAATAACATAACCTAAACTAACCTAACCTAAAATAACATAACCTAAACTAACCTAACCTAAAATAACATAACCTTAACTAACCTAACCTAAAATAACATAACCTAAACTAACCTAACCTAAAATAACATAACCTAAACTAACCTAACCTAAAATAACATAACCTAAACTAACCTAACCTAAAATAACATAACCTAAACTAACCTAACCTAAAATAACATAACCTAAACTAACCTAACCTAAAATAACATAACCTAAACTAACCTAACCTAAAATAACATAACCTAAACTAACCTAACCTAAAATAACATAACCTAAACTAACCTAACCTAAAATAACATAACCTAAACTAACCTAACCTAAAATAACATAACCTAAACTAACCTAACCTAAAATAACATAACCTAAACTAACCTAACCTAAAATAACATAGACAAATAATTTGCCGTATGCTAATAGCTTGTCATAGGTTAAAATTATATTCACGTTGACAGGCGGAGGAACTATACCCCCCTTTGCTGGCTGTAGTGACGTAAACAAACACCCAAGAAGGAAGAAGAAAGAGGAAGAAGAGGAGGAGGAGGAGGAGGAAGAAGAGGAAGAGGGGGAAGAGGAGGAAGAAGAGGACTTATCAAGAGGAAGGAAACAGGAAAGGGAAGGTCATCATGACAGGGTTAGACAGCAAAGCGCCCCTCAGAGGAGTAAGGAGAGTTCAATTCGGCATTCTCAGTCCCGATGAAATTGTGAGTGTTATTCCTTTCTCACACACACACACACACACACACACACACACACACACACACACACACACACACACCATACCCTCGTACATTAATAATAAATTTAGGCATCAAATAATATTTATGACGACGAGTACGGAATTTTGGAACACCCTGTATGTTTACATGACGCCATAAATAGTAGGGCCGGGTGATGTTTGTGGTCATAATACAGGCCTAGTCCACCAGAAGGCCCACAAGTAGGCCACAAGTTACTACCAATAATTCTAACTGCTCAGTGGAGACGTGTGTGGTATGTGTGTTGGGGAGTGGAGTTACTTTTAGAACATTGTGTATTTATATTCTGGAAGTGATTTGTTGTAGTGTCTCAAATATAACTTCATGGGTGGGGTGGGTGGGGGGATATCCAGATGAATATATATATATATATATATATATATATATATATATATATATATATATATATATATATATATATATATATATATATATATATATAGAGAGAGAGAGAGAGAGTTTGGTCACCTTTTCTACAGTCTTGCTCTACTTCTACAGTTTTTGGTCTTTTTTCTAAAGTTTTGGGTTATTTTTTTTTAGTTTTTTAGTTTTAGTCACGTTTTCTACAGTTTGGGCCATAATAATTTAAGACCTTTTCTACAGCTTGATTCACCATTCCAAAACTTCTCCCACAGCGTCACATGTCAGTCACCGAAGGAGGCATCAAATACTCGGAGGTGTACGAGAACGGCCGCCCGAAATTAGGTGGGTTGATGGATCCTCGCCAAGGTTGTCTAGATCGTAACACCCGCTGTACGACCTGTGCCGGCAACATGACCGATTGTCCAGGTCACTTTGGTCATCTTAATCTGGCCAAACCCGTCTTTCATGTGGGTTTCCTCACCAAGACTGTCAAGATTATCCGCTGTGTGTGTTTCTACTGTAGCAAGCTGTTGTTTAATACGGTGAGTCGAGTTTTGTTTTACTCTACGTTTCTGTAATGTGTTGTAACTTACTGTATAACCTTCTACTGTAATATAATTTCTATAACTCTCTATTATAATCTACTGTAACCTATTGTAATCCTCGACTGTAACCTACAGGAAAATGTCACAGTATTAAAATGATACAAAATATTACTTTGGCTTTATAAAGAACAACAACAACACAATCTCTCTGCCACAACAACAACACAATCTTCCTTCCTCCTGCAGCAACACCCCAAGATAAGAGAGATCGTAACCAAGTCGAAAGGTCAGCCCAGGAAGAGACTGTTACACGTGTACAATCTTTGCAAGGGGAAGATGATCTGTGAAGGAGGGGACGAGGTGGACATAACCAAGGACCCAGACGACCCAACCAAGATTAAGAAAACGCAAGGACATGGTGGTTGTGGGAGGTAGGGATGGATGGAGAGATAGAATGAGAATAAAATCGTTATATAAGGTCAGGTATACAGACGATGTACTACAGAGCAACATATATATTACAGGTATCAACCCAATGTGAAGCGAGTGGGCCTTGAGCTGGTAGCGGAGTGGAAACACGTCAACGAGGACACGCAGGATCGGAAACAGTCCGTCACGGCAGAGAGAGTCCACGAGATATTCAGGCATATCTCTGGTGTGTGGGTGTGGTTGTGGGTTACTTACTTAAACAAACCAACAAAGTATTGATTCTTCATTCACGTCCACTACTGTATTAAATATCCTAGCACTATCCTAACGTATCCCCTCCCCCCCTTAATTAATCATTAGGGTGTTTTAATCATCAGGTGCAATAAGCTGGGGATCCTAATCTTCATAAGATTCATTACTTGTTACTGATGTGTTATAGATGAAGACTGTTACTTGCTGGGGATGGATCCTAAGTTCGCCCGCCCTGACTGGATGATCATGACAGTACTGCCCGTGCCGCCGCTGCCAGTCCGACCGGCCGTGGTGATGTATGGTTCAGCCCGTAACCAAGACGACCTCACGCACAAACTCGCAGACATCATCAAATCCAACAATGAACTGATCCGTAATGAACAGTCTGGCGCAGCCGCTCACGTCATCGCGGAGAACATCAAGAGCTTACAGTTTCACGTCGCTACCATGACGGATAACGACATGCCCGGTATGCCCAGGGCTCTGCAGAAATCTGGACGTCCGCTCAAGGCTCTCAAATCACGCCTGAAGGGTAAGGAAGGCCGGATACGAGGTAACCTGATGGGTAAGAGAGTGGATTTCTCCGCCCGGACGGTTATCACAGCCGACCCCAACCTACGGATCGACCAAGTGGGAGTCCCTCGCTCCATCGCTCAGAACCTCACCTACCCAGAGATTGTCACACCCTTCAATATCACCAAGTGAGTTCATGGTCTTCTTCTTACTCATGTTATTGTTAAATCATCATCGCTAATTAGAAACCGAAACGATTTATTTACCCATAAGTTAAAGGTACAATTCATACAGTATGGTTTTCACATGTTGGGTTATATAGGTTTAAGCAAATGACATAATTTAGTCACATTCACCATCATCAATTCTCTCTTACAGGATGATGGAGCTGGTTAAGAGAGGTAACAATCAGTACCCAGGAGCTAAATATATAATGAGGGATAACGGTGCCCGTATTGACCTCCGCTATCACCCAAAACCCTCCGACCTCCACCTTCAGTGTGGGTATAAGGTGGAGCGACACATTACCGACGGTGACCTGATCATCTTCAACAGGCAACCTACCCTACATAAAATGTCCATGATGGGTCACAAGGTCAAGGTAGGTCACAGAGGGTTATAAGGTCGTGGTGGGTTACAGGGTTATGATAGATCTCAGTCATGATAGGTCAATGAAAAGGGGGTTTAAATAGTCATATCATTATCCCACAGGTGTTACCGTGGTCCACCTTCCGCATGAACCTATCCGTGACGTCGCCATACAACGCGGACTTCGACGGGGATGAAATGAACCTCCACGTGCCTCAGAGTATGGAGACCCGCGCGGAGATCGAGAACCTCCACCTTACCCCCAGAATGGTCGTCACCCCGCAATCTAATAGACCAGTCATGGGTATTGTGCAGGACACCCTAACTGCTGTCCGTAAGATGACCAAGAGGGACGTGTTTCTTGATAAGGTAAGGCAATAGGTGGGTGCATCTCTCTCGCTCATTGGCTAACTTCAGTAGTTTTGTTGGTGTTATGTTCCATTTTATGTGTCCTGTGTCCTACTTGTTGGAGATAAGTGATATAGATGTCTCTTACCTGTTGGAGATAGATATTGCAGATATGTCCTATTTGTTGGAGATAGGTGATGTGTCCTCCTCCCTACAGGCTGAAATGATGAACCTCCTCATGTTCCTGCCAATCTGGGATGGCCGGATGCCTCACCCGGCCATACTCAAACCTAAACCGCTGTGGACAGGCAAGCAGCTCTTCTCCCTCATCATCCCAGGTAACTTGAACCTGGTGAAGACCCACGCCACTCACCCTGACGACGAGGACGACGGCCCCTACAAGTGGATCTCTCCTGGGGACACCAAGGCAAGACCCAGATTACACACCTCGACTTATTTCACATAATGATTAAATATCCTAATGCTACCAAGAGGAATTAGGTTAGGTTATCATTAGGGTGATTAATCCTTAGTTGAAATAACCTAAGTCCCCCAAGTAGTGTTAGGTTGGTTAATCTTCAGGTGAAATAAGTTGGGAAACCTAATCTTCATAAGGTAAAAATTTAGTGCATTACTCACTAAGGTATTATAGTACATAGATGACTTGATGATTAGACACCTCAGCTTACATCACATAATGGTTCAACATAATAAAAGTTATTTGGAGAGTTAGGTTAGGTTTTAGTTAGGTTAAGGTAAATAGTTAAGTGTTAACCTTGATGAGTTTTGCAGGTGCTGGTGGAACACGGGGAGCTCATCATGGGTATCCTGTGTAAGAAGACCCTTGGGGCTTCCTCGGGGTCCATGATGCACTTGTCATGGATGGAGCTGGGTCATGAGATCGCTGGTCGCTTCTACGGTAACATCCAGACTGTGGTCAACAATTGGCTACTGCTGGAGGGTCACAGTATTGGCATCGGTGACACCATCTCCGACCCCAACACCTACAGGGTCATCCAGGACACCATCAAGAAGGCCAAGGAGGACGTGATAGAGGTGATCCACAAGGCTCACAACGACGAGCTGGAGCCCACACCCGGCAACACACTCAGGCAGACCTTCGAAAATCAGGTCAATCGCATCCTCAACGATGCCCGTGACAAGACTGGAGGCTCTGCCAAGAAGTCGTTGACGGAGTATAACAACCTGAAGGCCATGGTGGTGGCAGGGTCCAAGGGCTCCAACATTAACATCTCTCAGGTTATTGCTTGTGTGGGGCAGCAGAATGTTGAGGGTAAGAGGATTCCCTTCGGATTTCGCAAGAGAACATTGCCTCACTTCATCAAAGATGACTACGGTCCAGAATCTCGTGGTTTCGTAGAGAATTCCTACCTGGCCGGCCTTACACCCTCAGAGTTCTACTTTCATGCCATGGGAGGTCGCGAGGGTCTAATTGATACCGCCGTTAAGACCGCCGAGACGGGCTACATCCAGCGGCGCCTGATCAAGGCCATGGAGAGTGTGATGGTCAACTATGATGGCACGGTGAGGAACAGTGTCAGTCAGGTGATCCAGCTCAGGTATGGAGAGGACGGCCTTGCGGGAGAGTTCGTTGAATTCCAGAATCTGCCCACTATCAAACTCTCCAATCGACGTTTTGATGATCGCTATCGCTTCGAAGCGTCCAACGAACGCTACTTGAGGAAGCTCTTCACGGAGGAGGTGGTGCGAGAGATCCTGGGCTCCCCTGACGCCATCAACATCCTGGAGGGTGAGTGGCAGCATCTGCAAGAGGACAGACAGACCCTCCGACAGGTCTTCCCCAAGGGTGACACTAAGGTAAACTGTTCTACCACAAGAATTCTCTATAATCACACCATAAAGTCTCGGAGGAGTAAGGCAGTTATCTCACTTGTTCATAAACTTTGCCACAATGCACAGAAGTACTTCTCAAAAAAGGAATTATTATTCCTTTTTGTTTCATAATTTTATTGAATTCACTGACACACTGTACATGACATATCAACTGTAACAAGAGTTAAATATATGGTTAGTATCATCATAGTCTTATAAAAGACGACCATAATTATTAGCTGCTAAGATAAACAAATAATATATAACTCACACGTGTTGGCACAGGTGGTGTTGCCGTGTAACTTGGAGCGGATGATCTGGAACGTGCAGAAGATCTTCCACATCAACAAGAGGACCCAGACAGATCTATCACCTGTGCGGGTGGTGGAGAGTATCCAGACGATGCTGGATAA
Source organism: Homarus americanus (assembly GCF_018991925.1). Lineage (NCBI taxonomy): Eukaryota > Metazoa > Arthropoda > Malacostraca > Decapoda > Nephropidae > Homarus > Homarus americanus. The sequence continues at coordinate 3,971,143 of NW_024737097.1, forward strand.
GTGTGTCATTGTGTCCGGCAACGACCGCATCAGCAAGCAGGCCAATGAGAATGCCACCTTCCTGTTCCAATGTTTGGTGAGGTCCACACTGTGCACCAAGAAGGTTGCCGAGGAATACAAACTCACCACAGAGGCTTTCAACTGGCTTATAGGAGAGATCGAGACCAGATTCAACCAGGCCACCGTGAGTAATGGTTCATCCTTCCTGTAGAGATTGATAGATAGATAGGTAGGGAAATAGATAGAACAGAAAGATACTCGGTAAAAATACTCATACAAATGACACTGATGTAGCATGATCATAAACAGTGTAGGTATAAAAATAATGTACACAGACAATGTAAGTACTACTGTATACAAAAAAAGTCATCAGGGACTAGCCGTAAAATATCAGAATTAGTGTGGTCATGACATTATTTTGTCTTTTACAATAACAGATGTGTGTCTGTACAGTAAGTTAATGTTATGTGTCTTGGTGGTACTGTACTTCAGGCAGTGCCGGGAGAGATGGTGGGTGCCCTGGCTGCTCAGTCCCTGGGAGAACCTGCCACACAGATGACCCTCAACACTTTCCACTTCGCCGGCGTCTCCTCCAAAAACGTAACCCTGGGTGTGCCCCGCCTCAAGGAGATCATCAACATCAGCAAGAAACCCAAGGCGCCCTCCCTCACCGTGTTCCTGGTGGGCGCCGCTGCCAGGGACGCCGAGAAGGCCAAGAATGTCCTGTGTCGCATGGAGCACACCACCCTCAAGAAGGTCAGCTCACTTTTCATGGCTTAGAATGATTTAGATTACACACACCTAAAGTGAGACTGTCATTTAGGTTGTCAGAAGTTAAGTCGGAGATTCTTGTAATATTTTTGATAGATAACCACCCTAGACACATGATAACCACCCTAGACACACGATAACCACCCAAGACACATGATAACCACCCTACACCTATGATAACCACCCAAGATATCTTTTAATCACCAATACCTGAACTGTACCTTGATCGTTCTCTCTACAGGTGACCTCGAACACAGCCATCTACTACGATCCAGACCCTCAGAACACAGTGGTGGCGGAGGACCAGGAGTTTGTTAATGTCTACTATGAGATGCCTGACTTCGATGTTTCTAGGATCTCCCCCTGGTTGTTGAGGATTGAACTGGATAGGAAGAAGATGACAGGTAGGATGGAGGATTGAACAGGAAAAGGAAGGTAATATGTAGACAGAAAGTATGAAGGATTAAACTGGATAGGAATAATATGAGAGGAAGGATAAAGGAATCAAAAGAGAGAGAAAATCTTAGTAGCCTGTAGATATCTTTCTGTTGACAACATAAGACGTTAAGTTAGACGTATTTCTACTAACAATATAATAGTAGATTTCTAACAAGACAATCATTGACTACACCAGATAAGAAGTTGACAATGGAACAAATCTCCCAGAAGATCAACTCAGGGTTCGGCGACGACCTCAACTGTATCTTCAACGATGACAACGCTGAAAAACTGGTACTGAGGATTCGTATTATTGTGGGCGATGACAAGTTGACTGACGAACCCGAAGAGCAGGTTAGTTTGTGTGCACATGGTCATTTAATACCTCCCCCTTGATTACGATACTGACCTCCTGTAGTATAATCCCATGAGTACAATGCTGGCCTGAGTACAACAAATTTATTCCTGGAGTACCAATAATTTAACCCCTTGATTACAGTAGCTTCACCCCTTGAGTTTGGTGTTTTACCCAATCAAATACAATACTTTATTCAGGTGAGTATGATGGCTTTATACTCTCTATGGGATTAATGGGAAAGTGATTCAGTTTTGTGTCTTGTAGGGTGACAGTGTGTTGAAAGTTGTAATTGTAAGTGTGAGTGATGAAAGTTGTAATTGTAAGTGAGTGATGAAAGTTGTAATTGTAAGTGTGAGTGATGAAAGTTGTAATTGTAAGTGTGAGTGATGAAAGTTGTAATTGTAAGTGTGAGTGATGAAAGTTGTAATTGTAAATGTGAGTGATGAATGTTGTAATTGTAAATGTGACTGTTGTATGCTGTTTTTGTACATTGACTTCATCATTCAGGTGGACAAGATGGAGGACGACACCTTCCTGAGGTGTATTGAGGCGAACATGCTGAACGACCTCACCTTGCAGGGCATCGAGTCCATCTCCAAGGTGTACATGCACTTGCCACAGACCGACGAGAAGAAACGAATCATCATCAACGAACCTGGTGAATTCAAGGCCATAGCAGAGTGGTTGTTGGAGACTGACGGCACAGCACTCATGAAAGTCCTCTCTGAGCGCGACGTCGATCCCATAAGGACGTCCTCCAATGACATCCTGGAGGTATTCGAGGTCTTGGGAATCGAGGCGGTGAGGAAGTGTATCGAGAAGGAGATGAACGCCGTCCTCATGTTCTACGGTCTGTACGTCAACTACCGACACCTGGCTCTGCTGTGTGACGTCATGACCAGCAAGGGCCACCTCATGGCCATCACCCGCCACGGCATCAACAGGCAGGACACCGGAGCCCTCATGAAGTGCTCTTTTGAGGAATCCGTCGACGTGTTGATGGAGGCTGCGTCACATGCGGAGGTCGACCCCATCCGTGGCGTCTCAGAGAACATCATGCTGGGTCAACTACCGAAGATTGGGACTGGAGCCTTTGACCTGGTACTCGATGACGAGAAATGCAAACTGGGCATGGAGGTGCCCATGCCCGGGGCAGCAATGATGCTCCCCGGCAGCATATTCAGCGAGGCATCACCCTCCTCAGGAATGACGCCCGCCCAGACCCCATGGGCATCTAACTCTACACCCTCCATGTCGCCATACGGAGGTTGGACGCCTGGAGTGGGCAGTGGCATGACTCCTGGTGGTCCGGCTTTCTCCCCTGCAACTGCCGCTGAAACCACTGGTCTCTCCCCCGGATACTCCCCAGCTTGGTCCCCCCAGCCAGGCAGTCCGGGGTCCCCAGGAGGCATGAGCCCTTACTTCCCCAGCCCGGCGAGTGCTGTGTCACCGTCGTATTCACCCTCCTCCCCAGCCTATCAACCCACCTCACCCAGCCTCACCCCAGCATCTCCTGGCTACTCCCCAACATCCCCAACCTACAGCCCCACCAGCCCCCAGTACTCCCCAGCCTCTCCCCAGTACTCCCCCACAAGCCCCTCATACAGTCCAACCTCTCCCTCCTATTCCCCAACCTCCCCTTCTTACTCCCCAACCTCCCCTTCTTACTCCCCAACCTCCTCCCCTTCCACTCCCCAACCTTACTCTCCAACCTCTCCATCTTACTCCCCAACTAGTCCTTCCTACTCCCCAACCTCCCCAAGCTACAGTCCCACTTCCCCCTCTTACTCCCCAACCAGTCCTTCCTACTCCCCAACCTCACCATCTTACTCCCCGACATCTCCGTCATATTCGCCAACCTCCCCGAGCTATGCACCCAACTACTCCCCATCATCCCCGGGCTACTCCCCAACCAGTCCTTCTTACTCCCCAACCAGCCCCTCATACTCCCCAACTTCACCGCAGTACTCACCAGCGTCACCCTCCTACTCTCCAACTTCTCCCAAATACTCCCCAACGAGCCCAAACTACTCCCCGACAAGTCCGACTTACTCCCCCGGTTCGCCGTCCTACTCCCCAACATCACCCAAGTACTCCCCAACGAGCCCCACTTACTCGCCGACCTCGCCATCCTACTCCCCATCTTCCCCAAAGTACTCGCCAACCTCTCCGAATTACTCGCCAACTTCGCCAAAGTATTCGCCCACTTCGCCAACATGCAGCCCCTCTAGTCCCCAATACAGCCCAACTAGTCCCAAATATTCCCCAACCTCACCTACTTATAGTCCCAGCAGTCCCAAATATTCCCCAACTTCCCCAACTTACAGCCCTAGTACTCCTGGTTATAGCCCCTCCTCCCCAGTCTACTCCCCAAGTCTAGCTGAGGATGATGAGGAAGATCGACAAAAGAAACAAAAGAAAAAGAATAAGCGCTAACTAAAACAAAAAACAAAAGCCAAACAGTTCTTTTTTTTTCAATGTATCTCTTCTACACACGTTTATTATCTTTTTATTATCATCTATTTATTCACCATTCTCACATTATCTACCGTACTGTATCTGATTCAACTATATATATTTTTTTTTTTTCATCGATCCCGTCTTTCTAAACTTCATTCAATTTTTATGGGGAAGGGGAAATGGTTGAGTGTAAACATGGTGATGACCTGAGCCAGTGACAGTAACAAAACCAGTGACAGTAAAACAAGAGATAGTGTCAGAAACAGCTACAGTACTGCAGTTGTTTATAAAGGTCACTAGTCTGTTTTATATTGTATTTAACATTAGTGGGGTACAATCCTAGTGATATTTCCATATCAAGAGCTTCCATTGGTGCCTTCTATAGTCATATCAAGAGCTTCCATTGGTGCCTTCTATAGTCATATCAAGAGCTTCCATTGGTGCCTTCTATAGCCATTTCAAGAGCTTCCATTGGTGGCTTCTATAGTCATATCAAGAGCTTCCATTGGTGCCTTCTATAGCCATTTCAAGAGCTTCCATTGGTGGCTTCTATAGTCATATCAAAAGCTTCCATTGGTAGCTTCAAGTCACATCAAAAGTTTTCATTGGTGGATTCAAGAAACCTCATAATTATCCTGGTGGTTCTCTAGAAGGATTCATGGGTGTTTCCTTACAAGGATTCATGGGGCTTTCCTTACAAGGATTTACCTGTAATAAGGGTTTGCATTTGTAACTTTAGGTAATATATCCCTCAACTTATTGTAACCATTCACAAGAGAGTAGTTCCTCCTGTGCATATTGTTATTATTGTTATGCCATTTTAAGACAAATATATTTCTCTCACATTATCTTACCTACATCATCTGTATGCCTCTCAGAGAAAAGGTTAATGGCTTCAATTTTTTAGTTTCTTAAGATAATTTCTCTGAATTAAGACATAGGACAGAAACTTGTGTATGTGTACCACTCACTCTTTCTCAATGTGTTGTAGATATCTCTCTTAGTAGGTCATTAAAGTTTAGTGTGTGCTGCAGGACCTAATACTGTACTGTATACATTAGATTAGCATATGGTTACTAGTGTATGTATGTAACAGTAGTATTTTGGAAGTTAATTACATTACTGTTGTTGGTAGTGAACCTCACCTCACCACCTCAAGCAGCACTTAACATCATTTCTAGTGTGTTCAATTCAAGTGTTGTGTGCATTTATTATCATATTACATCATGAAATAATCAATGTATGTGTTTAAAAAGGTTTATTTTCATTCACGTGTGTGCTTGTACAGTATTACGTATTTTGTTGACAACATTTCCTTGGGAATGAATCTCCAGTTATATAGTGGGAGTCAATGTGAAAATATGACTCATCTTAAGGCCGTACAAAAAAGGTGTACTCGGAGGTCCATTGTAACGTCCTGGATGTCATAAAAGGAGAAAATTACACATGTGTTGGCATTACCAATTATATACTTGCTGAGTTTCATACAATGCTATTAAGCTTCTCATTAATCAATAAATTGTTACATTCACATCACCATTACACAAATGAGAACTGTAAAATTCATTATTCTTACTACAAAAATATATATAAAAATATAGTTTCAAAGACAAATTTCTAAAATATCCTTATAATATAAAGTTAAAACTAATCACCAATATGGAGACACCTTGTTTATACATAACCTTCAAGAACATTTCCCTAGACAAGACAACATATCACAGGACAGGTGTTATTACTTGATTAGTATGAATTATTTTTCAATGATATGCAATACTGTTTATATGACTCAAGACCTTGTTAAGAAATTCATCAGTCTATTGACATTAAGACTCTATGAATGAATTTTATCATTCTAAGGGATCCATAAAAAAATAAATAAATAAAGTTATCTGAAAGTACATTGCCATTTTGGTCCCATATATTCCTTTGTGTAGAGCTGAACAGAGTTCCAATGGCAGCTTGAGAAGGCAAGAAACAGCCCCCTCAATCTACCCTTCAAATGCCCCTTAATCTGTAATTCAAATGCCCCTCAATCTACGATTCAAAAGCCCCCCCCCCCCACTACACTATAAGCAGCACTCATATTCATGACCTTGGTACAGTACTTTAGCAACCTTAGTGTCCAGAAAACACAAGCAAAATGGGTTAATTTCCTCAATACTGTACTGTTTGTGTAATACGTTGTAGTTACAGATACAAAGAAAAACTTTAAAACATCAAACACTAAATTAAGTACAGGGTATGGTGTACAATATATGCTTTCACTTAAGTTAAATGATATTTAAGAAAATACATCTTTGGAAGCAAAAATTATGTTCATTTTGCACTCTTTAAAGGTACAATTACCACAACTGATATCTACCAATAAAACTATGTATGTATAGCACTAGTAATATACAGAATATACAACCTCAACCAACTTTATATGCTTGAGAACATAATTTTGTACACTTAATATGTTTGGGCATCTAGACTACAGTTTACAGGATTCCACCACAACATTTTAAGTACTAATCATGCACCAAACACAAGTCATACTTAACTTCTAACTTTTAAAACATTACTTATCATAATACTAAAAACATGTTGGACTGAACATAAAAATTTAAGTCTACGGTGAAGACAAAGAGACAAGGAATGTGTGAGGTGTTTGTCTATGACTCCCTGACAGTACCTACCTTGATGAGGTTATTTACATTCTGAGACGGAGTAAATTGTCCAGCACAGATTAGTTAATAATTTCCTTACAATGGTCAACCAGTAGTTAAAAAAGGAATATATCTCAACCATTACGTCATAACATTAACTTCAGTGACTATCAAACTTGTATGCTTTTTGAAACCACAAAAGGATCATGATTGAGGTGTTGCCCTTACCAACTACCAGTTTCAACTATGTTAACCACAAACTGATCTGAGTAAGACTGTGGTCCCTGCCTCAGAATGCACACACACCCCAGCCCCATGCCAAGAGATTCATGGAATGTGATATATACAGATAAAATTCTAAAAAATCTCAGATAAACTTACAGTGGACAATGGACCCACAGCACTGGAAGACTCATCGCGGTGTATCTTGCCTCTGACATTAAAAGCTACTTAATATTTACAACAGCTCTCTATTTTCTTCCCTGGTGCAATACAGCTAGACAGTACCACACAACTCTGGAAGCTTAGGTAATGTAATAAAACTTGAAATTGACATATATCATCATATAAGCAGCCTACATACACTCGGCATACAAGCATCCTACATACACTCGGCATACAAGCATCCTACATACACTCAGTATACAAGCATCCTACATACAAGCAGCTTATGTACAGTCAGTGTAAAAGCATTCTTCATACACTTAGCAACGAGCATCCTATGTACACTCAGCATAAGAACATCCTACAAACACCTAGACTACATACAGTATACAAGCATCCTATTAACACTCCTACTGACAAATCTGAATCACCTGTCATTCTCAGCTTCATGAGATATAAAGTCGCAATCAACTATTGCCTTATGGAATGTCACAACACATAATGCTTAAGTACAAAAATCTTTAAAAAAATCAATACGTTAAGGAGACACGTTCCCATCAGTGGCTCGAGTTAAGGTTTTATTTATCATCCCTTTGTGGGCGTAAGATAAATAATCATACAGGCTAATACCTCATCCAGTCATTCATACAAGACATGCCATTAAAACTCTGACCATATAGAATCAGGGAGAATCAAATGGGAAAAAATATACACATGAAAAATTACAAAATGTGGTGAAAAGTGGAATGACACACACATACCTACGTAGTTCTGATTACTGTTTCAGAATGGATGGACAGAGGAACATGTTTCCGATGCACCACATCCAAACTTTACGTCGTATCTACTAACCACAGACAACATACCTGTAGTTTCTTTATTTTATTTGTTCTAGAGATCTATAAAAGCCCATTCAGGTACTGTATGCTTAACACATATATCAGAGTGAGGGAAAATAAAGGAGTTCAGGTAAAGCTGCTTTTTGTCTGTCAACATACATTACATTATAAAACAAGTCATACCAAACAATATGACTTCCATCCTTAACTTCAACTTACAAATATCACTCACAAAGAACAACATCATATTACAGTTGTTTTAATAACTATTTTTCCTTTAATAACAGAGTTGAAAAAACTAAAAAAACTTATGGTGTATGACAATGGACCATCCTTCCAACCCACCATGATCTCTGCAAGTCACATGAGAAGCAACGAAACAAAACTCAGAAGTATGCCAAAAAAAACACCAACAGAAACCAATGCAAAGTCCTGTGTCCAGCCGTTGAATTAAGATACTACCTGTGCTTTACATAGTGAAAGAACCAGTCAAGCTTTGTCGTCCACGCGCCTCCATAAGCCTCACAAAACCTGTTCTGGAAGTACTCCAGTGCTTCCTGCTCCGAGGCCCCAACAGCCAAGGTCTTACGCAGATAGGCTATATCCTCTGGGGTCTGAAATAGAGGTCATCTGAAAGTGAACACTTCTTACCACACCACATAATATAGTCTTAGGACTATCTATCAATACCACCTTAACTAAACTTACTTTAACCAAACCTAACTTAATTTAACTTAACTACTAACCTACTATAATCTAACATACCTTCACCTGGTCCCCCCACCCCCTCACAGGTAACATTAGTGTTGTTTAATCATCAGGTAAAATAAGCAAGGTTTCCTTTTCTTCATTAAGATCCAACAAAGGAACTCAAAGGTAGAAAATACTAATGACTGTCCTACTTAACTAACAATGAGAGAGAGAGCCATTGCTCATCACCTACTTGGAGTTCTGGCATGCCGGTAGACAGTAGCAGTGTGAAGAGGTTAATAATGAGGCGGTGATACTTGCGCAGGGCCAAATATGCCTTGCCACAAAGCTCTTGAAACCTAAAATGGAATGTGTTGGTATGAAAGCACATAGATATTAAAATCATTATTCATCCACACAATAATACTTACAATGGGAGTTGGAGAGAAATTTTCCCTAAAACACCATAATCAACACAATGATTTTATTTTATTAGAGAAGCCTAAAGGATTATTATATTTTAGGAACTTTATGCCTACTGATTTTTAGGTTCCTGTTTATTGTACGGCCTAGAATAATCATTTTGGGTTCTCGAATAAATAAATCATCCGGTATTTGTACTTGGTTAAGTTACAATCATCTCAAAAATATTTACTAAATCAGTGTTTGAACTTTGATAGGAGGAAGCCACTTTATACAAACAATTAATAACAAGAAAACACATATTAGATACTCCTTGTAAAGAGTGTGTGTGTGTGTGTGGGGGAGGGGGGCAGGTAATATTGGTAAAGTACTGTACTATTAATACTAGACATCAACATCTGATAATACAACTTTAATAGGTGGATAAACAGATGAATATAAACAAAAACATGACACTTTTTAATGTGAGAGGGAGGGAGAAGGAGAGAGATAACTGACGGCCACTAACCTCTGGAACTCTTGACTTTCCTTTGGATTTTCTGCTCCTCCAGCAATCACCCGCAGGAAGTCTTGCGTCAGGACAAATGGTACGCGCTCCCGATTGATACCAAATTTCTTCTTGAAATTTCCCAAGAAATGTCCAAAGTCAATGTGGAATATCTGAAGGAAGAAAAATGCTTAACTATTAACCCATCTCAAACAGGTTATCAAGTTACACAAACCAGAAGACAGAAAATAGGAATTATACAGTTTGATAAAGTGTGGAAGAATATCAAATACAGCAACTGAGTGAATGTGGGCAAAGAATAAATAGAAATATTGAAGGATGATAATAGTTTGTCATATAACTTACCAGTCCTTCCTGATTGACCATGATGTTGTCTGGGTGACGGTCACCAATGCCCAGCACAAAAGTGGCCACGCAGTAGCCCGCACAGGACCGAGTGAAGTTATCTATTGCCTGTTCCAACCTGTACACCCCAAGAGGAAAATACAGTAATGAGCATGAGACTACCAGCCAGAGGTGTGAGGCTCAAACGGCTTGTGTCATAATTACAGTACTGTATATGATACAGTCGCAGTAAGCAGAGGCACGAACAGCTGAAAAGGTTAATCATTACGGTAACACCATCGACAATGTGTAACTCACCTGAGGCCTTTGTTTTTATCACGGATCCACTTGTACAACTGGGAGGAGTCAACCTGGATGGCTCCCAGCTTGGAGCTACGCTGGATGTTGTACACAGTTTTGGCATTTCGCACCACCTCTATAACACCCACTTGTTTACCCATGGCCAGGCAGGAGTATGGCATCATGCGCAGGTCAAGCCCTTCATTATTCCACAGCTGTGCCATCATGCCAATAACTTGAAGGGTTAGCATATCTTGTCGGAGATCTGTATGAAGGCCGGGTGATGATAATTAGCCGACACATTCTAATAATAATATATAATTGCCTTGACACATTCTAATAACAGTAGTTATAGTTCCAGTTCCTTTACATTTACACCAGACCTTTATGTTACACACATTATACCCAACCTTCCAATACCAGGAATTACCAAGTAAACAAAAACTGCTGAATGAATTACCATCTCCACTCTTGAAGATTATGCCATGTGAGAGTGAGTAGTGAGGGGCCATGGGCTCAGGATTATCCCACACCAGACACATAGGCCGACGAGCTGAGTCTAACACCCGGCACTCAGAAATTCTGAGACGACCCAGGGAGTGGCTTGGGTTGAGAGGAGATGTTAGATGCTGCAAGACGTTGGAGTATTCTGACTCAGCCAGTTGTTCTTTCAGGTACTGGAAGTTAAAAAAGTAAGTTATTTTCCATATAGCATTAAACACTGAATAAATACAAGGGATCCCCACTTGTTTTGTTATTATGTTGGTGATAAATTAAAGATGAGGATATGTCTAACATGACACTTTTGTTTTTGTAACATCACTGACCATCATCTGCTGGCAAATAACAACTTTCTGATGCACAGTACACAACTAAACAGAGACCATAGCAACACTCCCTTCTCAGCTAGTAAGGTCAGCACCCAAATTTATGATTGGGTTTGAAAGCAAAATGTAATGTCTTGTGTATTTTACTACATATACAGAATTAGGCTGTACCCCAGAATCAGACACCTAAAACTTTGACTAATATATTGCTGTATGTCTTGTTTGAAGACAAATTTTCCCCAGAACGAGCTTTTTCCATCTACATTATTTCTTATGAGAAAAATTTACCTACTTAAAGTTGTTTTGTTTAAAGTATAATTTTTTTAGAAATGGATCTACAACAATAAGTGGATGATCCCTGGATACAAGAATAATAATTCATATGTTGATGAAATTGCTATTCAGATTACAGTACTAATAATAACAGGATCAAACCTTGTTGTTGTTACTTCGCTCTTTAACAGCTTCTGACAACCTTGTCAATTTGTCTACTACTTCCACTTGTCGGACAACTGGCCTCAGGTCTGGACCAAGGCCACGGCAGTAAGCTTCCAGTATGACCATGACGCGATGAGCACCGGGCCATAAGTAGGCGTCTGATCTGTAATGTAGACGACAACAAGATGAGTAGAGGTTCATGCCCCATGTTCTCTGATATACTGTACTGTCAACAACAACAACTTGTTAATCTAAAGTAAATAGAAATACAGGTTGATCAAATTACCCAATAATGAGAGTAAAATTTACAAGTACAGTATGTTCAAGAATACCTGCACTGCAAAAGTTAAGTATTAATAATAATGGCTGAACTTATCAATCAAAGTGTGCTTGGTGAGGACAGTTAGAGCCAGTCAGCAAACAAATATGAGTTCTCTGAGTCAATCATGATAGTAATCATGAGGGGGAGTGAAGTGCATGTACCAAATGATCTCTTTGGAGTTTTAAGTACATCCTCACTTCTTACAAGTCTAAGACAACCAAGACAAGAAATGCCTAGTACCCCTTTACCTAACTGGTTCATATGATAATGATAATGACTGATGATGATGACAATGAGTGAATGACTTCTCTGTTTACTCAGTTAAAACTAAGAGGTGAGGCTTGTGGTTCAGTCAACTTACAAGGAGCATTCATACTTACTTCAACTGCCAAAAAAAGAAGTGTCCAATCTTGGCATTGGTTAAAGCTTTCCGCAGAAGAAACCTAAGAAGCGCTGAGTTCAGGTAGGGCTCGTGCTTCAGACTCTGTACCAGTTGTAGCAAATACTAGAAGAAAAATATTAAATAAAAATACAGCAGAAATAAAGTCATATACATAGTTTATTGTTCCTAAGGTCTTAAAACACCGGATTTGATCTATTAGAGCCAAGTCTGTACACTCTAATCACTACACCTGGGCACCACGATCTTTATTGAATTCAGTATGTGCTGACTTAACCACAAATGCCAGCCATCATCAGTGGAAGTTGGGATATGTGGACAGAGAGGATGAGGGAAATATTGTCATGGGAAGTGAGTGGTCTTTAGTCTACTAGTAATTGGAGAAACTTCTATATTCCTTGTTGCACATATTCATTGGTTCTGAATTGGCACAAAAGGGTTTAAAATTATGTTCAAATCACTTACCAAAATTACTTCCTTTCATGGCTGTTCCCATCATGCTCACACTAACCTGAAATAGGCCTTCATCAGGAAGGGCCTTGTCTAGGGACTTGACTGCATGCCTGCGTACAGTCGGGTCAGCATATTTACACTGAAGCAGCTCGAGGGCTGTCTCTGGTAACACAACCGGCCACTCCTTTAGTAGAAGGTACAACTGAAATGAAACCACAAACCATCAAGGTACAACACTGGCCACAGCAGCCTTCTATATATCATCAACATATAAGTGTTGTTGGACAGGGACAATGTTATCTTAGATCGGTCTCCTATTAATGTATGAAACTGCAGTGTGAGCAAGTTAATAGAAAAGTAATACTAATACTCAATACACATATGATAGGGTACTGCTCTTACAACACATTCTGAAGAGGCACTGTAAGACCATCGAAGCAACAGGGTCGGCAAATGTTTGGGGTGCAGAAAATATTTTTAAAACTTCATAAATACGTCTTTAAAATGGCCATATATGGGATCTACTTCTTGGCATTAAGGGAATCTCACCTGACTGACATGATCCCTTGATGACCACCTCACAGCATCCAGGAGCCTAGGAAGGGAGTTAGGCATAGATAGGCAGAGTCTCCGTCTAGACCACAGAAACTCCTTGTCTTCATCACTCAGTTCACTCAATGGGTCACGTTCTGCTATCCTATTGATTCTAGACAAGTCAGAGGAGTGCTTATCCATGTCCTGCAGAGAGAATAGACAATTAAATAAGGAATACTGAAACAAATTACTACAACAACTCCCACAATAATAAATGGTCGCTGGCTTGTTATCGAATACTGTACTTGTGTGAAAAACTGGGAAGCTAAAATCTGTTGTTAGTAGATCCTTCAAGGTAATTCTCTATCCCATTCTTGCAATATATCGAGGGTCTGTTACTCCTATGACCTGTTTTACATTCAACATATCACCTCTCATCTCACCTCCCTCTCATCTCACCTCCCAGCACTTCCCTCTCATCTCACCTCCCGACAGTTCCCTCTCGTCTCACCTCGTCACTTTCTCTGCGCTCCAACTTGATGATGTAACGGGCATAATCCTCCATCTGCTGAGTGTCGGGGAATATCACCCGTTGGTTGAACCGTCGCTCAAAGCCAACCTCCAGGCAGGTGGTGTCATTGCCTGGTGTGTGTCCTAGAGTGAGGGAGGTAAAGGTAACTATTACAATAATAAGAATGACTGAATGACACCAAATGATGGATGAATGTGTTTCCCTTCTATTCTTGTCATCTTGTATTATAGGAGGAAAAGACTTAAAAAAATCAAGGGGTGATTTTGAAGTTAATCTACATATCACACACACAGCTCGAGTAACTAATGATTAATTTGCTATAGTAAAAGTGATTCAGGATGTGGAAATCGGTCTCCTTTATTTTATTGCTGTATGCATTCCTCTAATACTATCTGGAGAATGGCTCTTGTGCAATTTTTTAAAGCATTAACACCAATATACTGTACCTGTAGTTCCAAGTGGGTTGAGCAAGTCCTCGTAACCTTTTGGTGGTGGCAACATGGCAATAGATATTCTGTTGTGGACAAGTTGATTCCGAAAGTCAAAGATGTTGACATTACCCCAGGCCAGCATACAGTATACCTGTAGAAAAATTGACCAATAATCCCTGTGATTCAACAGTTATATCCAGTTACCATGAGAGGAATAAGAGTGTCGTAATGACCACACTGGAGCCCACCCATTAACAGAAAAAAGGATTGGGTCATGAAGATTAAAAATAGGAACCAATGGACCCCCAAAAATTTACATAATAGAAAAAAATATCAGCTTGAAGGACATTAAATTTTAATAGAGAACAGCCCCAATCAACACTACAGCACAAATGACAAAGAGGAAAATATTGTAGAGTACATATATGAAGAAATATATTTGTTCTCAGATAAGTCAGTCAGTTAGAAACATTCCAGGGACCTCAACTTACCATCTTTTCTTTTCTCTTCTTTTTGTCTGTGTGTCGGCGCTCCGAGCACACCGAGAGACACAGCCTTGCCCCTTGAGGAATCTCCTGAATGGGGAGATCAAACTGGATCCATTCTCCCCACTTGGGATTATTACCGGCCACGTGTTGTGTCTCGCGGATGACGCACAGTTGGTCTCCTCCGTGGAAAACTCCAGCCCGAACATAGACCTACAGGAGAAAATATGGAGATTAATTTTTTATCATACTTTATGCCCTCTCTTACTATATGGCAGTGACTAGAATCAACAGCAACCACTAACTTATTTGAAAAGGAAAGGTCATGAAAAACCTGGAGATGGCACTGTCTTACGAGGCTAAGGAAAACAAGTGAAACCTTACAGTGAGGTAAACAAACTGATCAGACGAGGGAAATTTTATCGAAGTATTATAACAATTAATAGAGACTGTCTCCAACACATTTACACTCGAACGTCTGCACTAACCTTCTGAGCCTCCTTCACATTGACGCACTTTGCCCAGAGGATGTGGACCTTCAGTCGTCCGTCCATACTCGGGTGCCACAACGTCAGGGATGAGTGGTCAGGAGGCGGAGAAGACTTCGTGACTGGAGAACGTATATACGACGGCTGCAGGAACTCGAACGTGTTGAGGGAGGCGTAAAGTTCACCGCGGGAGACCACAGAAAGCTGAGGAGTTTTGCCACGGGATAACCACACTCGAACTGTCTGTAAAGATATCAGCTTATAGACGAAGTACTACTGTAACAATCTGCACAACATAATAAAGTTTCCTCTAATAAACCATACCAAAGATTTTTTACAACTGACATCACCACAGACTCACCTTGTACTGAGTGATGGGACGACCGGCAAGCAGGTACTCATTTGTGCCGGATATCTTAAGTGCATGTCTAGAAGCATTGTGCACTAGCGGGGCCGAGCTGAAGTCATCCAGAGGGTGAGAGGGAGAGAGACGCTTCAGGGCCTCGGCAATTATACCTTCGGGGTAAGTGTCCCATGTGATCCGGACACTTGTTGATTCTGTGCTGCCTCTCCACACATTTACCATCAAGTAACCTGGACAAATACATGAATGAATATTAGGATCCCCCACATATTTTGCCTGAGGATTAAAATTGGGAGGTTAAGTTAGGTTGGGTTAGGGTAAGTAAGGTTAGGATTAAACTGTTTTAATTATCAGGTGAAATAAACAAGGGTTCAACACTTTCATGACATCTGATTCATTTAATAAACTAAACTGACTGAACTGAAAATCCATATACTGTACTGTAATAAACTGAGTCAATACCAAACTTAATTATTACTACACACATGAAAGACAAGGATTCAAAATACAAACTAACTGAGGAAGATATCAGTAATTATGTATACTACACCATACAAAGTACACCCAGCAGATGCTACAGGGAAGAATGTTGTGCTGTATACTAAGAAAAGTTTACATGTATAAGTAAATGTGGAAACCAAATATCATAGGATAATAAGATAGCTATCTAACTGGCTATATACAAACTGAACAAAAAGTCAACTTGTGTGACGACTTTACTGAATAGGGTACCTTTCTATCTATATATGAATGATGAGAAGTTTATTGCTGAACAGTACGTACTTTTAAACAAGCAAAGTATGATAGTAACCACACAAGAGTACCCGGCACATGACCTGCCTACCTTGGTCCAGGTTCTTCTCTACAGAGGTGGGAAGCTTGGCTGTTGGCTCCAGCTCGGGAGGATGCTGGTAACAGGCCAGTGAAGCCAAGCCACATTGCTGCCGAGCCTTTACGGCCTCACCCACCACCTGTCGGGTTGCAT
Organism: Homarus americanus; assembly: GCF_018991925.1. Taxonomy (NCBI): domain Eukaryota; kingdom Metazoa; phylum Arthropoda; class Malacostraca; order Decapoda; family Nephropidae; genus Homarus; species Homarus americanus. The sequence goes on from NW_024737097.1 coordinate 3,987,548, forward strand.
GTGAATTGATATTAGTGGATTAGTGATGGTACTTGCGCAAGTGTTGTGGCTTGTTACCTGAGTTAGTAAAGTTCTTTTCTGTACTAGCATGTTTATATAATTCCCATGTCCCAGGTCTTCAAAGCACATCAACAGGGTCATGGTTGCAAAAAACACTACATGTTAAGCTACAAAAGGCCATTACAAAGCATTGAAAAATATTACACAGCAGCATAAGTGGAGCATTTCATCAAATGATAAATTTGTCGAAGTTCTACGCTCATTTTTCACACTTGTGTGGGTTTGCAATGAATATGTAATGGCTGTACAGTCTCTTGCAGTCTCTCTTGTCAGGTTCTTGTCTCTGGTGTCATTTCTTACAACCTCTCATGTCATTCTTAGTTCACCTCCCCTCTCCACTTTTAGTATCATACAACTCTTCACCCAGTTGGTCTTCTTCATTCTCCCCAAATGCCCAAATCATCTCAGCTTACCTCAATGCAGAACTTCACCAATATCCTACTCTCATTACCCAGCCGTCATCTGAACCCCGAGTTGGATTCCTATCTTTCAGTGTCACATTGCACATCCACCTCAGCATTCTCCTTTCCATTCACTCAAGAATGCACATATCATCTGTTTCATTGCCATATTATGTCACATCTTTCTTTTCACATGGAAGGAAAGTCCTCTTGTTATCAATAAAGAGCACAGTGTTGAGTTTCTCCAGCCTTACTTTGGTATTGGTAATTGTATTCATTAGCAAATACAATAAAATAATGAATTACAATTGTTTAATACCATACGTTAATTCATTTGGCCAATGCTTCTTCCTGTCCATTCAAGAAAGGGGCAGTACAGTGGCTCCTATGACACACTATCATATCTCTCATCATCCGTCCAGCACACATGACTCACCTTAATGATGCTTCTCCTGAACTCCTGCAACTCAGCATCTTTAGAGTCCTCCAGATCATGGACTGACCGCCCAATGGCCAAACCTGCAGCCAAGAAAACTTTTGATAAGCCTTCTATGAGTTTACAGGCTGCTGCTCTTACTAAGATTTATAAACCCCATTTTTTTTTATGATTAATTGATGATTCCTTGTGGGATTTAGTTAAAAGAAAAAAGAAAAAAAAAAGAATCATTCAATCAACCCTCACGAGATAAGTAACGAGATTTATCCATACGTTTAACCTCAGCCATAAATTTAACTTAATACGGTATCAAACAGGCAGCGTATACAACTGTGGTAGCATGCTCCTCTCAGCAACCATTACCAGGACCACTTACTGATCTCATAATTAAGGATTTTCTCTTCCTTGCTGCCACGTGGTTCCACAATCTTAAGGATGGGAGAGAAGAGGCGTAGGTCACACAGACGGCGCGACTCATCCCAAAATTCTTCCTGCTCAGCATCCTGAGTCACACCAACTAACACATACTCCTCGGGTACACGTAAGACACGATACAGTGGGTACTTCTTCGCCTCCTGCCATATTTCACCTTAAGTTGGGTAGACAAATGGTGTACTTTAACCTTGATATTAACACACAAGACCAAAACATCTGGATAAAATTGAAATGTTAATAAAATCTTAAAGTGACGCTACAGCTCAGTTTGTACACTATTCACCTTATAAGCAAGACTCCGGGGTTCAAGTCCCAACTGGAGTGGAAGACTGGGTTCCTCTTCATACACTACATCTTGTGCTTTCACCAATATATCATAATTTATACATGTCAATAGTGGAACTACCCTCTGATACTGCTTAATGTTTTGAATCACCTGACTAACAACTGTACACCCACCCATCATCACAAAAGAAAATAGCTTGTAATATCATCATCATGAGTGGGTTAGCAGAAAATAAATAAGAGTAATTTAAATTTTGCCTATATTAAAACATTCATACCTTCCTCACTGACACACTCACTTTTAAGTTCACTAAGGGTGACATCTCTATGGCAGGTGAGTGGGACTATGATGCTGTTGGGCAGGAGGCAGTCGAGGATAATGCACGGTGACATCTGAGGCCAACCCCCAAGCTTCAGCACACAAGGGAGCCATACCTCCACCACCCAACTGCTTTTATATATTGCATCATAGTTGGCATTGCTTCATACCTATCAAGACAAAAAAATTAAAACAATGCTAACAATATATCTTTCTATTTAAAGTGAATAAATAACGAAGCAAAAAATACCTAAGATAATTTTTGGGGGGAAGGGAGAGTTGAGAACTGGTAGAATAATCTGTCATAATTGACCAACACAGGCACAGGTACAGTACATTCTTGCCAACAATGTGTAACAGAGACGTGACCTACCGCCCACGTGGTAGACTGCAAATGAATCGTAATTTATTTGAATCGTATAATCTTTTAATTTTCAAAGTAATAATAAAGATGAGCGAATGATACTCGGATAACAACTATAATACTGCATTAGTTTTGTGAGCAGATAATATAAACTAACTAAACCTGACCTACCTTATTCTAATCTAATCCAACCTAACTTAACCTAATCCAACCTAACCTAACTTAACCCGATCCAACCTAACTTAACCCAATCCAACCTAACTTAACTCAATCCAACCTAACTTAACCCAATCTAACCTAACTTAACATAACTGAGCCGAGCCGAACCAAACCCAACCCAACCCAACCTAACATAACCAAGCCTAACCAAACCCAACCTACTGTAATATTCTCTTGATAATTGGCAGATGTGGTCCATTATGGATAAAACTATACAGTACAACAATTGTGACCCGGGCGCTTCATTTACAGTGTTTTAGAGATAAGAAAGAAGCACTTATATAAATTAGGTGATTCAGATAAGTTTTACCCACATTTTCACAGCTCATTTTCGTACATATAAACACTAACATACACATATTAACATAAACACAACATACATATATAAACATTAACATACATATATAAACATTAACAAACATATATAAACATTAACAGGTATTATTACATTTCCGCACACAACATTCCTACCCCTAATCTCTTATCATGTCCGAATAAGACGTCTAATTATGAGAAATTTTTCTTCTATTACATTATTGTCGCAAATGTATAATAACGGAGATAGCGTATTCAAATTTTTCTCTATTTTCTTCCATTAATCTTCTGGCATTATCGCCTACCTCACCTCCCACACTGAGTGTCTCCTTCATAAATCATCACGCGCATGCATTCCCGTACATGTCACACGGCCAATCAAAAGCGTTTTTGGGCCAACCAATTAAAATGATTTGTGGTTTAATTCAGGTATTTTGGCCCAATCAAATTCGATTTTCATTTTGGGTCTCATATTTCGAAATTCAAATTCATTTCCGACCATGAAAGTCTGCGATGGGTGTCACTTCAATTATATGGAGCTGATTGCAAGTTTTTTTGGAAAAAAAAAAAGAAAAGAAGAAACTATAGCATTTTTTCGATCTCATGGTGTTCTCCTGACCCGGGTCCGACTAATTACCCAAATGTACCCAAATATAGCCGGAATGAAGTCAAATGATGGTCCTACATGAATAAATCAGACTGCCAATCACTTCTCGACTAGTATTTGGTGTCACAAAGTCACAAAAAATTGGTAAACTTAATTTAATCTGAGTTAATAGATCGTGTGCATGTACCGACGGAGCGAGGAATTACCCAAATGTAGCCGCAATGAAGTCAAATGATGGTCGTACAAGCGTAATTCGGGCTGTGAATCACTTCTCGATTATTATTTGGTGTCAAAGTAAAAAAAAATTGGTAAACTTAATTTACTCTGAGTTGTGTTGTGTTGTGTTAGGTTAGGTTAGGTACATGCACTCGATCTATTAACTCAGATTAAATTAAGTTTACCAATTTTTTGTGACTTTGTGACACCAAATACTAGTCGATAAGTGATTGGCAGTCCGATTTATTCATCTAGTACCATCATTTGACTTCATTCCGGCTATATTTGGCTACATTTGGGTAATTAGTCGGACCGCCCGACCCCAGTAAAGTGTCCTAAGTGCAAGCTGCCCGCCTATCATGTGGTGAGTCAGTTAGGTCAGGTTTATGTTTTTCTAGTGTTTTTTTGTGTGTATTTTGTATTCGCTTAGCCACAATTTTTGTCGGAAAACGCTACACCAGAAAAAAAACGATAAAAAAACGGCCAATTTCCGACAGAAATGAAGGTCATAACCAATCTAAACACACACAAATACATTAGAAAAACATATATTTTACTTTTTAAGAGTTGTGTGCACTTATGCAAATTTACCCATTAACATACATATATAAACATTAATCAAGTATAACATCAAGTATAATTCTAAAAACAAGACTAGAAATGTCAACTTTAAAATACTAAAACATAACTTTACTGGATTTTGTTGGCGATTCCATAAACCACCAATAAACAACTTCCTCTTCGGCTTCAAGTGTCACTACTCACCCTCGAGGATGTGTGAAGGTCGAGGGAATTATATCTAGTACCTTTGGCCACGTGTCACACCCCAGTAAGACTGAAGTTTGTCAATATTTGTGGAGGAATTTTAAACTTAACCGTTGATTTTCTTCACATAAACATCAACACACACACACACACAGCTGGGAACTATCAACGTCAAATGAATCTAAAAATTATAATAAATTATTTTAACCTACACTTAAAAAAACCGTTCATAATTAGTATAAATCATTACGATCCTATTTGAAGTCATTTATCCATGTACAATATCATATTTATAATGCATAGAGGAGTGAGTTTTGGCGGAAGTTTTAAATGTCAAGTGACTGAACTTCTGATACACTGTACCTTTAAAAATGCATAGATGAAATAGTTCCACCCCATATTTTATTATATTGAATATATTTTATGATATACATTAAGAATTTATATTTAATTGCTGTTAAAGATGATATAACTATAAAAATAATCAATTTGCTGAGTGAAGTACCTTGGTAATTGGTATCCCATTTACCCTCTAAAATAGGCCAAAAGGCTTACTGTATTTTATCTTAGAAATAACAGACACAATAGATGGACATTAAACTCACACACACACACACACACTGACATACTACCTTACATTATTTGTACTCACATAAACGCTTCGGAAACCAAATATAATGCAGTTTTTAGTGTGGTGATATGAATTATTGTAAACGACGTAAATCCACTGAAGATGAATTAGTTACGGGTGTGAGCAGCAAAATGTAACGGTAGAGAAGAAATGTAATATAGTACTGTTGTTCTCCTTCAGCGCCTCACACCCACAGCTGCTGCTTCCCGGATGGTCAACTTAAGGTACCAGTTCCTTACATTACTCACTTCAAAATTCGACAAACACGGAAAGGACATTCCGACCGAGGCCTGAAGATATGAATAAAGTTTTAAATGTCCCTTCATACAGATCATTAATATTGGATGAATATATCAGTGTTGCGTAGATATAGGTGAAAATATCACACTTCCGCACATCTGGAGACTGTGGGATACCTTTTAGAGGCTCGTGTCCTCACATCCCAAAAAATGAAATATTTAAAAGTCTTTTCCGACTGTCATATTAACGTAACTGAGCTTGGCGTTATAGGGAATCAAAAAGGTAATAATTATTATGTAAAATTATTAAAAATGTTTATAGATGTTCAAATAATCTACGAAGGTAATCTATATTTAAACATGAAATGTGATTGTATGGTTTCCCCGTCTACCTTCAATGATCGACCACTTCCTTGGGACAGATCGGCAGTGTGCCTCCATTTTCCACACATTTTCATTAACTATAAAGAGTTCTCTATAAACTTCGTAAAAACACTTAGGAACATAATACTGAATACTATGTTAATTAAAATAAACATACTCATGAAATCTGGATAAAATACTATTCAGCATTACTCAAGACAAGAGTCCAGATAGATTGAATGCAAACCATTAGAGAAATCATCAAGAACGAAATCTTTGAGCACAATGAAGAGGATGAGTGGCTGTCCTGTACAACACGTCTTTCCACTAAATGTCAGTTAAAAGGATGAGTCTCCGCCACATGTTACTTGTGCATCATTATTGTGTTCGGCGCCTCACACGGGAGCTACTCTGCGCCTTCAAAAACATTATTTTTTTCTAAGACTTTTCTGATTATAGTTAAACACTAAAATACTAATACATTATACAGATCACCTGAAGTATCTCCACCATACCGCTAACCTAACCTGTCTTAAACCTAATCTAGCCTCATCTACCCAAATGCTGTTAGGGGTGGTTAATCTTTCGGTGAAGTTAGAGGGGATGGAGATTCTTCACGTGATCCCATTATACTCTAAACACTAGCAAGTACTATATTCGTCTCCTGCTAATATTAGGCAGATAGAGTACATAGACTTAACTGAGCACGCGGCAAAGATTATGGAGAGAGACGCATTGGTCCGTGGGAAAGACTTGTACTACAGGAGGCGGTGGACTTGGCTAAACAAACCTAACTGACGCTGGCATTCCCACTTTTATTTATTATTTCACCATTTACCAACTCGCTAGCTGTTTGGGCGGTTGGTCTGTTCTTTGTTACTTTGTCATGAACTGTATTGTCTTGTGTTAGTACAGGAGGAAACCGGAGTACCTGGAGAAAACCTGCCTCGCTGGATAACAACACCTTTCTCGCATCTATACTTGGTTGTAGTTTGAACCCAACACACAAGCTGGTCAAATTCTCGGGGTTCGTGGTCCAAGATAGGAGACACGACTTTTGTGGGCGACTGTACTGGTTTAAATAGCGCTAAAAATACAGAGCAATATGCATTTTTTCTCAGTAATCTTGGCGGTAACCTCGACATTCGCAATTCACAGTATTAGAGCGTATTACTGCATCATGAGTGCACCACGGCCTTGATACAGACAGCAGTTTTGAGGTGGGTGTATAACTTTATGTTTCCGGTCACCTTGGTCTATATACACGATAAAGCAAAACAATTTCTGCTACACGTTTGCAGGTTCTATGGTGACGTCATTGTGAAGTTATTTCACCTAACGATTAAACACCCTAATACTAATCTAATCTAACCTAACCCAATGTAAACTTTTAATCATTGTAAAGTTATATAATGTTCATAGACAGTGCAGGCAAGTTCACCTCGGGGCACAACTAACTTCCAACAGTTACCAACTAAAAATTTATATTTAATCGTCTTGTGACACCTGTAAAATAAAAAATTGGTAGCGTGTGTAAGTCATGGAGCAGAAACACACACACACACACACACACACACATAAAACAGGAGTCAATGAACTTAACGCTTTTATTTTTACGATTCCATGATTTCTTTCGTGTAACACATGATTCATTTGTTAAAAACACTATTTAACAAAACGAATTTCAACCTTAAGAGGAATTTTCCCCGAGATATGGTACTACTGACGAAGACAACGGGAGAACAGTAGCGACCATGGATCTGCAGTAGTGCATCCTGTTGAGATCACCATTTTCTATGATAGGATATACTGTAATTTATTTAGGAGACTTAATTATTCATTTCTACCACTCATCACAATACCACTTTACCAGTTGTTCGGGCGGTAGATCAGTTCTTTGTTACATCTTCATTGTTAATACAGGAGCCGAGGAAACTGCTGCCCGTCAAGAAAGCTTCTCAGTGTCATATTTGTTAGTCATATCTGTCCCTGGCTGGGGATCGAACCTGGGACAATAGTAAGGCATGCTATTCATTCAGTTATTTGCCATTGTATTTACCTATACAACACTGCAGTATACAGTGTATGAGTTTCCCTGGCAAATTTCCTCCGGCAGCTTCACGCATGCGCAGTGTCACCGCTCTGTTTGCGGCGGGTGTTCAACATGGTTTGCTGGCTCTCCTAGTGTATCAGTCATTGTGTCTCCACTCCCCAACTCAGTCGACACTAGGTGTTACTTTCCTTAATCAAAACCATTTTTCCTCCGGGGAGTAAATTAACAAGTGGCAAAGATGATACACAATGTCGCTTGAGTGCTAAAACAATAACTATCATTTTAAATTCATCGCAAACAACGTGATTGATTACTAAAAACAACTAAAAGAAGTTTGATAAATATTACTTTTAATTATCTATAGTATAAGGTGTCAAGAATCGCCCGTGGAGTACAGTGTGACGAATAGGCGAGCATCGTCAGGAGGTAGGTAATGTTTTCATCTCGGCCAGCACACACACCCACACACACACACACACACACACACTAAATCAAATCACCTGTACCTTTATCCCTAATAATCACCAACAGTATATCATATATATATATATATATATATATATATATATATATATATATATATATATATATATATATATATATATATATATATATATATATATATATATAAGTTTTGAAAGGCCAAAGTATATTCATATTAAAGTGTATACAAGGATTTATATATGTACAAACTAGATCATATTTGTTCAGACATTTGTACGTAGTTTCATGAACGTGCTTGAATATACATTGTACTAGGACAGCTCAATAATTTTCATATCAATATATTTTGAACTAACTTACGAAATTTACTATCTGAATGAAACAGTGAGATAAGCCTGTCTGTTTGAATGATGATAATGGTGGTGTAAGTAAATGGCCTACATACATATACTAATACCCCATACCTTTACATCTAGCCAAATAAACTACACATTTATCACTACTCATAGTCGGTGACCTTGTATAACATAAGGTGACCACAGCGTAAAAAATCTCTGGACCCATGTTGTAATATAGCCTCAATCTATCTTCTGAGGTTGACACAGCGCCCTGAGGCTACACAGAAGGGAGGTGGTGGTGGAGGTAAAGGGATCGTTGCTATAAACCATTACATGTTGAAATATGATTTATGGTGTTTACCTCTGAGATGCCTGATACTTTTTTTTATGAGAGTTATGTAGAGCAATGGATTGTGATACATGTGTGTGTGTGTGTGTGTGTGTAACTGTGTGTGACTCAATCCAGCATGGATAATAAATGAAAAAATAACAACACATACATGTATTCAGTAATATAATAATAAAAAAGTGACTTTAATTTTACGGAATAATATTGAAGGTTAGAAATAATAATGTGGGATTTATTCACAAGGGCGCAACTGCGTGTGTGATGTTACTATCGTCTACTTGTTCATAACCTTAATTACATAAACAATAATGAGTGTTCGTCGCTCTGGTAAAGTAGTTCGTGACGTAACTTTCTGTAACCACGATCCTGTGATTGATGGCATATATATCTCTATACTGTAATTCACCCCTATAGTCGCGTTACGGTACACGTGAGAGGGTGGTTGTGGTTGTTGTGGGAATGATCACGGTTAAAGTAGTAGTAGAATTATCAATTTATCATCAGTCATTAATTATATTATAATTATTTATTGCTATTATCATCCTAATCATAATAATCATACACAGTTACATTAGCGTCACAATAACAGACGCCCTGAGCCGTGACCAGCGCTACCACAAGCCCTGGCGACGAAATCCCCAACTAGGCGGAAGGCACACGCGCGCCCACTGGAGGGTAAACATGGTGGGTTTGGCCGCTCATCACTCTTGTTATTCAGCCCGTGTTACTGGTCGCGCCCAGTGAGTGCACTACGTGACTTGTGCCGCCCTACAACTGGCAAATATAATCCGTCCTCCTTTCTATCATTCTGCCTGAAGCATACCGTCGTTTGATCCTAAAAAAGGTCGCTTAACTGCTGATCCTTTGCGTAACCCAGACTGCCAAGTGATACTAAGTTGGACTTGTTTAATATTGTTATTTATTCCGACATATAACAGTAAACTCCATACACTTGATGGTGATTAAGTGAATGAGCGGCGAAGAGTGAGGGAGTGTATGTGCAGGAAGTGTGGTTTGAGGGTTAGATTGTGGTTCATAGCTGTGTGTCGCAACCCTGCCACCGTCCCTACGTCATCACCAGGGGGCGCTAAACAGGGAGCTTCAAATTTTCATGCCGATAACATCCGATACTTCTGTTACTACCGTTTATTATAACCTCTTTACTGTATCTTCAGAGAAAACCTCCAGCTTCAACAAAATATCTGAGATGTTATTTCACTGTATCCCATATTACAAAAAAAACTGCTGTCTTATTTCCATACTGTATCTTCTAATGACTATAAACAGTATATATATGATCCTTGGTATCTACAAAACTTCAGTAAGATCATCCGTCAATATGGCCAACATCACTATATACTAGATTACAGAAAACAAAAAATAAAAATAAAATCCCGTAAAGCATAAAACTTTCAACACCAATCCTTGGCTTGTCACACTGAGCGTCTCTCGGTGGATAATAAATTTCACTCACCTGAAAGTTCCGTAATAAAAAAATTGCTTCTCTTTTTATTTATATCGCGGTGATCTATTATCTGTATCGGTTAATTAGTATCTCTCTCTCTCTCTCTCGTGTGAATTCGTAGGGGGATTTAAACGGGTAAAAGAGGGCGTGGTGCGGGAGCAAACTAACTCAAGCGACCACCAACACCTGGATTCTCTCTTTCCTCACTCACGCCCTTCCGTTCTCTCACCTCCCATATTTCGCAGTCTTTGTCTCCCACTAAATAATGGGCTGTGATTCTTCCTACCATAACAGCGCCATCGCTAGCCATCATCTGCGCCTGGCGATAATTCTACTTAGTCTACTGTATATCCGGTACTGACGCGGACTGTGCTGGGAAGTTACATACAGTGTATTTCATCTTTTATTATTGCCTGTTAATTGATGTTTTAATGTTTAATGAATAGTAGACAACATCACTACTACAGTACTATTATTATACGTTACAGTGTAGGGCGGTAGAGGAGCGGACGTCACCAACAACAACAAGAGGATGGTGATGGTGTCAAGATGAACCACGACGACCATTACCACCACCACCAGCAGCAGGAGGGAACACCACATCAAGGAGCACCACAGAACCACCATGGAGCACCACAGAGCCACCTGGGAGCACCACATACCCAAGGCAACATCCACTCAAAAGACCCAAAGTGTGGGATCCTTAACCAGTACCAGAGATGTTTACGAAGGTAGGTGTGTGTATATATGTATGTGTGTGTGTGTGTGTGTGTGTAAAAATATGATACAAAAAACCCAGACATTGATATTAGGAGCCATTAAAAACCGTATCGTGTCCCCCCTGGCAGGTTGTGTGGTCCTGGGGGGTTCTTGGTGATCTACTGTCTACAGCAGGTGGTGGGGGGCGGGGCCACTACCTACCTGGCCGCTTCCACCACCCACCTACACCGCCACCTACGACTGTCACACAGGCACCTCGCTGCTGTACTACTCCTTCGTGACTTGGGTAAGCTGACGTAGTAGAAGTTCGGGGAAAGGGAGAGAATGGAGAGAATGGGGGAGAATAGGAGAGAAGGGGGATAATGCGATAGAGGGAGAGAATGGGATAGGAGGAGAGAAGGGAGATACAAAGGGATAGAGGGAGAAAACAGAGGAAAGATAATGAGAGGGAAAAGTGGGAAAGAGAGTTGGTGGAGTGGGAGTGAAATATAATGTTGATTGACCCCTCTCATCCCCCCCCCCCTCTGTAGGTCCGGTGTTGACGGGCGTGGTGCTGAGCCAGTTGGGTGGGCGTGGTCATCGTCCCAGGTGGGTGGCTGCCGGCCAGTTGCTCGCCGCCCTCGCCACCTTTGCCACCCTCGCCACCGTGTTCACCCACCCGCCACCACCGTCACCCGCAGGTGAGTACTCGATCTCCCCTTTCCCAGTAATTATAATGGGTGATGTAGGTAAACAAACAGTCCATAATAGATGACGTAGGTAAACAAACAGTCCATAACAGATGACGTAGGTAAACAAACAGTCCATAATAGATGACGTAGGTAAACAAACAGTCCATAATAGATGACGTAGGTAAACAAACAGTCCATAACAGATGACGTAGGTAAACAAACAGTCCATAATAGATGACGTAGGTAAACAAACAGTCCATAACAGATGACGTAGGTAAACAAACAGTCCATAACAGATGACGTAGGTAAACAAACAGTCCATAACAGATGACGTAGGTAAACAAACAGTCCATAATAAATGACGTAGGTAAACAAACAGTCCATAATAGATGACGTAGGTAAACAAACAGTCCATAATAGATGACGTAGGTAAACAAACAGTCCATAATAGATGACGTAGGTAAACAAACAAGTGTAGGTGTATTAAGAAACAATAACAAGTGAAGGTCGTACACAGAGTGGATGGACAGCAGCAGTAGCAACATGGTGGGAGGTAAACAAACAGTCCTTCTGTGATGTGGAACGTTTGGTGGCCCTGGCAAGCACCACCACTGTCACCACCTTCCAGTTATCCTCCAACAGTGACACCAACAACACCTCCTCCTCCTCCTCCTTCAGCCTCCACACCGCCACCCCCCAGCCTGCCTCTGCCTCCTGTCATCCCGCACATAATCTGGTAGTGATGGTGTGGCTCCTTGCCTCTATACTCAATGGTAAGTGTAGTGTGTGTGTGTGTGTGTGTGTGTGTGTGTGTGTGTGTGTGTGTGTACAATATATGATAGTACAACATAAAAATACTAGTTGTGTTATTACCAAAATATTTACAGGTGTGGGCAGTTCCGTCATCTTTACCATAGGAATACCATACCTGGACGATGCCATCAACAAACATGACTCACCACTCTATCTCGGTATGTTTTATTACATATAGTACAATGTAATGGTTATATAATAATTCTCTGTGGGTGTACAGTACTCCATATATACCTGTACTGTCTATGTAAACTGTATACCTGGATGTCTATATAAATATCTAATTACGGTCAGCTGTCATCATCTCCACGGGTGTGTTTAGTCCTCTGGTCGGCCTCTCTCTGTCAGCCCTTACCTTCAACATTCACGTCTACCCGGGCCACTATCCAGGTCAGTAGTAGTAGTAGTAGAGGTATTATCATTATAACTAACAAATGATATTTTAGATGAACTGTATCCCCTGTCTAAATATATTCCCGTAGTTTTTAAAATAATTCCCTATAGTTCTAGATATATATGTACCCTTGTTAAATAATACCTCCTAAATTCTAGATCCATATACAGTATAGTAATAATTTTCAAGAACTGATTGTGTTAAGTTCTCATAAAAGTCATTAACTATATAGTACCTGTGTTAATATGTATATGATGTGTATGTGACAGGTATGGGTGTCGGGGAGCAGGGCTGGGTAGGAGCTTGGTGGATTGGTCAGCTTGGGTTTGCTTTGGTGATGCTGACCTTAGGCTGCGTCCTACTCACGTATCCCAGGTAGGTAAGATGATCTAATTAACTCCAGGTAGGTAAGATGATCTAATTAACACCAGGTAGGTAAGATGATCTAATTAACACCAGGTAGGTAAGATGATCTAATTAACTCCAGGTAGGTAACATGATCTAATTAACTCCAGGTAGGTAAGATGATCTAATTAACTCCAGGTAGGTAAGATGATCTAATTAACTCCAGGTAGGTAACATGATCTAATTAACTCCAGGTAGGTAAGATGATCTAATTAACTCCAGGTAGGTAAGATGATCTAATTAACTCCAGGTAGATGAGTTATGTAGTGTATGCTGACCTTTTTAATTCCTAGGGGTATGTGTGAGAAGGGAAGACAGGTAAGTTAAGTGTGTGTGTGTGTGTGTGTGTGTGTGTGTGTGTGTGTGTGTGTGTGAAACCAATTGAAAACCTGTTTGGTGAATTTACCGACTATTAATAATATTATTGTAATGAAGATTTGTGTGCAACAGGACACTAGGGAAGGCGACCACCGACACACAACACAGGCCAAGGAGCAGGATGACCACGACCACAGACATAGATGTGACGGTGGCAGAGATGGTGAGTACATCAGTGGTGCCTTGTGACCCCCCGCCACACACCACCCACACACACTACCCCCCTCCAGCCCCAAGCAATAATAATGATGAAGCACCTGAAGTCACAGACGAGGAGTATAGTATAGAGGAGATAGATCCTGTAGGAGGGTACGCGATGGATGAGAGAGACAGCGGGTACTCCATGGAAGAACTGGAGAACGGGGACGTGAGTGACGAGAGGCTCAGTCACTGTGTGGTGGAGGAAGGCAGCACACACACCCAACACAGGACCTTGGACCAGGATGTACCCAACAACACTGACGTCAAGTCGAAGGAAATTATATTTGGACTCAAAGGTAAGTTGTCAATTGTGATAAGTGCTTCCTGAAGATGGTAGCACTTGTAGGTAGTTCAGAAAACCTTCCGGTGCTGTTTAGATGTAAGATTACTGTATCTAACGTGATGATGACTAACCCAGACAAACATGGAAACGGCTATAAAACAATGGAGGAGAATGTACCTGAGAACTTGTGGTCATTACAGAGGTGTGGTCGACCCTTGTGAGACTGTTGAGGAACAAGGTGGTTGTGTACACCGTCTGCAGTGACTTCTTCCTGGTGCTGGCCACCTCCGCTGTCGTTGTTTGGCTGCCCAAGTACATCCATCATCAGTTCAGGGTCACCCAGACTAACTCCTCCTTCTACACCGGTCAGTGGGATCACTTTAAGTCTCCTGGAAACATTTGACCTCACTTAAGATATTTTGGGTCACTCAGAATCACTGTAAGTTATTCAGAATCAGTTAAGATTACCAGTTCTCCTGAAACTACTTAACACCACAATAGTACAGGTTCTCAATAGGTGTTAGAGATTCAACCATTATTTCTATATACAAAATCCTGTAATAGAGGCAGATGAAACACCAGCCACAGTGTCCGGCTGGACACACGAGAGGTAATGATCTCAAGCTAACAAACTCAAACAATTAGTTCAGTATAAAGACAAAAGTGATCAGAGTGAAGGTGTACTAAGTGTGTCTGCTTCAGGTATCTGTGGGACATCTTCAGCCATCGTGGGTGTAGGTGTGGGCGGGGTGTGGGTGAGGCGGTGCCGCCCGCGAGCCAAGACACTAGCCCTGGTGATGGCTGCTTGTATGGCTCTCCAGGCCGCTTGCCTCCTACCACTGACCTTTGTGTCCTGTGGCTTCGATGATGATCACCCGGGTGTGTTGACCCCTGACCTCAGGTAAGACCTTCCTGGGAGTAGCGTTTTTGTGTCGAGAAAGGTTGAGTCTGTGTGGGGTGTGTCACACGTGTTAGTGTCTTATGTTGACATACTGTGGGCAACGAGGATGTGAGTCAAGTAGTGTAATGTGAGTTTGACTTAAGCAAAATGTATATGGAATATTACAGTGTAAACCATCCTAATACTGTATCATATGTTTTAGTAGTGAATAAGATCCAACTGATTGTGTGACTGTAACTAGAGGGTTTGTTACAGAAGTATAGAGCTTCACCGTGGGTGTAGTGAGGGGTGTAGGTGTGTAGCCGCCAAAGTATCACCAGTGTGTGTACAGGACGGACCCATCACACTCTCCTATTACTCCCCATGTCATGCTGGGTGTCCTCCTCCTTCCCCTCACACCATCACCCACCGTAACACCTTCGTAAACTGCACGTTAGTACCTGTTATCTTTGTTATCACCACTCACCTTACCTGTCAACACAACACAAGACCAAGCAAAATAACATCCACAATATACAACATGTTTTGGTCTGTTACTAAGAGAAGCAGTTCAGTTACCACCTCATACACATCGTCAAAGTTCTCCCTGAAGTATATAAACACACGTGGGGGAAATAAACACGAAGACAAGCTAATATCATATATACTGTATAATATAAATAGGAAAATATACTGTGTGTGTGTGTGTTCGTTTTTTGTACACGCCTCACATAGTATTCCGTGTACGTCAGGTGTGGGAGCGCAGCGGCTAAGGTGAGTGAGGGATACTGTCGCCACACCTGCCCCTCCTTCATGCTGTACAACGTGGTCACCTGTATCACCAAGTCCCTCCTCCCAGCGGTGGTCATCGGCAGCCTCCTCATCACCCTCAGGTACCTTACTCATCACGTGTGTTGTAATGTCTTGTATTCCATGTTTTCTGGTTTGGTGTTCCTGTGTTTTAAATGTTTCTCCTGTTTTATGAGATGATTACTTACATTCATCATTACGGTGTGTCAGGTGTGTAGCCATGCAGGACAAGCCAGCCGTATTAGGTATTAAGAGCACAGTCATGTCCCTGGCAGCCATGACCAGTCCATTTGTGGTGGACACTATAATGGATTCCTCTTGTCTGATGTGGGAGGTAGCATGTGGCGCCCAGACCTCCTGTTCCCTCTACAACACCACTGACTTCAGGTGAGTTACGAGAGGCACCAGTTAGGAATGTTTCCCCCATAACTATTACATCAGAGAGGAGTTAAGGATATCGCACCAGTAATTAAAGTCTCATTATCACACAGACCTAAGGCACTGACACCGCTCCATCACCCCACAGGTACAAATTCCACGGACTGGCCTGCGTAGTCTTCGTTCTAAGTACCTTCTTCACCCTGCTGGTCTCAAAACAGGTTAAACATCTCGAACTCTTGGAGGAGACACATTACAACTTGCCGTCTTTCTCTTTCTTTGACGGTGGAACGAGAAACAGTCCAACCATCAGGAGAAGTTTCCGTAAAATGTCGAGGCTAGCGGCAGGTAGAAGGTCCTCTGGTAAATGGAAGGTCCCCACGATGAACCACACTCACACAGGAGATGACGGTAGAGATAGGGAGCTTACACAACAAGAAAAGGGTGTGAGAGATGAAGGAAGTGTGAGAGATGAAGGAAGTGTGAGAGATGAAGGAAGTATGAGAGATGGTGTGAGAGATGAAGGAAGTATGAGAGATGAAGAGGTCCAGAACGTAGAGCCTGTGATCATGTATTCTATTCTGCCGTCGATGGTGATGAAGACTACAGGTGTATAGTTGTCTGAAATGGACACAACAGAAATTAGAATAAGATTTTTTTTTTACAACCAAAGATGTATAATGACCCCCCCCCCTACTCCCTGAATCCGCCCCTGAAATACACCACACAGCTTCTTCGTATAAACCTCTCTCTACAGTGACCCTGAAACATCCCTTCTAACTTTATCGTTTGTAAATAACTCATACGTGTGAATTCATTTGGATAAACCATTCTCAAGATATCCACCGTTAAACATAATGTGCTGGGCGAGGTATAAACAATCTAATAGAAATTATAGTGTCCGAGTATTAACAAGGGAATGTGTATGTTACTTTAGGCTTCACTACAGTAGATGGTGTGGTACATAAGAACATAAGGAGTCTGCAATAGGTCGGTTGGCCTGTGCATGGCAGCTCCTCCATTCTTATGTTCTTATGTGAAGAGATGTAAAAGAGGTAACATTAGTATTGTTATAAGTTTATTTTTAAGTTTGTGTGAAAAAATAGACCGTAAAGGAGAGAGAAAGAGTAAGTTGCCACACTGCCTCAGGTAACTGGCAGTGGTGTGGGAGTCTAAGTGAGTGACACAATTATAATAATAATAATAATTAACGGTTTATTGAAAGAGCATGGCAACCGGAAGGCTGAAAATATACAATTGCATAATTGGGGAATGGGTCTCTTGATATACAAATGATATACAAGTAACCTAAGTGATACAAATATGATATATAATAATGTGTTGATAATTTTTACAATGGTTGGGACTGGGCTGTTCTTATAGCAATCGGTTCGTGCTCGTATGGGATGCGGTTGGGCAGGTGTGTGGCCACGTGGCCAGGACAGTAGCTTGGGGCAGTTCAGGTGTGCTCCATCCGTCAGGTTAGGTCAGGTCAGGTTAGGTTAGGTTAGGTCAGGTTAGATCAGATCCAGCCACACTCAGTATTGCTGTGCTTTTGTGCTTTTCCTTCGAGTTGAAATTGCCACTTTTGTATATCACTTGTGGGTTGATCATAATACGTCTGCCGTCTTTAGATTATTTTATCATTTCTTGTATCAATATCTATTAATAAATATGACTAAAGAGAAAGTACAGTCTCTCAAACTATAATTTCTTTAATCGTCAATGTACTAATGTAATTACTAACCTTATGGGCTAAAAGATCTTTGTTGTTGAAGCGCAGAGATGTGTTTGATAGAACATAATAAGAAACAAACTAGAGTTGATATGAGTACAAGTTGGGGGTCAATTTGTTCGGTTGATCTGGAGCTAAATACAGTCCTCACTAAAGGTCTGAAACATAGACAACTTCAAGTAAACACATGTCAGTAAGCAGCTCTGATAAAAATTCTAATGTAGGTGGGAAGCCAGAGGAATAAAGGGGTGGGGTCAGGTAAAAAAAGTTGCCAACTAGGATTATCACCGAGCCGATATAAAACTACCTCTCCTATGAGTAGCCCAGCTGTCCAGTAGTACCAGTACCCAAGCCACTACCAAGTTCCTACCTGCTGAACCCTAACTTGGTTACTTACCTGGTACCACACTACCAGTAGCTGGTCAGCTTTCAAAGAGAGAGGGAGTGTATCACAATTTGCGTGTCTTGTCCAGTGTTTTCCGAAAATTCTCCGCTCATAGCTGCTCTATCTTCCTCGTATTGTTTGCATCATGGGTAGACTTAGTAAAACCCAGATAAGACAGCGTCAACTACTTGCATATGCAAGAAAGACCCGACAAGAGAAGAGAAAGGAAAGAACACGTGGTAGCCAGGCGCCCCTGCCTCCTGCTCCCCCACCACCTCAGCCTGGGCCTTCTAACGCTTCTCCCTCCCGTCCACTAACAAGTGCAGAAAAGAGAAAAAAACGCACTTTTGGTAAATCTGAAGGAATTATATCATTAAGTGAGTTTGTACTGGTGCAGAAAGAGTGCATTTTCAATATTGCGAAGCACGTGCAGTGTGATAAGTGTGGAAAGAAACAGACTGGATGTAAATTTTCTCATCATCGGGCACACACAGGTGTAAAGCTTATCTGTCGTGTGTGTACTGCAGTGATTATTGATAATGTCAAGGACATTAAGTAGCAGTTGAATAATATGCATATTGTGACAATAATAATGGTTTATTTAGTTATGTTGCTGGGGGGTGGGTTTAGTGCTGTGGACTGTTGAGAATATACTCCACTTTACACAAACAACTTAGATATAAAAAATTTATTACATCACAAGCCATTGACAATGCTTAGGACATCTTAAGAGAGGAGTTGTGTTACAGTAATAGT
The DNA here is from genome assembly GCF_018991925.1 of Homarus americanus. Taxonomy (NCBI): domain Eukaryota; kingdom Metazoa; phylum Arthropoda; class Malacostraca; order Decapoda; family Nephropidae; genus Homarus; species Homarus americanus. The sequence goes on from NW_024737097.1 coordinate 4,006,661, forward strand.
TTTATATAGAACTGGGTCGTGGTCCTGACGAGAAAGGGGTGCTTGATATTGACAAAACATCTGATGGGTCATGGCTCACCGGGGTAGCATGACAAGTGGAAGGAACCCCCTATACCAGAGTAGTGTACACGTACCTAGAAAATATGGATGCCACGATGAATCAACCCATCAAGGAGAAAATTAGGAATAGAAGGCCGATATCGTCACAGCGCTTCACTTGTTTAGAAGAATATTTCTCAAAAGTAAGTTATTGACCTTGTCATTTCTCGGTTATTTTTAATTCGATTTTCATCATTCTTGTGTTATTTTAATTATCTTTGAATATACTATACCGCATTACAGGATGAATACAATAAGTTAACTCACCAATCTTTTATTTTTATTTATCATGCGCCCCCATATGAATTAGCGTAAAATGAATTAAAAAATAGAGGTGCGTAAATATCAGAATTAAGACAGTTCATTGTTTACATAAAGTACTTAGCTATAAATCCGTATAAACTTATTATGAGTCTTATACAATCGGAGTAATAGCGCATGAACTTTAGGCATTATCAATAATACTAATATATATATTTTTGTTTTTTTCAGGGACCCATCCCACATCTCAGGACTTAGATTTAAGTTCATTTATGTCTGTCAATAAATAATATCAAGCGCTACAACGTGTTTTCTTTATTCTCGCTATAATTCATCTGTTTACGACAAAGCGTGGCAGGTCCCTGATAATATCAAATGCCAACAGGCCTGTATACTGTAATGTCAAGGAGGGATACCAGTTGAGAGCAGCGGCTGGGGAGGTGTAGATCAAGGGCAAGTGAGGATGTAGTGAGAGAGGGTGTGAGTTTTGTAATACTGTATTAGTTTTAGTAATAGTGGAGTCTAACAATGGAGTATCCTTGGAGGAGCGTAATTTGCTTCCCCTCTGTTATGTAAACGTCATGCCCATTAGTGCTAATTGTAAACTGTTATTATTATTAATATTATTATTGTTATTATTTTATTATATTTTCGCTCACCAGGCCTTGATGTAGGTCATAAAATGACCTGTGGTCGGGTGGACTAATGCCCGTAAAATAAAATAAAAATGCTGATAACAATGCTCTCTTAGTGTCAGGTGAAGATCCAAATGATATAGCTAACGAGTTATCATCTGAAGTGGAGTCCTGCAAACATTTACTTTTACTTTTATCCTCTTCGCCACTGATCGGCCGCTTGGCGATCGGTCACGTCTCTGTTAAGGCGGCGTCACACTTGCATTTCTATTGTCAACTTTTTTCACGAATCGTCGGCGGTTTGTCAAATTGTCAGACCATCTGCACTGGCAACTCGTACGACAACCTAACAACTTACTTATACTTTTTTACTTACGTTTATCCTCTTCACCGCTGATCGGCCACGTCTCTGTTACTCACTGTTGGCAAGTACTGGGCATGAACCGGCTACTGGTGAACCTGCTCACACTCTGCCGGAGTCAACTTAACATCTTTAATTGATACTACAAATATTTATATAAATAAAGTAATTTCTACTTCAAATATAAACTTAAAATTATTATGAAGTCATTATTACTCTTCTCCCCAAGATTACTCATTATTATGTTTAATTTAGTGATTTCCAAAAGGTAAGAAAATGTCATTTGCTGTTCATATTTTGACGACGCGGGAAAAGCAACGACATGACGGAGCCAACAGATAAAATAATTTCCCCAGTATGGACACGCCTCTCCGAGGACTTCTTGGTGGACCAGATAAGGCAGCACCGCTGTCTCTGGGATCACCTTTTCATACACCATAAAAGGCTTATAATTGCTGCGTTTTCTTCGTCAGTTGGATTCATCTTGTTTGTTGACAGTTGTCGAAGGTAAACTCAGGCGAGTTAGTTCTAAACGCATGTGTGACGGTGAACAACAAAAAAGTTTGACGATTTTCTGAAGGTTGACAAAAAAAAAACGAAAAAATGCCAGTGTGACGCCGTCTTTACGCACTGTTGGCAAGTACTGGGCATGCACTGGCTCCCGAATGTATCTGTACCTGCTCCACTGTTGGTCAAGTCTGGTCTTGAAAGTTGAAACAGCTCACACTCGGTGCCGTCACAACATTCAAAATGGTAAATTAATTCATTGTAATGTGTGGGAATGAACCATCTCAAGTGTAGCCTCAGTGAAATACCTGGGACTAACCCTTGACTCTTGTTTGTCTGGTGAATTAATCGTAAGTAATATACTGTAGTTTAAAGTAATGTCAAAATAAAACTTCTCTAGAACTGCTCAATACCCCCTCAGCTGATGTCCACAGAACCCTATGCTTGGCGCTCATACGCCACGTGACTATTCTGCTCGCCGTAGTTCTGTACTGTATAGTAAAATCATGGATACATGCATTCAAATGACTTAAAAGTATTAATTTTTATATGAATAATTGGAAATGTCAGAAAATACAAAAGAAATCCTTGTGTTCATGAAATCCACCTAATACATGTGAATACTCGATAACTAATCAAATACAATACCTGAATACAGTACAGTACTCAATACTAAATACCCTAGCAGGTCTGGTGAAAACATGCAGTGTATTAATTACTATACTACAAGAAAAGTTATCACAGACCGTAATATAAAAGAAAAGTGTATTTTTTTTATCTTAGTGCACATTAAAATACAGTGAATATCGTATGCAGATTATCACTCATGTGAATTACAATAACCCGACCCACTACAAATAACCCAGTGGTCGCTGTGTGCAAGGTTATGACGTCACATGTAAATAAACAAGCTCGGGCACGCGGCGACAGTGCAGCTCTATATCTAACACCTTGGCAATATATGTAAGTATGGAAAACGAACAACTGGTATTTGTAGGGACAGTAAAGCACAAAACAAGTAATATTAGATGTATAAAGTAAGTTAAGGGATTTAATTCTCCATACACGTGAACGAGACGTGTGAACCCATTACCACAAAACTGAGAACAATTATTTTTATCCTCTTCGTCTCTAATAGGCTCGTTTTATGATCAACTGGATTTTATCTTAGGTAATGGTGGAGCAGACGGTTAGCACCAAAATTAACTTATGGAATTGCACCAAAATTTCTGGAGATGTTATTTGCATGTTCGTAATCTACATAAACGATCTAGATACTGGGATCAGCAGTGACATAAGCAAGTTTGCGGATGACACCAAAATAGGGCGGCAGATTAATTCAGGGCAGGATGCAAATGCATTACAGGAGGATCTAAATAAACTGCAGGGGTGGTCTGAAAAATGGCAAATGAAATTCAACACCAGCAAGTGCAGCGTACTTAATATTGGAAGAACAAATACTGTCAATGTATACAGCCTTAAAAACATCAACCTAAAGAAGTCGACTTGTGAAGGAGACCTAGTGGTACTTGTAAGCCCGGACCTACGGCCTAGAAAACAGTGCGTTAATGTTCGAAATAAGGCAAACAGAGTATTGGGTTTTATATCTAGAAGTGTAAATAATAAGAGTGCAGAGGTCTTATTGCAACTATATCTTGCACTAGTCAGGCCGCACCTCGATTATGCGGTTCAGTTCTGGTGCCCTTATAGAAAGGATATCAATTCACTAGAGTCAGTGCAGTGAAGAATGACGAAAATGATTCCGGGTCTTAGAAACCTTCCATATCAGGATAGGTTAAAGAAACTAAACTTGCATTCCCTAGAAAGACGAAGACTGTGGGGAGATATGATAGAAGTATTTAAGTGGGTGAAAGGAATCAATAAAGGGGATATAGATAACGTTCTTATAATATCTGAGCAGGATAGGACTCGTAGCAACGGATTTAAGTTGGATAAGTTTAGGTTTAGGTGGGAGATAGGAAGGAACTGGTTCACAAATAGGGTGGTGGACGAGTGGAACAAGCTTAGCAACTTTGTAGTAAGTGCTGGAATGCTGGAAAGTTTCAAAAAGAGGCTAGATAGATTCATGGATGATAGAGAGTGGTAGTAACTCTCGACAGGAGCTGCCATGTACAGGCCAACCGGCCTATTGCAGACTCCTTATTTTCTTATGTTCTTATGATAACAAACAAGAAAATGGAAATGACAGTACATAGAATCTAACAGAACCTGGTAATTTCTGAGAACACCTCTGCCACCAAAAGGAATTGCTCAATTTCGTTCATTTTTTCCATAGGTGTTCTTATCGCTATAAAAAGTATTTTAAATGAGGCAATGACTCTATTTTTATTTATAAGTATTTTTAGTTTTCTCTATTTATGATCATAAATCACCTGTAGTGGGCAGGGCATAAAGGATGAGGAAAAGTGCTGATTAAAACAGGTGAAAAATTTATCATATGACACTAAGTTGATATCTGTACAGTACGTGATTTGTATGTGAAGAATGAATTTAATACCGTAAATACGCTTCCAAAATATCTGCCAAGTCACTGCATGTCATCTGTTTGTTTACAACCAACCTGCTTGGTCCAAGCGTACTCCCATTTCCACAAAAAGGGTAAAATTACACCATGAAGCTTGAACAAAGCTGTTTTCATTGGCACTAGATATCAAAATATGTATTTTCTGTTTAGTATGGTGGGGGTCTGCCCCCGACTAGTAAGTTAGGTAAGGTTAGGTATGTGTCTTTGGTTTGTTTGGTCAAGTTCTATTAGGTTCTAGTAAATGTTGCTTCTTTTAAAATACTGTACTTCATGATAAGAACATTTGTGGAAAAATGATCGAAATCAAACAGCTCCTTCTGGTTGTCAATAAGCATAATATTAAAATGATGATATTTCCTTTTCTCATAGATTAGATGGTGACCTCTCTTGGTGTGTGTGTGTAGTAATATCAGAAGATGACATCCTTCACTAACTCTGGGTGTGAGGCTATGGGCCGGTCTCTTGAAGACGGGGTCACACCACCACCCACACTGGATATGGAGGAGATGTATGAAACCACTCGGTGTGTTCAGTGGATCCAGGCGGGGGGCTACAGGAAGGTGAGAGTTGGCTGTTGGTGTTTTTGGTGGTTAATGTGAAAGAACACTTTATTTTATCAGCCAATCTTGGGCATCCCATGCAGTCACATAATGGTAGTAGCCAGCTGTAACTCACTAGCACTCTATTCCTACCCACCCATACACTCAGTACGTGTCAACATTGTCTAGATACATGCTGAACTATATACCTGTGTTGTCTACAGTATACATGCTGAACTGTAGCTATACCAGCAGTGGCACTTTCCTTACACTCTGGGGTAATGAGTCATTTAGCTTGAAAATTTACTCCCGTGTTAATATGTGTTTTCTCTTATCAGGTTGGACTCCAGTTTCCAGATGAGCTGTTAGGGGAGGCTGCAGGTGTATGTCAAACTATAACACTACAGCTTGGATTCAATGTTTTCATCCTCGGAGACACCACATATGGCAGGTCAGTTCCAGGCACAGTGATGTGTGTGTATGAAGATGCGGAGTGGGATTAATGTCCAGTGTAAGCCAGTACTGGGATACACATGAAAGAAAAATGACTAATTAATCATGAAATCTTTTTCTTTCTTTTTTCTTTATAGTTTCACATTTTTATATATTTTCAGCTGTTGTGTTGATGAGGTGGCAGCTGAACACATCGGTGCTGATGCTGTCATCCACTTTGGTCGCACTTGTCTCAGCCCCTCCAGAAGATTGCCAGTTCTCTACATCTTCACAAGAATAAAGGTGAACATCCCTGCTGTGGTCTCCAGTCTGGATGCCGCTATTGAGGACCGGACGAAGGGTTTGATATTGGTGTATGACACAAGGTGCCATTATGCTGCTGGTAGGTTTATTTTACTCTCTTCATTCTCTGAAAGTATTTAGGCTGGGTTCTAGAACAACACAACTCTCACCCCCCCTTCCCTTAGTTTCTCTGCAAGAGACTCGACCATTCAGAGTATTATCACACAAGGGGGTTTTCTGAGGTTGCTCTGTGTATGTTGGGGATAATCAGTGTTCACAGTGGATGTTATCGAGGTGTATAGGAAAGAAGTAGGTTGAAGTTAAGTGTTGAAGAAGCCAATGAAGCTGGGACATGTATGAGAGGTCCCCATTTTCACATTGAATATACAACAAAATAATGACGTACAGCAAACTTTCAGTTTGTTATATTTATGTAATCTTCACAGAGGTTAATGCAGTACAAATATGGTAACTGCAGCTAATTTGATCAAGTCTCTTAAAATTTTAATTATTTTTACTGAGGCCTTTGCCTAGAAATTACCATTTAGATTTCACTATTAGTATACTGTAGTGTGGGTTGTAGGTGCCTAAGCTGTCTTGTTCATGATGCAGCTATTCTGAAGGTTATAACTTAATGATTTTACAAAAACTTAATTTAGAATATTTATTTGCATAATGCAGCACTTCATATTATTCACATTTATCTTGTCATTATACAGATGAAATGGTAGAAAACATAAAGAAGAACTTCCCTTACCTCTTAGTTACAACCCTCCTGCTTGATGATGGTTGTAACAGTAATGTGGGCAGTTCACAACAAATTGTAACCAACAGAGAAACTTCCTGTGAAAATAAGAACAACTGTCACAACAGTGCAAGTCCACCACATAGTGAATGTAAGAATGATTGTCAGAATAATGACAGCACAAAAGAGAGCGCTCAAGATTTTACTGGCAGACTTACTTTCAATGGTCGTACTGTATGTTTACCTAGTTTATCTAATATTAGAGATTTCAACTTTATTTATCTCGGTACTCGTGGGCCACCGCTGAACAGTTTGTTGATGAGATTTTCAGAGAAAACATTTTATTGTGTTGACCCAAAAGACGGATCATTGGAGGTCACATCAGGTGTTCGTACTGTGATGAGTCGCGGTGCTAAGTTAGAAAAGGCTAAAGATGCTGAAATTATTGGAATATTAGTAGGCACTCTGGGAGTTGCTAATTATCAAAATGTTATATCAAGAATGAAAACAATTATTAAAGCTGCCGGGAAACGAAGTTATACGTTTGTTGTTGGTAAACCAAATGAAGCCAAATTAGCCAATATATCAGAAGTGGAAGTGTTTGTTTATGTGGCGTGCCCCGAGACAACCATCATTGAGCGCAACACAGACCCAGTGCTCTACAGTAAGCTGATAACACCATGGGAACTTGAGGTGGCACTATTGTCAGGGCAGGAGTGGAATCTTGCCTTTGAAACAGACTTCAGGCAGTTGCTTCCTGGTGGAAGTCGATACATTGAGGCTACAAGTGAACCAAGGGAAGAAGAAGCTAGTGTGTCACTGCTGACCAATAAGACACAGACTCTTGGTGTCCGGTAAGTTCTCACCTATCTACAGGTTATTTCTCTAATATAATATAATTACTGTATGTTGATTCCAGTATGTCATTTTCAATTGATATTATATTTTCATGGTTTTACCTGAGTGAATGTATTCAGCATTCAGCTATAGGTGTACAGTAGAGTACTACCTTACTATGCATGTAAAGGTAGACTTCAGTTTATTGCCGTGGTTCAGTATGGGATGCTCCCAGATGCCAGTGTCAGCATCTCAGCATCTTCCAATGTTTTGATGAAAATGGGAAAAAAATTTCCCGACCCCACAATATAAAATTGATGCAATGGATATTGGTACGTATTTATATTATCATATCTTTGAAAATCCATACTATATGTATACTGTATCTGTTAAATCTGGGTCTAACTGTACTACAGTATACTGTACTGTATAGAGCAGTTTGTCTTTATTGTGAATGAATTGGTATAAAAACATTGATAGTACAGATCATGTTAATCAAACAATATGCAACATGTATTAACTCATACAGGATTTATGTTTTATTTCAGAGGTGACGTAGAAGTAGCTTTAGACAGCAGTACAGGTGCAGTGGTACTTCAAGATGGACGTACAATTGCTGCCATACATGTAGGTGGTGGTGGAGAGGCTCTGAAGGGCCGTACATGGCAGGGCCTCGACCCTTCACTACCCTCTGTTGTTCCTGTTAATTCTGTAATTGAGGGGCGAAGTGGTATTGCATCTGGTTATGAGGATGAAAAGTTCACCGAGTTGTAACATGCAAGTATTAATGAATTTGTTGGTTTTAAAATTTGCATTTTATTCTTGTTCTTTTAAGAGCAAAATATAAAGAGGCTCAGTTAAAATCAATACCAGCATACTTAAGGGATGCTGCTTATTATGAAATAAAAGTTGCCTTCAAGTGGATGCCTTGTGTCTTCCTGTTCCCCAATGCCCTTCTTTGTAAGAGTGCTTGTCCTGATAATGTGCATCCAAGAGTGTGTAGTGAGTGAGTTGTTTAATGAGCTCTCAGAACTCCCTTAAAGTCCTGTTCTGCATAAGCAGGCATGAACAAAAGATCCCCAATGAAACTGGCACATTTGAGTCCTATATTCAAAAAGGACGATCGCCTCTCCATGAACAACTACAAGCCAGTGAGTTTGACCAGCACTGTGTGTATAAGAGAAATAACTGACCAGTGATGAAGAGGGTAAACCACTGCATGAGAAGATTTTTACATTCTTACGACAGGTAAGATTACTCTGTAATATATTGTAACAGTGCAATGAATTGGAAGCTTCATTACAATATAGTAGTGATATTTTGCACATGCCAAAATAAATGTACAGCATTTCCTTTGATATGTAGAACAGTAAATGACAGTGGAAGAAGCCTATCCTGTGCATTAGTTAATCTTGGAAATTTTTCCTTGTACTGTACTTCACTGTATTGCTTTCATGAACTAAGTTTCTTGGTGTTCAAGGGAAGTATCAGAGGGAAGAATCGTACAGAGTCTCTTCAGTATGTACAGTACATTACTTGTTCCAGCATGTATCAGATCACATTTTTGTGCTTCTATATTCATTTTCTTAAATTATCCATTTCCAAATTTTTTTGAAAATTGCAGATGCTATTCTAGTTTTAACACCCAAAATGGCAACACATACTGTACCAGGTTCGGCAATCAGTATATAAAGTTGACAAAATTATCGTATATATTTAAAGTATTCGCTAAATGTTTTGTATATCACCTAATCTTATTGAAATTTTTCAGTTGCTTTCATTTGTTAGAGAATGTTGACTGGCATCTCAGAAATTTGGGTTATTTGTGGCCATGGGCAGTGACTTGGGAAGCACAACCACTAGTCTACACACTGGTTTATTCATCTTTTGGAAATGCTGCATAAAATTGCAAAGGTAAATAAAAAGGCATTTGTTGTATTTGAAATTTCTACTATTTACATTGGTACATACAGTTGTCACACATACTACTGTATTGGCAATATACACAAGCAATTTACAATGTCCAGAAACATCTAAATACTGTAAAGGATTATAATTATAATCTTACAATGAAATATGTCCACTTTTCAAAATCTACCGCACTTATTTATTCACTTGTAGACAATCCTTTAAACTGTTCACTTACAATATAGATATCAGAACAACTCAGAAATAAAATAAAAAAATAAATAAAAATTTCAATATTAATAGATGCCATTTCTTTTACATATTTTAACAGTTTTGCTTGAACGAAATTTTAAAATAAATTCCTTCAACTGATAAACAGAAATTGCAGAACTATAAAGGCATTTAGAAAAAAAATGAGTACTGTATCTGGAAATGCAATTGCTAAAAACTACAAAACTAACTCTTTGAAAATATTTCCACCTATATACATATTCAATATCTGTATAGCACATATAAGATACTGTACTAAGAAAGTTAATCAGTACAGTACATATGTCACTGAGAAAGAAAATAAAAAGATTGAAGCGTTTGTATGAGTGTTGACCTTTGAGAGAGAACTAAACAAGCACTGGTCAGATGAGAATATATACCATACAGAGCTCTAGGTATCAGTGATCAAAGTCTCTAGTCTGCGTGCTTTAGTACTGACCAGTGCTATACAGGTAAGGATGTACTGTATATGACTAATACAGTACCTGTTTTCTGTTGTAATATGAGCAAAAAATATTAGGTAGATAGGTGAGGAATTTTCCCCCTCTTCAATTTCATTATTTCCACAACCTGAACGTAACTTCTTGTACAAACTCTCTCTGTGTCAAATACATTTTTTGGTACAATACACTGTGATGGTGTGACTATGGCCCTGTCAATCTTTGGGCCTTAATATTACTTTTAACCTGTCGTTCTTTATTAATAAATAAAACATCAATATACAAAAGTCTTAATAATACTCAGTATCTTATTCATTGTCAAATTCATAATTTGTTATAAGGAATAAATTTTGTCGTAGAGTTCCAAAGCCACACTTGTTCATTATGGATTTGTCATCAGGGAGAAAAAGTATGTAACACCTTATACTATTTAAGACAATGTAAAGTCAAATACAGTTGTTCTCTCAAATTTCAAGTATTGGATAGCTAACACATTAATCCTTTCTTATTCTGTTTTAAATATATAAGTATTAATACAGTGAAATAATGATGAATGATAACGAATTCTTATAGAACTGATGCAAACTATGGTAAATCACATTCTTATGGGACTACTTCAAATATTGTTGACATACAAATTCAAATTGATCTTTACTGTCAAACTGTACTGCTGTTGTTTCACTATATGTCCGAGGTTTGTTCTCCATAGTTAAAGCTTATGGAGTTGCCCATGCTAAATTCCTCCTCGTCAGCCTCCCTACCCTAACCCTCATGGAGCCTTACTTTAAAGCTCTCATCACTGCTAATTATTGAAATACTGTACCATCCCTTATGAAAGCCTCCAGGTCTATTTCTGTTACATCTCATGTTGAATATTCTACTTTATGCCATCTTTAACTCTACCAGCACTTATCTTAAGTTTCTGCCAGTTACACACACACACACCATAGAACTCATTAACCACGACTAACATTAATACATTACTGTGAAATAAGTTAATTAGTTGGTTGTCTGATTAATCTTACTATAGAATACTGTAGTTCAGACCTTAACTTACTATCACACTATAGACACACCAAGGCATTATGAACATGGCATATAATAAGTACAGTACAGAAAAATTTGAATTCTTACCTGGAATGCCTTGCTTGCATCCACATCAAAGGAGCCAACAGGCCACTCTGTTACTCATATGTTTTACTCTCTGTTCCCCCTACCTCCTCTCATGTCTTCATTTGTTATATCTTTTCCTCAGTGTGTTTGGAGTCTTCCTTTACCTGCCTGGAATCATTTTAGTTTTCTCCAATGAGAAGTGGCATTTGTTACTTGTTGAATAAGCAGAGAATTTCTGGCCAGTGTTCAGTAAGTAGAGATTTACTGTTTGGTGTTTAATAAGCAAATATGATGTTTCAGACAGATGAAAAATGTTTCATCTCACTATTGTACTTAAAACATGCCTAGTGTATAGTAGCTTTCACTGAAAATAAAAAATTATTAAAATTAATAAAATGCACGAACTTGATATGCTGTCCTAATTTATACAATTTCTTATTATCAGTTACTGGAATTCTCTTAATTAAGGAGCATGTATAGTACAGTCCAGTATTTCACGTGTCAGCTCATTAGCCATTTAGGGGGTCGATCTCTTCTTTGCTTACTGTCCAGTGTTAGTACAGGAGGATAACCAGAGTACATAGAAAGAACCTGCCATGTTTGGTAGGGTCTCGCTGGATAACACCCTTGTCACATCTGACCTGGGCCAGGAATTGAAACCAAGAACACAGTATTAGCAAATAAGAAGTCCCTAACCCTAACTGGCTCCTGAAACAAACCTGAGTCTCTGTGGAATATTGATAGAAGTTACACTAGTGTCTCATGGTTTAATATCAAAATTTATACAATGAAATGCAAAATCTGCAGGAAAACATTTGCTGTCCATTGGAGATGTTCAGTTGTAATAGGATACGAGTAGGCCATGTAGAAATCTTTGGGTCTTATTGTGAAAGGAGAACATGACAGCTCAACTCGATTATTACAGCATTGATTCGGCTACTCTGTGCCATACCAGAAAAGTGCTTTCTAGAGAGGGAGAGAGAAACTCACATATACATACAAGAAGAGTATCATGAAGATGTGAACACTGGTGGATGGGGTGAAGTTCATTCTTATGCTCAACAAAGGAAGGAGTACAATATATGTGATCGAGAGGTTGTTTGTAAAAGGTTTTAACCAGTGCTTAAACAAAAATATGACAATATTCTTTGGGATACAATTCTCAGCAGGACTGGAAGTTAAGTTGTGGGCAACAAGGAGATTGCACATGTAAGAGAAATGATGTGCATGTTGACTCTCAAAGTAAAAAATACAAGAATTCTTCAAGACCTCACATGTGCAGTATTACTTTATCGTCAATGGATGGACCTCAAACCTGAGAACAAAACAGGCACACTTAAAATGGCTTGTTCCCAAATAGAGGAACCTGCAATTAAAACATTCCAGACTTTTGGAAAAAAAATTGCAAAGTCAATTCCTTAATTGAATGCTCTTAATACATAAAGCACTTAGCTGCCCAAAACCCGAAGCAATATGAGAAAGTGTCCAATCAGGTGAGGAGCAACCTGGAACCTGAGGTATTTGGCAAGGGATCCACTGTTACAGCCTGGTCAGATTGCAGGGCACATGTAAATCATTACAATTACTCATTCCTCCCCGTTTCATCAATTTAATATTTAGTTCAGTGCTCTTCTTCCCATGTAGTTGTCAGTCAAATTATTTATAAATCATAGTGTTAAGATATAAACATAATACTGTACACTTATTTCTCAAGGAATTATCTGCAAATACCCCATGTTAGTTTATATACACATGCAGACCTCTTTTAAGAGAACCTCATCTCACATATTTTCATTGAAGAGCCACGAAAAAATATTAATTTAATAGATATACAATAATATCATTAAAAGGAAACTCTAAAGAAACAAATTCCATCAAAAGTAAAAGAACATCCTCTCAGCTAATCAATTTGTTCTGTACTGTACAGCCTGCCAGAACTTAAATAAGTTCTGTCTCTTTACCGTCCTTTTAACAATCTCCTGCAAGTGTTAAGTGAAAATTTTAGGCCCATCATGTCTGGAACATGGTCAGTAAGTGAGAGCATTGGTAAAGGAGTCAAGGTGACCAGGAAAGTTAATGACATGGACGGCTGAGGCAGACGTGGACCGGCCGCTTTGCCGAGCTTCTACTATGATTAAAACAATATCTATAAAAAGCCATAACATCTGCAGAGCCATTACTATTTCCCAAGGAAGCCATCCTGTAACATTTATAAGGTAAGAATTGACGCTGTCAGGACTATGATATGATGATCTCTTGTAATGGATTCATCATTTAACACCCCCCCCCCCTCCTGGAATGTATTGCATCTGTCATAAGAGGAGGTCTGCCTGTAAAGTATATTCTTTGAAGTGTAAGTGGCAATGTTAACACTTAATTAGTTGATTAAAACCATTAAACAAATACAGATTTCTGTCACTGTCTTTAACAACACAGTACAGCAGTAAATGAGTTCTGTAGTTCCTAACACTGACAAGAATAAACATAATACCCACAGCTGTGTTGTTAGAGCGTCTGCTCATTCTCACTCCGCGCCATCTATGGTATTTAGTAAATATCACAGATAATAAATTATTACAATGCTCCTCCTAACAATCATCAGTAACTGTCCCTGCTAGATGTTTTGAGTTCCCATGTTTTGTGAGTTACCAAAGAGTAAACAAATGTAACTATAAACCTAACCTTAATTTTGATTTTTGTACAAAAATGGCCATTACTACTAAAATATAACAAACATAAAATTTTAAATAACTTATACAATAACTAAATACATAATTTACAATTTCTCTACTTCTGTGCCCAACTTGCATTTCTTAATATTGCATTGATTTGTGTATTACTTAAGACTGAACGTGTACAGTCTCTGTTTAATGCAGTGATACAGTTCAGGCATATTAGACAGCATCTTGTCTATTACTGCATACATGCACCCGCTCTATGAAGTTTACATCAGGGGGTAAATTAAAATTGAAAAATAAACAATTCTGCTATGCAATAATGTATGAACTGCAAGCACTGCTATCTAATTTCAGAGATACTTTATAGCAAGGAAGTATTCTGCTGCAATATATAATGTAATGCCTGTTATTCTGTTGCCTGTACATGCAAGAGCAATACTTGTGCCTATACTAACTACTCTAATTCATTCTGTCTTAAGTTGTTGTCATAGTTCTTACCTTTATCTTACAATTAGTCCTATAAAGGCTCTTTTACCAACTTATAGTGATGGTAACCTTGCTATGTGAGGACCTACTGTATATGGATGGGGTTAAGTCTTACAGTAATTATGAATGTAATGCTGAATATTTCACCCAGAGTTGTTTTAAACAATTTTGTAATCTAATCAGTTATATTTTCTTTAATTATAAAATCAGTGAAAAATAATGGTGAAGAAGTTTTGTTTATGTGGCTATTCTGTATTTGATATCAAATATTTGTTAAAGCCATTTTGTAATATAATCAGTGAATATAATCAATCTTATTTTCATTGTTTTATGAAGTTTATTGCTAAAGTAGAGCTATCAAACTTTATAAATACCAATCACACTCCAAAGTTTTCCCATTTACAAAATCAACAAAAATATACTTTGATGGGGAACTCAGACTCTACATTCAGAATTGCACAACCTTAATTTCATTCTAATCATCCAATATTTCACTCAATGGGAACAGTCCATTCACTCTTGACTCGACCATACTGTATATCCTTGATGGCATCAAAGAACCGCTGTGTAAGTGGGTTCTCGTGTTCCATGGTGGGAATTTTGATAACCTGACCTTCATAATGGATCTCACCAACAGGTGTCACTACAGCTGCTGTTCCAGCCCCAAACATTTCCAAGAGCTGCAATAATAAAATGAATGATTTAGTAATGCAATGCTGTAAAGATTATGTACTGTTTTTCAATATACTGGAGCATAAGTAGTTGTGAATATTAGTTATTTCACATGTACAGCATCTGTTATTTGCATTATTTATAAAATTCACTGTTAGCCTTGATTATAACTTACCTTGCCTTCACTTTTTGCCTGAACGATCTCAGCCATGGTTATGTCCCGTTCTGACACTGTAAACTCTTTCCACTGTCGTGCCAATGACAAGATTGAGTCTCTAGTTACACCAGGAAGAATCAACCCATCAAGAGGTGGTGTCACAAGTTCTCTTTCTGAAAATAAATATGATGAGCTCAATGTAATATCACTATCAGTTCAGTTCATCACATATTCTTTAACCATTATATAGAGGGTTTGTTGTTACTATACTTGAGCTGTCATATGGTTCATTATTTATCTTCCCTTTAAATACACACTGGAGTGAGACACAACACCACCAGGATCATTAAGCTTACATACTGTTGTCACTCATGAGATTTTCACAACTGAATATACTGTATCTGTCCCCAAGGTATTTGAATGAGGCGCACCGAAGTAGGACAAGAGGCGTAAATGAACAGCAGAGAAAAATGCTGTTAAATTTACGAACCTTCAAGTTACCATAGCTTTGACAACAGTGAAGATATTGAAGTGATTCAAATAGCAGATGGTAACTTTGTTAGTGCAGATTTAATTGATGCTAGTGAAAGACATCATACATATTGTTTTGGGGAAAACTGGCATTTGTCCTACTTTGGTTCTGTGCTCCTCGTATAGTGTAATGATGTAGACTTCACATGAATATTTATAATAACTAATTAACCTCCATTTCCTTTATCTAGGAACACCATGATGTTCATTGCTCCCACTTCTGTGATTCTGTGTTCTGGACCAAACAACCACAAGACCTGATGAAGAGATCGAGCTTCCGCTTGTTTCTGAAAAGATGTGATGAAAGCGAGTGTATAATGAGCACTTCCTGAGAACAGAGAATTAGTGAATGTCATACAGCTTGAAGCTCCTTTATATGAAATTTCAAAAACTGAAGGCTACTCTAATCTGAAGATTGATAAAGGATCCTTGGCCTGTGCCATATAAAGGCTGAGTGAACATACAGTATAAGTAACAAAACATAAAAATGGAGATTAATAGTGATGTCATTACAGTACAGTACATTTCATAGTTACATCATAGTGGAAGGTATATAAACAGTAAAAAATGTAACACAAGAACAGATGCAGTACACAAAGAGCATGCAGCTGAGGAAAAAAATTTGAGTTTCTTTATGGATGCTGACCAAAGCTCTATATTAAAGCTCTCAAGAACCTTAATATCAAAAGCTTGGGTATTTTTTCTCCTCCAATATTTTGGACTATTTGTCTCAAGGAGCAGAACTTAAAGTGATGGAAGATTAAAATCACTGAGGACTCCCAATCACACAAGCCAAGATTAATGGTATAGGTATTGAAGATGCTACTGGGATGCATCAACTTCAAAATGTTATTATGCTGACACCTTTATTTTGTCATTATGTGGTTTCATTAAACAGCTTCATACTTGATTTTATTAATTACAGTAAGTACTGTATTATCAGGAAATTTTTATCATATTGACAAATACAGGATACTGAAGACCTAATTATTTCATAAACAATATGCGTAGTATATGAATTTTGTTCATCCCAGAAGGCTACACCTTAGTACCTGGATTTCAAGAGTTGGTCCATAGTTTGATCCCATTTTCATCATGCCAACACCCCCTGGCCAGGCTCGCACATACTGGGGATCTGCTAGCAGAGAAACAGGCTTAAACCCACTTGCGAAGTAAGGCCCAACTGGGCACAGTATTACAAATAGCAGTGCCTCAGTTGGTCGCTGGACACCCAGGGTAGGCTGAAACGGAGCAAACAACCACTGTTAACTATTACTCTCAAAACAACAATTATTAAGTATAAACTCCTTATAGCACAAGAAGCATCTTCCTGCAACAGTCACTCGTACCCAGAGAACAATGAAAACCTACTGAATAAATAAGAGTAAGTACATGAAAATTGTACAGGGTGTTTAGCAAGGAGAGAAATGACAGAAGAGAATGGTGCAGAAAGACAACATCTAGAAAGCTCTCTGAGAGGGCTAAGATAACAAGTACAATTTCTGTACTGTATTACACTCATTCTGAAGGTCTATATCCTGATTATTCACACAGTTACTCCATTCTCTCCCAGTATGTATCACTGTATACCAAGAAAGAAAACACACAAAATAGGCTAAAAACAAGAGAAGGAAAAAGACTTGTGTAGGTGTTCATTTAAATTACACTACCCACTGAAACACTACTTACCTCTGTCCCAATCATGGTGGGTCTTATATATAGACTAGATGATTCAGTATGAGGTACCCATTCTTGATCTATGCTAATAATTTTTTTTAGGAGCTTAATCAACTCTTCACTGTCAAAAGTAGGAAGAGATGATCGAGCGGCTGTTCGATTCATGCGCTCCATATTCTTGCCAGGCCGGAAGAGTCTGATTTCATCATCAACACCACGAAAGGCTTTCATGCCCTCAAACAACTGCAAACAATACACATACAAGTTAAGCAATTAAAATATACATAATAGTATATGATTTATTAGGAGACAATACTACAGAAGCCTCATAGACTGAAGGAGATATTGATACTTTATAGGTAGGTTGGTTTTGTGTGTCAGTGTACATGTACAAGATTTAGTGTGAATATGCATTTGTGTGCCTGAGATGCACTTGTGCTGTATTTATAGAGGTCACTCTGCTTTGTATCTTCTAATTATATTACATTATTAACATATAGTTTATTGATTTTGTTTATTCTAAACTTAAATAGCTCTTGACATGTAAATACTCTCACCTGATATAGTGCAGTATACTGTATAACCTCAGGTATCTGGAACTCAAACAACCAGCACTTTTTGGGTGGGTTCGATTTCCAGTAAGTAATGCCTAATCACATTTAAAAAGGCAAGAAAATAAGTTGCATTTGGTTCCATTTCTGGCCACAAGAGGTGCTGTGTGCATCCTCCATGTTGGCCAAATACATTGGGGGCTGCCATTACAGAGCCTTTAGTGAAGAAAAACTAGCTGTAAGTAATCTTAGGAAACTTTAGTGTTTAGTGAACTTAACAAGCCTATAAAAGAGTAGTGAACTAAGTGATTACTGTACCAGTGTTTACTCAAGCTCAACAAGTAACATCTGCTACTGTACAACAAGATTAAACACCGCAGTGCTACATAGTGAGTGAGTACAGCCCTTTTATAATATTTACTATGAAGAAGTTCTTGAGTTTGAGACGCATCCTCAAAAAAACGATTATCCAGCACACTCAATTCCCCATGCATTCTGGATATCCGAGGCCTTACCGTACTGTACTAGTTCCACACATTTTCCACCGGGTACAGACATACTTCAGTAAATCACAAACTAACCTTACCCTACAGTTCAATGGTGGTTTTAGTCAATATGCTGAAGCACACAAGGCACAGTGCTTATGTGTTACTTCCTCAGAAAGCTAAGCAATTTTTCAGAGTTCTGACATAACATCCCTTACCTACAAGCACAAACATCCTGGTTCTATAATTAAGTTTAATCCTGTTATACTGTATACTAGTGTATGTATGTATGTGTGTTAACCATTTAGTAGATCAGGTGGATCATTACATTACCTCAACAGCATAATGAAGGACCTTAGCAGCAGGGTGTAACCGAAGGTCTTGTAGGGGTGTTATCCTGGGTTTGCCCCATCCTGACTGATCATTGTAGTATATTTTGAGCATGTGGTCGGTAAAGTTACGGCCAAACACCAGGTCTTTCACTGCTGGTTTGCTCTTCAGTTGTTCAGGTGGACAGAAGTCAATGTGAAGGTCCGATGCCTGGAAATAAAATACAATAATCAAGGCTCAATAATATAGTGAAATGTATGATACAATATACTGTACTGTATAACTTTGTGGAGAAGTACAGCAAGTGTTATTGAGTGATTATTGATTGAAGACGGCTGTGAAGACTTATAATAAAAGAAGTGGGGGAAGTCCTAAAACTGACTTGTGACAATCTGACCCTGTATACAGAATTTAGGAAAAGATAAAGTAATATCTAAATGGCCCACTCTATATATTATTATCATTAGCATCAAAGGTTAAGTCACCATACCTTGAAGCTGGGCACAGACGACATAAACCGCACTCCATGGCTCAAAACCTGAAAGAGAATGAAATACATCATCTAAAAACACTATGAGTTCAAGTTAACATGATATACATAAATGACATAGACTATACATTACTGTACTTTTTATCTACAGCATATATGTACTGTATATCTGTCTATTCAGTGCAGCATTCAGGTTTTCATTTGACCTAGTACAGGTAGTCTAGACTTCACAATCTAAACTGACTTACCCTAAATAACCTAACTTAACTTATGTTAAATATAACCAAACTTAATGTACAGGTAAATATAACCAGACTTTAACCCCCTACCCAAATATAACCTAACCCAATCTAATGATAAATTTAGAGTGGAGTCTATTAGGATTATAACCTATTTGGCCTGTAGCCATAATAGGTATCTTTATATAAATATTTAACTCATCTCAGCCTGACGTTACTAAAGGTGAGACCAACTTGAATAGTTTTGGCACAGTGGCAGCCCGATACGTAAGGGACTGTCTTGGCATGGGTTTCCACATCTACCTGCGTCATCAGACCAGAGAAAAAAGTCAACACAAATAAACTGTAAATGTGGAGCAAGAACAGTACAGTACAAGAATATAAATTGAAAACTTTATTGTAGAATTAAAATTTAATCTTTGAATTGCTTTGAATGTTAGAGAACCTAAGTCCAGGTATCAACAAAATGTCTTGACTGATTTCTTAAGTTAAGTGAAAAGTGAAAGTGTAACACACTGGCTTGACACGTTGTGAATACAGACCCCCTGAGGCTTTGATACACAGGGAGGCAATGGTTGGTTTTGCTTCCTACCAGTGTGTGTGTGTATGTGCTGAACTATGTCAGGCAGGGATATCGGGTTATCTTGCCGACACTGTCATAGGATGCACAGGTAACAGAAGTGAGTGATATGTCAATTACCACTTAACCATAAAAAAATTTGAGGAAGTTTATATTTATTGTGGGGGGGGGGGGTGTTGAGTAACAGACATGTTATCCAACACCGACCAAAGACCTATGATTGTCCCTCTACCAATAATAAACTCAGCCATAACCCATGATAATATTGAGGGTTGGAAGAGTTGTAAAAGGAGGTGGGAAGGAAGACTGGATGCTTGGAGGAGGAGGAGGCGGTGAGAAGGAAAAGTAATTTAGAGGAAGAGGAGACACTATTTTTTTTCTTTAACATTTATATGCACTGAGGCACAATACACTAAGAGATCTGTAAATTGTCTAAAACATGTCACTTTTCTGTAATATATTAGCCTGTGTATGTATTTGTCTCACAGCACCTCGACTTCATACTGATACTGTCATGACCCACAGTCTAAGGTATTAGGGGTGTTATATATATAGGCAGAGGAAGGGCGTGTTTACAGCCTGGCACACTCCCGCTGCTTGCCAGACACCTTGAGGGAGGTAGGGAGGGAGGATGAGTGGTTATGATAGCTGCCAAGGTTTTAGTTCTGCTACCCTCATCCCCCCACTCCTTACCTCCCCCACATTACACCAATACCTCCCCACCCCCATCCCACCTCCCCACCCAACACTACACCTAACTCACCACCCCCACCCCATATTGCACCTCATGCTACACCTACACCTCCCCACCCACCCCTATCCCACACTACACCTACCTCACATTACACCCAAATCGCCAGGTATAATAAACTAGAATGGTGTGTTTGTTGTGTGTTGTCTGTGTATGTGTGTTGTCTGGAGACGAGGACACCCAAGGTTAACACAGTACGTCAGTCATTTTGCCTTCAGGGGTTCGGTAATTGAAGGTATGTGAAACGAACCTCACACACCGAATCCTGTTCCTCCGAGTGTGTTTGCCTGACGCTTGTAGTGGTCGTTGTATATTTTGTGTTGGGTGTGTTGATGCTTCCTAATAACCAATGTGTGTGTAATAATAAATAATAATAATAATAATTGACGGTTTATTGAAAAAGTTCTGCAGCCCGAAGGCTGAAAACATACATTGGACATAAATGACTTATTACATACATTGGTGGTTTAACAAAAGCCTTCATTAGAGAAAGGTAAAGGAACATAAGAACATAAGAATGGAGGAAACTGCAGCGGGCCTATTGGCCCATACTGGGCAGTCCCGTTTACACCCAACCCCTATTGCTCATATGAGCATCCAACCTATGTTTGAAGCAATTCAGCGTATTCGAGTTAATGATGATATTTGGTAACTTGTTCCATTCATCCACTACTCTGTTTCCAAACCAGTGTTTACCTATTTCACGCCTAAATCTAAATTTGTCTAATTTAAAACCATTGTTACGAGTTCGCTCCTGGTTGGATAATTTGAGTACCTTTGTAATGTCCCCTTTGTTTAGCCCTGCCTTCCACTTATACACCTCTATCAGGTCGCCCCTCGCTCTACGTCTCTCAAGGGAGTGCAAATTAAGATGCTTTAACCTGTCTCTATACTCAAGGTTCCTAATGCCCGGGATTAGTCTTGTAATTCTCCTCTGAATTCTTTCCAAGGATTCTATATCCATTCTGTAATACGGTGACCAGAACTGAACTGCGTAATCCAGGTGCGGTCTCACAAGAGCAAGATACAGTTTTAGGATGACCTCGCTAGTCTTGTAACTAACACTCCTTTGTATGAACCCAAGTACTTTATTAGCCTTGTTACGAGCAAAAACACATTGTTTACTTGGCTTAAGGTTCCTACTTATCATTACTCCTAAATCTCTCTCGCAGTCGGATTTCTCTATGGCATCGTTGTTCATCTGGTATCTGGTTTCCCTGTTTACATCTCCTATACTGAGTACTTTACATTTGTCGACGTTGAATTTCATCTGCCATTTTTCAGTGAACATACAGATTATTGTAGGTGTTGAACAGCAAAAACGTAGTGTAGTAACTCCCTCCCAGATGGTGTTAGGAGGGACCTCACGTGGTGTAGTAGTTCCCTCACAGATGGTGTTATGAGGGGCCTCACGTGGTGTAGTAATTCCCTCACAGATGGTGTGAGTGGTCCTCACAGATGGTGTTGGTGTATCACAGATGGTGTTATGAGGGGCCTCACGTGGTGTAGTAATTCCCTCACAGATGGTGTTATGAGGGCCTCACGTGCCACAGATGGTGTTATGAGGGGCCTCACGTGGTGTAGTAATTCCCTCACAGATGGTGTTATGAGGGGCCTCACGTGGTGTAGTAATTCCCTCACAGATGGTGTTATGAGGGGCCTCACGTGGTGTAGTAACTCCTTCACATATGGTGTTATGAGGGGCCTGACGTGGTGTAGTAATTCCCTCACAGATGGTGTTATATGAGTGAGGTGTGGTCCCAGGCCTTCCTATCGTAGACGGATTAACACATCGCTGGTTGTTGGGTCTCACGGGCCGCTACCACTGGGTACCTGGGACCTCACTGTGTGAAGGTCAACCCGGGTACAACTGTTACTGTTGAGTTGTTCTCACTGACTTAAGCACCGTTCACCACTGTTTAACACTGGTTCCATTCCTTTCCTAAATGAAACAGCAACTTCTGGCGAGAACATGTTGATATTCCGGTGGGGAGGAGGGTTCAGGGGAGGGGGCTGGCATGGGCCAACACAACACTTGACCTGGCTGCTCCGAGAGGAGCGCCAGGCACGTCTCGACCCTTCGGTGGTCAAGGATGTAGTGTGTGTGTGTACGAATGCATGTAGGTATGTGTGTTTGTGTGTCTAATATCCTATCTATCTATCTATTATATATCTATATATCTAAGAGACTACACTATAAAGAAGCAAAATGTAACACCAGTATCTCACTTTATCCTGAAACTGATTAAAAAAAGTGAACAAGAATTTTTCCTCTCAAAAGCATCTCCCACGTGGCGTACCTCTTGTCTCCATTGCGTCAGCTCTACTACCTTGACAACATTATTACTAACTCACACCATCTCTCATTTGGAGTGTCTACATCAGTGATAACCCCCCTCCTCCTCCTCCACCCCCAAAGCTTCCTCTCCCAGGCTATCTATCATCACCCAGTGTGGTCTTCTTCAATGCTGTACATAATGCAGGATCACCTGAAGATTAAACACCCCAGCTTATTTCACCTGATGTTTAAACGTCCTAACACTAATTTAACTTAATCTAACCTCTCTCATGTAATCTTAAGGTGGTGTTTAATCATTCCCTCACCACTCCTAACACCCCCTAACCCACCCCCCTTCCCCTGATCATCATCCCCTCTCACCACCACCACCACTTCCTGCTAATCAGAGACAATACACCTGAATTTATCCTCCCAGGTACTCGTTCTTCTCCTTCAGGATGGACGGGGCAACAGGTAGCTCCTATTACCTGTTACTGGGTGAAATTATATCTTAGACTCTAGTCCTTCCTGATATTTACCAACTGCTTCGATTGTTTGCTCTACCTGCCTGCCTCCACTGTACATTATATACCTGCATTGTCTATGTACACTGTTTATATACCTGCTTTAGACACTTTATATACCTGCACTGTTTCCCTATAAAGTACACCTGAATGGATTAATTGTTTGATCATAAAAGCACTATGTTCGTGGTACAGAATATGTTAACTGAAAAAGGTTTACTTCCGGGAGAGGCGGATGGATTTATCTAGTGCTAATGAGTAAGTGAAATTAACGTGTGTGTGTGTGCACAACTTTGACACCACTACTACTACTGTTCTCGTGTTAAGATAAAGTTATGTTTGTATACTGTCGTTGGTATTGGTTCATATTTGCTGGGTGTTCGATGTGTTGTGTCTGGCCAGGCTACAGGCTACCACAAGGCATCACCTCCCAGTGCAAGTTTTTATGTATTACCGCCACGCCAGTCTACACTAGCTAAGAATTTTGAAGAGGACGTCAACCTCACCATTACCTTCCAAGTGATTCATAATGTAAATAAAAAGCACCGTGTGATGAATGCCAGTGTAATCAGAAATTTTATCTTTTTTGAGGGGTTTGTTCTCTTATCTCACTGACTTTGAGCTAGAAAATGTTGATCGTCTTCTAATTGCTGTTACTGGGAAAGGAATCCGGGAATTTTTGTCAGTACTACAGTTCCTTCACTCCACAGGACAGGCTAGGGATAGAGTTGTATGGGAGGTGGAGTCTCATGGATCAAATTGCTTATCTTTCGACGCGACGATCAACACGGGAGTCAGAGTTACAACATCTCGAGGAAGTAAGTGCTTATTCTAACACTGCCCACACTATATTAATGAACTCATATTGATCGAAGTCTACAACACACTTCTGAAGGATAAACCAAAGTTCCCAAAATACTGAGTTCTTTGATCGATTCAGAAACTTATAGATGGTGAACAATGTGGTATAACTCCATTCAGGGTTAATGTCACTGAATTCACCAAAGGAACAACTACTCCAGAGATGACTATTGTGAATTCCTGGAGCTCTCGGTGGCGTATAAGCGTCCAGGGAACACTCACAGGGCAAGATGATCGTCACGTGCAACTGATACATTCAGCTCCAGACAAGGGCGTCAACTTCCCCATCAACAGGTGGAAGTTTAACTCTTACATGGCAGGATTTGGTCGATAACAACATGTTGTTTGTTAATGTACCTTAAAGGATGGTTCACTCCCAGTCCAGCCCACTGGCCTCTCTCTTCAGTATTCAGCCCCATCCTATAGTGACTGTTGCTTTGGCTCTGGTTGATTCTGTTGTCTTTGTTAAACGGGAGATGGTCAACAACTTGAAAGAGAAGCTTTTGGCTCTAAGGATTTTCTGCCCCAAATCCGCATTTGGATATTTACTCTTCTGGTGAAATAATCTTGGGTGCTTGATCTTCAGGTGAAATAAACTGGGGTGCATAATCTTCAGGAGATACAAGTATTCTTCAAGACGCCAACTCCCCCCGTCATAAACTACTGGAATGTGGAAAGGGTCGACACGCTCCCAAGTTTGCCCGGGGAATACCCAGTTTTTTCTTCTTTTTTTTAGCTGAGGATTAAACAACTCTGACCAAAGCTAAATTTAACCTAACCTACGCCATATTTAACCTAACCTACGCAAAATTTAACCTAACCCTTCCAGGTAGAGTTAAGCTGTTTAATCTTCAGGTGAAATAAGTTAGGGAGTCTAATCTTCCGGTGATCCACGTTGATTAACAGTAACAGTGAGTGTATTGCGTGCGCATATCACTCATCAGTCCCTCAAACCAGTCATAGTCTGTAAATATGTTCAAGGTCAACTAAGTCAAACCCTAACCCCCCCTACCCCCGCTTTTACCACCGTGCAATAAAAAAACACTTATTACTCATTACAGATATACCATTCATGTGTGTGTGTGTGTCATTTTCCCATGGCCGACCCACAACTATGAGCCTTAGGCGGTTACACCACAAAGAAGGTCCAAGCTTGTTTAGTCTAGCCTCCACCACCCGTACGAACAACTGAGGCACGTTGGAGCTGAGGAAAAATATCCCAACCCGTGTCTACATTCTTACTCTTAAATTGCATAATATAAACTAGTTAAGGTGAAGTCCTGGTGTAATTTCCACGCCATTTTACTGAGGCTTAAGTCAGTCAGATGTGTCTTGAAGGCTCCAGTTATGGGGTAATTTTTTACTTACGAAGGAAACTTGGAGAATCCGTCTTTGTTGGCAGCATTATGTAATGATTGTTTATCAGACCACGGCTTACAGCCCAGAGAAATACAACACATATAACAGTAAGTAGATGCCCACATGGTCACCCACGCAAGTTGACACACCCTACAGTGACAGTAAGATCTGACCCAGGAGAGGTCACGGACGAGGTACCTGAGTTAACCTGGTGTTATGACCGTATTACTCAAGAAACTACACCTGGACAAACACATGAGGAGATGTCACGGTCCCAGAGTTCTCACCGCCACGCGATTAGCTTAACCCGGCGACATGGTCGTGTTACTAAAGAAGCTACCCTCCAGCCAGTACACCTGTCACCTGACTAGACACACCCAGATTAGTGACGACATCTTCCGGCTTGTGACCTCCAATATATAGACCCTGCAGCTCCCTCCTTTAGCAACTTTATCCACATCCCCGATACAAATTCCATCAATCCCAAGATTTACACTTAATAGAGCAAATTGGGAAAAATTTAAATTGGATCTTAGCAAAAACGAACCAACACTCCTACAAAACAAAGACACAACTGAGATTGACAAATCGCTGGATACATGGTACAATGAAGTAACAACAGCAATGAAAAACAACATCCCAAAAACAACATACCGTACATTACCACATGCACAATTAACACATGAAGAGAAAATGATCCAAACTAGATTCACCAATCTTTATGAATACACAAAAACACACGGGTGGAGCAATGACAACAGAATATTATACAGGAATCTAAAAGAAGAACTGAAAGACATAAGCAAGAACAAACACAATGAAAAATGGAAAAAACTGATCCAGGATACACAAGCAGACTACAGAAATCCAAAAGCATTCTGGAAAAAAATAATAAACCTAATGGGAACTAATTCAGAAGAAACTAGCTACATAAAGGACAAAAACGGTAGAAAGGCAACAGAACCACACGATAAAGAACCAATATTTAGAGAATACTGGAAAGACATATTCAGAATCAACGACGATGACAATAGAAGCTTCTGCCAAGAAACAGAACAGGCAACTAGAACATATTTGAGCCAGAACACAGAGAAATGGAAACCTACCAGGAAAATCAACCCCAATTCATTAAACATCAACAACCCAATAATTGCTCCTTTAACTCAAAATGATATTGTAAAAACAATAGCAAGCTTTAAGAATAAAGCACCTGGCATAAGCCAAATTAATAAAATCGTACTACAAAACATTCCTCAATCTATGATCGAGCAGCTCAAAAATATATACAATGCCTCACTTGCAACTGGCTTTTTCCCTACCAAATTTAAATTAGCAAAAATCAGACTCATCCCGAAAGCAGGAAAGAACCATACTCAAGCAGAAAACTACAGACCTATCTCGCTACTGGAAACACCCGGTAAGATATTGGACAAAAATAATCAACCACAGACTCAGAAATTTTCTAGACCAAGAAAACAAATATAACCCGAAAAAACCGAGGAACCAACACAGCAATAGCACTAATATACGAATCAATTGCAAATGCTGCAAGTAACAGAGACCAATGCAATATAATACTAAGAGATGTTTCAAAAGCATTTGATAAAGTCTGGCATGAAGGACTGAAGTTAAAAATAATAAAATTGGACATGCCTACCAATATCACAGCACTACTATGCAATTTCTTAGATAACAGAAAGGCCAAATTAATCATCGACAACCATCTAGGACAAACCTTCAACCCAAGGCAGTAATATATCGCCGACGTTATACACTGTATACACGGCAGACATGCCGCAACCACGTCAATCAGAATATATAGCATACGCAGATGATGCAACACAGATAGTCAGGTACCCGGGAAATCCAAACAAATGATGGCCATTAGAACATGCAGAGAAATAGAGTTAATAAACGACTATGAACGAAAATGGAAGATAAAAACCAATGTCCAAAAACTCCAAATAATTCACATCGCAAAAACGAACCTGTTACGAACCCCTCCACCCAGCACTACGAACCACGCCATCTATTGTCCTGATCTACCTACCCAGCACCACGAGCAACGCCATCTAGGGACGAGACACGAGTATGACTCGTCTTAGTTACCACTCTGGGGTTTCCCTTCTCCATTTCCTGGTTGTTGCGTCACTTCCTCCAAGTCTTCTTTGTGAGCTCCAATTCGAGGAGAGAGGACTTGGCTCTGGTAAGTGACCACAGGATCATCTATCCTCTAAACCTACGCACAGTGACTACCTACCGTCTTCTACAATACTCAGCCTTACTCGTCAGCCATCTCAGCTCCTCACTTAAGTATTTGTAATCTTGTATTGCCTCCCCCACGTCCACTTGCTTCAAGATTGTTTTATGTTTTATTAATATGTATATACTGTTAATGTTTAGGTTAAGTTTGGTTAAGGGTAATTTATAAGCTGAATATTTTGTTAAGGGATTTATGGTACTATATTATACACAACGAAAACTCGCATCCTTTGTCTACCCTTTTATAGTCCGATTGTCTTTTTTTTTTTTTTTTACCTGTTGGGATCTGGGTAGACGTATAACTATATTCTAAATCCCCAACTCGTAACAGAACCCATGCCCTATTATTATCAACAACCAACAAATACCATATGTTGCCAAGGGAAAAATATTAGGACTCAAGATATCCAGAAGCGGAATAATCCCCCACATCAACGAAAGAATAGCTATGGCAAGATCACAACTTACAAAGCTCAGAAGATTCCGCCAATTGGACACCAACACGCAATTGCATCTATACAAAGCACTGATCAGACCACACTTAGAATACCCTCCGATACCTCTGAACACAATCGCAAGAACTAATCAACTTAAATTTCAAGCAGTGCAAAATATAGCCCTCAGAAGAGCAGCAAAACACCAACCACCATACACACAAACAGTACAAGACATACACACAGATCACAGCATAGCTACCGAGTGCTATAGTAGGATCGGGGACGCTAGGGAGCTTCAAGACGAAGTTGGATCGGCACATGGAAGTGCTGGGATGGGTGTGAAAGGGATCTGCCCTGTATGGGCCAGTCGGCTTCCTGCAGTATCCCACTTTCTTATGTTCTTATGTTCTTATAGACCCACTCAACATCAGAATACACACCCAAGCAAATGCAATATGGGAAAAAATCCAGCAAGAACAGGATCCCATACTAAACCAACTAATCGAGGAAAACAACAACAACACATCACACAGATGGTGGCCTAGAAGCAGGAAAAATGATAACGAAGAACCAGAGCCTCCATATACACAATAACAATAAAAAATAACAATAAATAAGAACCAAAAGATGGGCACAACTCTCCAGTCACACAAAGACCTGGAGGGACCCCACAAATAAACAAATGACCTAAATAGTTCACAAAAAAAAAGGATGGGGATCATCCCTCCAGTGCCACAAGAACCTGGAGGGACCCCCCCCCCCCTAATATATATGCCCCAAGGACAACTTAGAATAACTTAGCTTAGCTTGGCTGAGACCGGCCTTCCCTAACCCCATGAACCTCTAAGGCAGCACTGTTACGGAAGACAAAAAAAACCCGTCTCCGCAAGGTGGATAGCCCACCTGCTGTTAACCTTCTCTTCTATTTCCCACTTCTGAACTTTACCTTGTACTATACCCTTCTTCCACTCTGAGCTACTGCTCTCTTCTCTCTGTATAACCAACCACCAACCTCAACACAGTCGCATTCGGATACTATTCTAGGAAGGAAGGAGCCGACAGCTCCTCCCCAGAGGGAGACCCCCCCCCCTCCCAGTTTAGAGTTCAATTTGTTCAGTTTACACTAACAGCCAGGACGTGACCAGAACTGTCGCTGAAGAGAAGAGACTCATTTTGTGTGCCGTGCCTTGTCGTGCATCCTCTTCCACCAACAGTATTCCATGTACTGCATCTTCACAGCATCATTACCAAGACTACTGTTATTTGTAACACACTACTGGATCACCTTAAAACCTTAAAAAAAATACATTGAAAGGTGACCAGAGTTCAAGAAGCTGATGGAGCAGTATGAAGAATTCACTGATAACACGTCAGCACTACAGCGGAGGAATCTTAACTCCCGAAAACTGGGACTTGCTGTGACAAACAAAGAGTTAAGGACATGAGAATGGAGGAAACTGCAGCGGGCATATTGGCCCATACTGGGCAGTCCCATTTACACCCAACCCCTATTGTTCATATGTCCATCCAACCTATGTTTGAAGCTACCCAGCGTATTCGAGTTAATGATGATGTTTGGTAACTTGTTAGTGAATCCTAGATGAGTATGTGGCCCCTGTTACCCCTATAAGGAATCGTATGTGGAAAAAAAAAACTCCCTTACTCCTGAAGAAAACAACATTATGGTGTGTCAAGTCAGGATATGCTGACACTGGGGTGACTAACCCAACTGTGGTGGAGTGAGGGAACATTCGGCAGATCTGAACACTGCCCAAACACGACTGTTGTTCTTTTGTTATATATTAAAAAAATAACATTAATAAAATCATTCAACAAAGGCATTGTGTAAGACATATACCACAAGGCTGCATTTGGTTGGAATTACTGAAGAAGAAATGGCATAATTTATCTCAAAACGCCTCTAAATTTGTAGTAGGCCTCAGCAATAACAATATCTGCTACCTTAACTAACAAAAGACCCTGGAAAAAAAACCTCCCTAACACTAATCATTTAACTACAAAAAAAAAAAACAATGTAACACTAATTGTCAGGCTATACACATAATTAACCTTTTTAGAACACTATAGGTGGTATTCTATGGTAATAAAACCTGTTCATTAAAGCCAAGTACTCTCTCTCTCTCTCTCTCTCTCTCTCAGGGGTCAGGGAGAACGCAGTAGCCTAATCAATACCTCTCAAAATGACCTCTACCGTTGCACTACCACCACACACACACACCAATACACTCCACAATCACATAAAACTCGACCTCCACTCCACCTCAACAAGATACAATAACCTTCACATCATCACCACGACCAACAGTGACACCCAGGAGGTCAGGCGGCATAATCAGGCACGACGGGGGGAGGCAACACTATCGTTAACTTTCAACATCCTCGTCAGTTTATCAATTGGGAATTTTATGGCGCGAGGATATGATAAGAGGTTTTTTAATATTTTTTTTTATTTTTTTTTTGTTATACTTGTAGTAGTAGATCTGTGTCAAGGATATTTTAGACCCCGGCAGTGGTTCTTAACCTTTTTTGAGTGACGGACCCCTTTGAGAATCTGGTGAAAGCTATGGACCCCCTTCCTAGAAAAATGCACATAAGCACAACTTTGCATGCAATGAATATACTTTATTTTATTGAAAATTCATTGTGTCATACAGTGTATGACATACACAAAGTATCGTGAATAAAAATGTTAAATTTTATGACCTTCATGGACCCCCTGAAGCCCATCCATGGACCCCTGGGGGATAAAATATGTTGAGGGGAATGTATTAGCACTACTTTATATGTTAGTTATGTAGACTATAAATTACCGTTCGGTGCAGACATTTGTTGGTCAGCTTTTCTTAGGCAACATATAACCCGTACACTTGTTTTATATATAATTTCGTTATTTTTCATAGAATTTTATGTTGTACTGAATATATACTTGTTATCTATTTATATAACGTGCATCTACATACAGATTTTTTACAACTTTGCGCGTTTACATGATATTACAAACCGCTCACAGTGATAACTTTACTTATCTGATATCATACTAATATTATTCACATCGGCTCATACGATTATCACACTTCAAAATGTTATCAGTATACGCTATAATCACGATAACTTATACCAGGACACCCAGTTTTAAGTTATTTCATGCATAACTACGCCGTAACCTTGTGAAAACCGCTTGTGTTACGTCACCTCATTATCAGAGCGGTATTTCCTTCAACTTGAATGGCAATGAACACAAGTGAATACACGGGTAGCAGGAATACATTAAATATAACTTACAATGACTGATAAAAACCCCGGGACACTTGACAATAGTATCTGAATGAACGTTATTTTCTTTATTAAATTTTCAGTAAAACATAAAAACACAGAGATAAACAAAAATAAATTACCGTATACACTTTAAATTCCCAGACTAGTTTTACTTCCTATGTGAATCGGTAATATATTTCAGTATACATTTGATTTAAACATTTAAGTCCTAAAGGGTTAAATTGGAGTCAAAGGGTTAAACCGTAGTCTTTAAAACGTTATATCATCCTTTAAGGGTTAAACCACCATCGTCAAAGGGTTAAGGTCATATACCTAACCTAATCTCTTGAGACACCACTAAGGACTTGTTCATTGCAGAAATCAATATTACATAACAGCTCGCTCCCTCAAGTCCGCGCGTGCGTGTGTGTGTGCGCGTGTGTGTGTGTAGTTGACGTACGAGTATACATATGAATACTTTCCCCATATAGCTTAGCTTTATATACAATTCATTACCCTTTGGATTAAATTCATAAATAAAGAAATATTTTTCGTGTTAATTGAAATATAAATATAGTATCCACCTGTAAGATCATTTTCCCAATTGTCTTTAAATAACGTGTCAATCAATCACGTGTCAGTAAATTAAAAGGATTTAGTGTATAAATTAACCTAGAATCCGTATTGAAGGATTTTAGTCGATGAAGCGTAATTATAAAGCCAATTAACACAGGTGAGGTACAGGTAAGGGCGTTTGTAGTCTATTTTAATTTTTTTTACATTCTTTGTATTGCCGCCTCTGATACCCCGCCCTCTCCACCCGTACCTTCCGGCTCACAACACCGCCCTTGCTGCCACTGACTCAAGATACACGTAAATAAACCAGGTATGAATCACATGAAGAATAGCCCCCCCCTTCCAAGTTTATTTCACCTGGGGGGGGGGTAGGTTAACGTATCAGGTGAAATGTAAAAGCTAGAGTGGGTATTGTTTAGGTAATAGGAGAAATTGCACGTAACCCTGAGAGGTGGTGAGGATCTGGTATAAGGCAGGGATAACTGACCACCGGGAGGAAGTGTTGCCAAGGTCATGTGGGTTTTATTTTATCTGATCTAACCTAGCGTAACCTAACCTGATCTAACCTAGCGTAACCTAACCTGATCTAACCTAACGTAACCTAACCTGATATAACCTATCGTAATCTAACCTAACTTCTTTTTAGATTTTTTCTTATTATCTGATTGGTCGACACTTTTAACCTTTCTGATGGTGTTGTATTGTTTTGTGTAGAAAGACGGGGAGGAAATAGTCTGTCAGGAAATGGTACAAAGACCAACCCTAACCTACTCCCCTAACCTCACCAGACCTACCCTAACCTCACCAGACCTACTCCCCGAACCTCACCAGACCTACCCTAACCTACTCCCCTAACCTCACCAGACCTACCCTAACCTACTCCCCTAACCTCACCAGACCTACCCTAACCTCCTCCCTAACCTCACCAGACCTACCCTAACCTAACCTACCCCCCTAACCTCACCAGACCTACCCCTAACCTACCTCCCCCTAACCTCACCAGACCTAACCCTCCCTAACCTAGACCTACCCCTAACCTACCCCCTAACCTCACCAGACCTAACCTACTCCCCTAACCTCACCAGACCTACCAGACCTACCCCTACTCCCCTAACCTCACCAGACCTACCCTAACCTACTCCCTAACCTCACCAGACCTACAACCAACCTCACAGACCTACCCCTACTCCTACCTCCACTAGACCCACCCTAACCTACAACCAGACCTACCCTAACCTACTCCCCTAACCTCACCAGACCTACCCCTACCCTACCCTACCCCTAACCTCACCAGACCTGACCTAACCTCACCAGACCTACCCTCACCTCCCTACCAGACCTACCTAACCTACTCCCTAACCTCCCCAGACCTACCTAACCTACCAGACCTACTAACCTACCTAACCTCTACCAGACCTGTAACCCTCACCAGACCTACTCTAACCTACTCCCCCACCAGACCTACCTACTAACCACCAGACCTACCTAACCCTAACCTCACTCCCTAAACCTCACCAGACCTACCCTAACCTACTCCCCTAACCTCACCAGACCTACCCTACCCTACTCCCCTAACCTCACCAGACCTACCCTACCCTACTCCCCTAACCTCACCAGACCTACCCTACCCTAACTTAACCTAACCCACCTTAACTTTTAGGGTGGTTAATCGTCAATTGAAATAATGTGAGGGTGTCTAATCAACAGGTGGTCCCAATTTAATTACTTTCACCTGACTTGTCTCCACATCGTCTGAGTCCCCTTCAGCGTATAGGGGTAGAGTCCTAGGCTTTCCTTACTAAGAACACAGCGGTGGCCAGCTCTGCACTT
The DNA here is from genome assembly GCF_018991925.1 of Homarus americanus. Taxonomy (NCBI): domain Eukaryota; kingdom Metazoa; phylum Arthropoda; class Malacostraca; order Decapoda; family Nephropidae; genus Homarus; species Homarus americanus. Next base: position 4,040,686 of record NW_024737097.1, read on the forward strand.
AACAGCTTTCACTTCCGCAACAGGTACAGTCCCCTTCACTAGAACGTTTACAGGGGCTTGTCAGGTTAGGTTAGAGACTATTCAGCTTGGAGTCTTAGGCTTTTTTTGGGTGGGATTTTTTTTTTTTTTTTGCTTTGATCTCGGAATCTGGGATTTTTTTGGCTTAAAGTCCATAAATCTGGGTTTTTCCTTTAACAAACCATCATCTAAAGTAACGCTTATAAGACTAGTGTAGTGACTATATTTCGTAAAGAAAGAAAATCAATAAACTTAATAAAATCTCGTACTGAACCTAATTAACACCTCAGGAAGAAGACGACTCGTGATATCAACGTGATCCTGTCAATAACACACACACACACACACACACACACACACTTAAGACAGTGATGTAATACTGATGTAATACTGTTGACATTCCACACACAGGTAACCGCTACTACATTATCTCCTCTTTTGTTTATTATTATTTTGTTACTGAATATTACCTATCCAATCAACTTCTCACCTTGGGGAATATCCTTATTAGTTAGAATTAAATATTGTATTACGGAGGTTCATCCCAGTTAAGTCGTGTGTGTGTTCAAGAGCCAAGGTCATGCGAAGGTCATGGCACGAAGGTGCCAGCGATCACTTGTTTCACCTAAAGATTAACCAAGCTAACCTAACCTAATCCATCAAATAGTGGTTGGGTGGTTCATCTTCATGTGAAATAAACTGGAGAGAGAATCTTCATGCGATCCAAAATATTTATATCAACTATGAAATCCTGCGGTAGTAGTAGTAAAATGTCCGCCCAATGAACTTATACTGTACTTACCGATAAAATAAAGTTCAAAGGTTATAACGCTCACATCGTTTAACAACTGTCTTCTGAGGCACGGATAGTACAGATAATTGCTAAAGTTCATTTCCTTAATCTTAAATACTGGACGCACCAATATTTGTTGGACATATGACGTCACGCGCTCTTATCTAACTAACCAATCACAGCCCCTCCCCCCCAGGGGACGCTCAGTAGCCAGGCATTGGATTAACCGTAAATTTAACTTTTTTTTTTTACGGAGATTAGCCCACCCGGACACAGGTCACTGACCCACATCGAGGCCTGGGGGGCGAAAATGTAATAAATAATACAATAATAATAATAATTAATAATAATAATAATAATTAATAATAATAATAATAATTAATAATAATAATAATAATTGCCATAATAATTCATAATAAATAAAATTTATGATAAAACAAACAAAAATATAATAATAAAATAATGATGATAATAATACAGTAACTGTAATAATAATAATAATTTTAATAATAAAGAACTATAAATACAAAAATTAAAAAAAGATCAAAAGTGAGAAACGATATATGTATGTTGTGTTGTCAATGGTAAGAGAATCAATTGAGACCCTGCAATTGTGTGTAAATGAAGCAGAAAGTCAGATCAGCAACCTGGGACTTGGTCACAATTTCGTGACGCCTATGGCAGCAATGTCTACCATTAGACAACACATTATGGTTCCAATATCTTCCCAGGCAGTAGTACCTCCCTGTTTGTTAGCTGCCTACTACCTACAAAACTATTGTGTTCCCCCAATTATTAGGTTTTATAAAATCAGTCTCATATTTGTTACTCTAAGCGATTATGTCCTTAGTTTTTCTCTTCAGGATAGAAGTAAATACTGTACTCAGTTCAGCGTTTTATTCCTAATTATTACGTTCAAGAGTTTATTCATATTTCTTTATGTTCAATTACTGCGTTCATCCTTTTCCATTCCAAGTTAGTCTTCTCCAACACCTCTTGAAAGATAAAACCACTTGATCCAGTTATTTCCACCAGTCGTGAGGTAGATAGATTTAAAAGTTTGCTTGAATATTTCTCAAAGCAAAAGCAAAAAAAATGTTTAATATACTGTAAAAGACCACCAGGCTGCATCAAATTATCTTCTCGGTTAGTGGGAGCGCACGTATGTGTGTGTTTCGTAAGACGCATTTGGATAAAAGTATAAACATATTTTATTTTGGTGTCCTCTGCTGACAAACGTGGATGGATGACGATACCGCGGGAGTGTCAAAGAAAACGGGACCGCATTATTTTTTAGTATTTTTGTTTTTAATTTATTATATACATCTATCATTTTGTTCTATTCAGGTAATTAATTATATATATTTATAGTGCTCATTATTGTGCATTATTAACGCCATGAACTAATTTATCACTTTATTTTCCATATAACCAAAATCTAATTCAATATACGTACAACTTTGTTCTTAAACTATGTGAGTAAATAATAATAATAAAATATCACTATAACTGATCAATAAACAGCAAAGTTATTGTTTTTGTTCGGGGCATGATGAGAAACAGTACAGCAGTAACGGGATATTGGTTTTACCCTGAGCCAACATTCTTAAAGGTTGGCCAGCAGGATGTTCCTTGTCTGTCAAGATTTAAGAATACACCTATGTAGTGAACTTAATTGAACTAGATGCTTTCCCTTGGTAACTGTTAAGAACAAAAAATAACAGGATATTGGATATTTTGAAAGACTTTATGCCTTAACCCCTTAAGTACAATGACAACCCCTCGAGTATGAAGATTTAACCCCTTTAACACAAACCCATGAGTACAATGACTGCATGATGATGTGATGTCTTATGAGTAATGTCCTCATATTCAATAGGATTACTGTCTGGTGATAAGTGAATCCATCTTAAACGACTGAATTATTTTCCTGTTTTCTTCTTTTTTCCAAGAGGTCTGAGGCATATCTTTCCTGCCCCTCCCTATGTTATTTGTCTACCTTTTCTCAGTTTATACACACCGACTTAAGTCTGTTCTATTATGGTTAGTATAAAGCCATTAATGGCATTCTATCGACTATTGTAAGTTTGACCAGATTGTATTAATTAACCTGAGAAACCACACGATTTTTTGTTTTGATTTTATAAAGCATCGAGCATATTTCCTTACAACGCCAGCTGCAGTTTCCTTAATTCTTATCATTTCTGAATATGTGGTGACTAGTGTAAAGGTAGAGTAGATAACATTCACGTGATGATTGAAACATGACCCGGAAAGCCTTGATAAGTGAGGAGGAAACGCTATCAGCTTACGCCCCGCCAGGGCAGACGGCAGCTTGTTCGCCTTGCAGTCAACACAGGTGAGTTCCGCGTGCTGTCTCAACCTACGATCAATACATCCCTCCCTCAGTTTATTTTGCCCTAATTCTGCTCTCTCTTCCACTCTGGTATAACTTAACGTGCGTGTGCATCAAAGAAAATGTACATATTAGAGAAGTAAATTATGCTTCAACTGCAGTATTGAAAAAATAGAAATGCATTAAACGCAACACACGCTTACAGCATAATGACGTAAGCCACACCCACGGCCCGTGATTGGTGGACTGGGGAGGCTGGTTTGTGACGTCAGGGTCTCATGATGGTCGGGGCTTGCCGCCGTATATTCAAGTCATCAAAATTACATTAACTTATGAGAGAAATATACCAAAATTCATGTTCAGATAACCCTCGATTGACTATGTCTAAGGAAAATAAATCAGATAGTATTGTTTACTAACATTAAAAATGAGTTTTAAACATTACCGGCATCGATTTCAGTTCTCAGCTCAGCTGATTCCAAAGCGCGCGCTTTTATTACCCAAACTCATTGTTTTATCGCACGAGTTGTTGATAAAACTACAATTAATACATTCAGCAGTACCAAGTAATACATTAAACACTTACTCGTTCTCCTTTTATGTTTTTCCACGTAATATTATTTGAAATCCTCGCACCGAAACTTGCGTACGTCCTCACTGTCGCCATCATCAATGCACACTGAGTTGCTGAAAATCCAGACGGTAACTCGGTGAGCCTGGGTGAGGCCCGTCACCCGGCCTCCCAAGATGGCCAAAACCCCCCTTGACCCCCCAGCCTGAGGCGAGGACGAGACTGGTCGTGCAGGGTGGCGGAGGGGTGAGGGGGAGGGAGGTGTTCATCGGTGCAAATGACTCAGATAATTGCATCACACAGTCACACGAGAACAGTTAGTTGAAAAGACGTAAATTTCTGCCTCAGTAAAATTATTACACACCTCACCGTTACAGATTTTCGATGTTCTTGTGTTTTCAACGGATGCTTTCAAGGGTAGCATCTCGTGATGTCTCGTGCGACGTCACTAGTATACAACAGGAGACAACCCAAACAATGTCCTGCCCTCAAAAAAAATGGAAACAGGCAAACAAGCTCATTACCTGCACACCTTCCAAAGTTTGGCTTTAGTGGATATCATGACGAATAGGAAACCCAGCTTATTTCACCTATGATTAAACACGCTAATGCTTAGGTTAGGTTATATTAGTAGGTCAGGTTTGGTTAGATTATGTTCAATTAAGGTAGTTTAGGTCATTTTAGATTGAGTTCAGTTACGTTAGCATTAGGGTGTTTAATCATCAGGTGAAATAAGCGGGTGTTCCTAACGTTGCTCTTACGCCATAAGAGTGATTTCAACAGGAAATATAACTAATAATGGTCAATTTACACGAATTTTCAAGGAATATTCATATGCTCAATTTCCATCCTGTTTTATTTTTGTTTTTGTAAATCTGATTGTTTCAAACTGTATTACCTTTTACTTTATTTTGTACTTTTATCCTCTTCGCCACTGATCTCGGCTCTTCAGCCGCTTGGGCGGTCGCTCTTTCGCACTATTGGCAAGTACTAGGCATGAATTAGCTGACATAAATCTCATCTTGAACTTCATTTGGAATAAACTAACTCAGGACGAATATAAGGAAACACTTCTTCACACATAGGAAACAGTTTAACAGCTCAAATCATCTTAACCATGGAAAGTTACTCCTTTCTCTCTTATTTTATGTTGTCATGATGTGCATCCATAGGCAGCATATTCAGGCATTTTGTAGGTCCGCAGTCAATCGAATGGAGCAGTGGTGTCCGTAGATCCAAAATTCTGCAGAAAAATTAGGAGACCTCTGGGAGTCTGGGCCTAACACCGTCTACAAAAGAAAACAAATTTGATGCGTGATGACGTGATCCATCATGGCCACTGAGGCGTTTCCGGATTTTAATTAGAGCTTTAAAATGGGTCAAACAATTTACGGATACCTTGAATATCTTGCGTGTAATGGAAAAAAAACTAAGATCAGATATATTAAATGATAAATATTTTTTTTATTCAGTATCGCGACATTATCTTCATCAAAAACACTTCAAAGTGGATGTAATATTTTGAGGCAAAACCTAACGAAAAAAAAATAATCTTAGGTGGAATTTAACGAATTTATATACAGAATTACACACATTTACTAGTATATTACATTAATTTATTTATAATTATTATTTTTTGAAGACTTTAACGGAAATATTAACTTGTACTTCCGTTAATTGTTAGTCACTTTATCGCAAAACTAACTTAACCTAACCTTTCCTAATCTAACTTATCCTAACCTTAAACATAATTTATCCTGACCTAACATAAACTAACCTAGCTAACCCTAGTCTAACTTCAACCACCAAACCAATAACATTCCGTAAAGTCAAGCATATCATTCAGCACTTTTTCCCCTGATATCACTGTTTATCAGCAAGATACAGTACCTAGTTCTTGCTGATACAAAACCGATTACTTACCGATTGTTCTGTTATATTTTTTTACCATTGCAATAAATAAAGTAAATGCATTTATTTATGTTATAAATACTAAATAAGTAAGAGATTATTTATTTGTTTATTATTTATATTTATGGAATTTGGTTGTAAGGATAGTGTTCTTTGATTCTGTGGAAATATTCACACTGCTAGACTTTTTTTTTCTTTACGGGAATTAGCCTGTAGTGGCTCCTCTCCCCTACAACTCCCAACTGAGCTCCGGCCGTGCGCCTGCCAGCCAATCAGCGTACAGCCAGCTACGCCGAGAGACTAGGTCTATGCAGTGGACGTAGGGGTACGATCGCCGACCTAGTCTCGACCTTCAACTTCCAGCTCAGGATCAGAGAGTTTCACACCTTATGCTTTCTCTCCCGTGATTGGCTCTTGCGCTACGAGCGCCTCAAATCGTGAGGTTTCTAAATCACATAAATACGGGCCCGGCTGGCAAAAAAAAAAAACTAAACTTATCCAACCACTAATCAAAACCTACAATCCTCCCAAAACAAAAACTTAATATACCCGACCTTTCTAACAACCCCCTTCGACCCCCCTTTAAAAAATGTACATTTAACTCAATACAACTATTCATTAACCACACAAATCAAATCACCCCTAAGAAATCCTACTACACCATAAATCAACCTAACTACCTCCAAAGCCCCTCTCTCCCCAAAACCCAAATTCCTCCCAACAACTCACCATACCTGACCTTACTAATATCCTCCTTCCTCCCCACTATATTGACTCACACAACAACCCTCTAAGCAATCCTAATTTCAGCACAAATCAACATACCACCTCCACAACCAACCCCAAACACAACACCCCCCCCCCAGACAAAGCCTTACATAAATACTACAACTCTCTAGAACCAAATCAAACATACCCGACCTCTGTGACATCCACTCTCAATAAAATCGACCTAACTCAACATTGAAACCAATCAACCTATATCTCATCCTCATCTCCGTTCATAATTTGAGAAAAGCTCAAATCTGTCTCCTGCTATTACTAAAAACTCTCCTACGATACGTTCATCCTTCCTTACTACGAACACTTTCACATTTCAAGTTCAAAGATTTAAAACTCTTCCTCCAACTCGCTCCGTTCCTCTTTGACATAGCTCAAAGACTTTACCTTCATCTTTCTCCAAACAACCCTACGACTAGCTACATTTCCATTTTCACCTTCATTGTTACTTTGACCGTGTGTGGCCTGTGCGTCCGTCCACCTGCGCTTCTCTGCTTGCGCCACCGCCGTGGCGGGGCGGTTCTTCCTCCGCTTTGCCAACACTGCCTGAGCTAAGACGACAACCAGAGCACCCGCGTTGGACCTTTGCCTACCCGATCCTGCTCCCGCCCTCCCTCTGCCTCGTCCTGAATGTGAGTGTTACACCTACAGGGCACATTGCCTGCCCCCTCACGCAAGCGGTGTTTAGCCACTGCACCTATTCTCTCCTTCTAAAATTCACTTCAATCCTCCCTGTATCCTTCCCCTGAACCTCTTTCCCCCCTGTCACTAGCTTTTATTCATTCATTCATTCGGGGAGGTCATTCTACACTCGGCTACCGGACCAGCAACATCTCTCTCCAGCGCCTCACCACCCAGCTTCCTCAGAAACCTCCTCGCCCTACAGGACCTCTGAGCAAGCTACTCCTCACCTAGTAACTCCTTAGCACTGCACTGTACAACAATATATATATACAGAAAACGCATTGTGAGTTTCTATTCTACCTCATTCCTGAGTGTGAGATATCTACATGTACGTACGTTTGTGTGCCCATACAAAGAGAAAATAGACAACTACAGATAATTGACAACTGGCCTCATACAGTACGCTACAAGTCCACCCGGGCACAGGTCAAACGACCCACAACGGAGCCTGGGGGGGCGAAAAAAAAAGAACGGAAAGAAATTGTAAATATAGAAAAAAAAGGTTATACTGTATTAATCTACACCACGAAGATGCCGGAAAACCAGTTTTTAAAGTGAGACAGATTGTAAGAGCATGGAAACACGGAAGAATGCAGAGCATTCCACAGTTTGGCTGTGTGAGGAAAGAAGGAGGTACTATAACGGGTTATTCTAGTGTGACCGACATCCACAGAGAAACGGTGGGCACCGCGGGCAAGACGTGTGTTACGAACCCACGGCCTTGCCGGCGGTACACAGGATGCCAAATCCACTGAACATTGCCCGTTAAAGTACCTGTAAAAGAGAGAGAGTGAAGCAACATTGTGGCGAAGAGAAAGGGAAGAGAGGTTGTCGACTAAAGGAGGCGAGCCACCCCAGATATGAGAGCAGCACTCCAAGTTAGGACTGACTGACTGATTGATTGACTGACTTACTGACTGCTACTGTACTTCTGACTGGCCTGATCTGACGCTGTTTGTGAAGATAATAATTACTTGAATCTGTTATATGATTGATTGAACTCGTGGGTTGAATTGTAAAAATGAAGTGCTGTTACTATGGAAAATATACTTAGTTATGTCCAATGCTTAACAGATAGCCCCTACATGATACCCAGTACTTGCCAACAGGTGTAATAGAGAAAATAAGTAAGTATTATGGTAGGTGTGAAGGATAGGTTATTTGGCTACAATGAAAATTATGTAGCGGGTGTAAACTTATACACGAGGCTATCCCTAATAAATGCTTCATTCGCATTAGTACTTGACGGGTTTCTCGAGCTTACACAATACTATCTATACATACTGTACTCCGACTGTCTGTACTGTATAACATATATTTACGGAGAGTTATAGGTTGGGAGAGTAAGGGGGTGGGGGTCATCCTTTAATATTAATATGAAGGGAAAATGTTGGTCAAAGTATTGTACATGGTCAATTGAACACTCACTTGTCTCATCAAGATCTTATTCATCATTTCACCACTTATGAGTTTATTAGACGTTCTGGAAGTTGGTTTGTTCGTTGTTACCGGTACTTGGCTATGCAGCGTTACTTCAGGAGAGAAGAAAACCTGCCATGAGGATCACACTCAACTACTCCCTCCCTCTTCCCTCTCTCTAGTGTCACGCGTTTGCAATGGAGTGTATTTTATAACTAATATATTTCAATTAATCCATTTTATCACATATAAATATGTTGTATAAATCTAATAAATTATTGGATTAATATATATTTGTTGTGAACTTGAAATTATATTTATGGTTCTTGTACATACGAATGTTCAGGTAAACACAGGGCCACTACAAAATGCTTAACGTTAAAATAAGACCACGAACAAAAACGAGAATCCTATTTAGTTTACAGTCAGCTCATACAAACCAAGATAACCAAGTATATCTTTATATAGATAGATATAATAGAATATTATTAATTATAAATTGACTAAATTAAGATTGTCTATCACTAAAAAAGAATAATAATGGTTTAAGCAAAGCTGTTCGTGGTCCGTATTTAACTTCGGTAGTTTTGCCGTCGTGTCAACAACAACAGCAAGTGCTGAGAAAAAGAGGGGGAAGAAAAACGAAACAGGACGAATAGATCGATAAATTAGAAGAAAATAAACAGAAGCCTAGTTTGAGAAGATACCAAGGGAGAAACACTCCAAGTTGACATTGCAATAAGAAGAGAATCGTTGATAGACGGAGAAGTTGAGAGGTGTGGCGGGCGGGCTGATGGAGGCTGACAACATCACAGAAGTGGAGAAGCTAAACCTGGATTTCCCACCAGAAGTAGTCCAAGCTATACAAGAGGTAAGGTTTAGCCGCGATCTGTTATTACCGGCGGTAGTGTAGATAAAGTTTATGTTCAACTGCATACGGTTTTAAACGATATTTTGACATGTATATAATTGTATTTATTATTGAAGAAAATACACTTGTAATGAAAAACAATATGTGTAATACTTAATGACAGTATTGCAGGTTAACCAATAACTTCAGAAAATTCCTCTATAGAATAAAAATTCTTAACTCAAAAAATCCCATTTGAGTATTTGTAAGAATGAATATATTTTAATGATAACTACATTATACAAGCTGTAGACCACATTATATTATATACTTATGTTTCCAGATTTTGCCCAGTGATGACCCGTTTGATGCACCAGACTTTAATACTGTGGAGTACATCAACACACGGTTCCCAGCTGAACAATCTCTACATCATATTGACGATGTATTGGAGGAGATGAGACTGAAAATTACATCCACTGACGATCATATCAGGACAGTTGTTAGGTCTCTCACTAATGTTGATCAAGTGAGTATTTTAATAAGACAATAATCATAGAGTAAGACTGGGCTGTTGGAGAAAATAAAAAGTTTCCATACAATAGTGGGTACCTAAGACATATTTTGAAAGAAAGTGTTGTTCCTTTTATTCAAGTTAACTACAACCTTACACCATATATGACTAAAAATGGGTCCTACTCCGGCTGAGTTATCTTACACATACATTTACACTGTTATTATAGTAAACCTTCAGTAATAGCTGCTTGGTCAAGAAAAACTGTAAGTGAAATAGTCAGAACTTAGGGAATGGTTACACCAATGTGAAGAATTTGACTCCATTTGTTAGATAACTATTGGAAGGTGTACAGTACTAAAATGTAAGAACACTGCTCTGTACTCTTACTAACCTTGGTAGATGCTAATAGAATGAATATTGACCCCAGAAATGGCACAATATTTGTTAGATTATTGTGCCAACACAAAATTTAAAAAATATTATGTGGTGGTCATGGTTTACGTATAGGGGATCACTCCATCCACTTTAAACCTCTTAATGTAGAGTATAAAGCGTAAGTATGTACCGTGGTGTGACTCTTGGTGATTTCACGAATATATCACTAACACTCGGATTCATTTTGGGTCACTGGAATATGCACACTAGTTAGTACAGTAGGAGAAAACAGAAGCATTCAGGTTTAGCAGGAATAAGGTGATGGTGCTGTAGACTCTTCACATTCTCTGTATTTCAGGATGGACGAACGTCGTTACTCAATGCCCAGGAAGCCATCACTGAGCTTTTTTTACGCTTTCAAGACATCAAGGTATGGACGACAATATAGTATATACAGTTTGTTTGTCAATATAATTGGACCTAAGTTTACACAGTGGTTACATCCTTGATAAACAGTGTTGTGTAAACAATTGATCATAATCCAAAATATGCTTTCTTGATGAAGATTTTACTGTACAGTATATGTCACTTTTAACTGATGTGGTTGGATGTGATTGGCTATTAGTGTAGTGTGTGAGTCTTAGGGTCTTTTATATAATGGTTACCATTGTATCAATATGTTTACTAAGACTTGGTGTTGCAGGAGAAGGCGGGTGAGTCAGAGCAGCGAGTGAAGGAGATCACCCGAGACATCAAGCAGCTGGACACAGCCAAGAGGAACCTCACTACTTCTATCACCACACTGAACCACCTGCAGATGTTAGTGGAGGGCGTCCAGAAGTTACAGTGAGTAGTATTGTCATCATAATCATATAGAAAGTAGCGGTGTATGTAAATATGTGGAGAGCAAGGTGTTCAAGAATTCTTAGTTGAAGTAGCATAGGGAATTCAAACTTATTTTATGCAGTATTGAAGGCTATGTCAGTTGGGAAGTTGGATAAGTTAAACTTTCAGTCACCAATGTTTCTTTGGTGAATTTTCTTCACTGGATAAATGTATGGAAATCTTTCATTGCTTTTAAGACTCATGTAGACTGTAAAAGGAACATTCCTTATCCAACATCCCCAGAGATGATGTGAGTTTTCATGTACAGTATTGGGCAAATCCTTAAAAACTTCCTTGAGGATTTTAGTGTAAATAAATCCCACCTTTTTCAGACTTGAGTTCCCAAGCCTTGTAAGACCTGTACCTCCTTGCATTATATGTTCTTCCCAAATCTTATACCCTAATTATTGTCAAACAGAATTGATGAGAAAATGAGACACTGTTTGGATTATGTGCTTGACTTTATCAGACAGCAGTAATAATAGGAGATCATTTTAATAAGACGATATGAAGAACAGAACAAGAGGAACTCCTTGCTTATCTCACCTGATGATTAAATAACCTAATGTTAAGTGGAGGAGTCTTAGGTTCGTGAGATTCAGTGATATTTAATCCCACTTACAGGGCTCTAAAGGTCCGTCGAGAGTATGGGGAGATTGCCACATTGCTCCAGGGGGTGATGAACGTGCTGGACCATCTCAACCGATACAAGCACATTCCCCAGGTTGCTGACTTAAATCGCCAGGTGGGTGTTTGTAGCTCGCCAGGTGGATGTTTGTAGCTTGCCAGGTGGATGTTTGTAGCTCGCCAGGTGGGTGTTTGTAGCTTGCCAGGTGGGTTTGTAGCTCACCAGGTGGGTGTTTGTAGCTTGCCAGGTGGGTGTTGTAGCTTGCTATCTGTCTCTTCATTTTTTCAGCTAATGTATCACTTAGAAAATGGTGTCTTAAGCATAAACCTATTAAGAGAAAGCATTTTCTATTTAAGGGAAGATATATCCCGAATAAAATAATTGTCTGAGTGTAGAAGGTTATCTGTCTGTCAATTAGATAGGCAGTAAAACAGTTAATCAGTCTGACATAATCATTCAGTCAGTCTTGTAGATAAACAGTTAGTCATTCAGTCAATTAGGCAGACTTGGGAAAATATAAGGGAAGAACGTCATATTGTTCAATGTTTCTAGCTGAATGATTTGTCTCTCCTGTACAAAATATTACTTCTTCACAGATTGAACAGATAAGGAGTGAACTGGAGAAACAAATTTTGGACGATTTTCACCAAGCCTTTCACGGCCCCAATGCCAGGCGTTTTGCTCCCACCAAAGAGCTTGCGGAAGCTTGTCTAGTCGTCTCCGAGTTGGACCCTAAAGTCAAGTAAGTTGTCGTGGCACTGTCTCGGCACGCAGGAAACTATATACTGTATTGTACTCCCATGGTCAATGTACGCTGTATACCTACATCAGTACCTTGTCCATATTTATGCTAAACTGTATAACTTCATAGTCTATATACACGCCCATCCAAATGCAAGTATAAATGACCGATGCCTTTATAAATTTAATCACTTCCAGGCGAACCATCATAGAGGATGTAGTGAAGACACAGTTGGCTGAGTATGAGGTGCTGTTTGCCGGTGGTGAGAGTGACGCCTGGCTCACCAAAGTGGACTTGAGACGTAAATGGTTCCTGAAAACTGCTGTAGAATTTGAGAAAACTTTAGCAGCGATGTTTCCTCCATCTTGGCAGGTATGAAATATATACAATACGTCTTTGGTCACGTGGATTTGAATACTGTATTTGTGTTTATCTGTTCATCTTAATCTCAGAAATAAATGACTCCCACAAATGAAGGTAATGTTTCTCTTGTAATATAATCATTAATATAATCTTCACAAAAATAAGTAAGGTAGTGTGTATTAATTTTGTTGAGACACACTATACAGTATATGTGTGTGTCCTGTTTTAGGTGCCAGCACGTTTAGCACTTTCCTTCTGTGAGGTGACCAGATCCCAGTTATCTCGGGCCATGGAGCTGAGAACCCAAGACATTGATGTTGGAACTCTCCTTCATGCTCACAAGGTGGGTATTTTTGTGTGTTGGAACTGATAGTTTATGGTTTAATTCTGAACAGTAATTTTTAACCCTTAAGTGACAGCAAGGAACATGAAACTTCCACTAATGATGGCTGCCGTCCTTACAACTATCTTTCACCGATGATGGTCACTGTTTAAGGGTTAATACTTGTAACAATTCATAAGGCTGATTGAATTCATGCAGTTGTCTGTTGTTCATTTTATGTTTACTGAACGATTAAGTTGTTAGTATACAGTATTGACTCTATCCAGGAACAGGAATCTGATAAGAGTTAACAGTGGGATTAAATTTGTTATGCTTCATATAACCATCAAGGGATGCATTGTGTACAAGAATCATGACCACATGATCAAATTCAAGTCTGTTTTCTTGTATGTTTTTATAACCAGTAGCTCGTATGAAGATCTTACTGGCCAGCTGCTCTCTTAGATGTCTAGTGAATGTATAGGGTGTGATTCTGTATATCTGATAAGGTGTTCAGGTATAACTGTGTCTGTTTTCTATTGTACAGGTGATGTCCGAGTTGGAGAGCCTCTTGGTGAGAAAATATGCAGGGTTCCAGATATATGACCGAACTCCTCGCTCCTCCATATCAACTAACCCCTTCCTGGAGGTAAGATATTGATGTAGGTGATAGCATGTGCGTTCGTGTTGTATATTATAAGGAAAATATTATTATGTGCCATACAGAGGCTTATGGATATTCACCTGCCCAGCCTTCCATCTTTCTGTTCATCCATTAGTGCATGTGTAGGTACTTCCATCATTAAATTATTAAATATTTTCAGGATGAACAGTCTCACAAAAATGAACAGTCGGCCAATCCAATCAATACGAACCCATTTGTGGAGAGTGAAGCTCCAGGAGAGACAATTGTGTCCCCCTTCCATGGAGCTGTCTGCCGATGCTTCCAGCCATACCTCAGGGTCTACATAGATAATGTTGACAAGTAAGACTTTCTTTTGTGAGAGTAAACTAAGGATGAGAGGAGTAATTTTAGAGAAAGTCGGACGAATTATGGATAAAAATTTATGTTAAAGAACTTAGTTGAACTGTCATTAGAGAAAGGGAAGGACTTGTCTTAGAGTAAATGGAAAATAAGGTTTAGGAAGTGGGTAATTAAAATGTACAGGATGAATGTACAGTCCGTCACAGCATAATTGACTTTTTTTTTTAATATTCTGAATGTCTTTAATTATTTCACAGGTCATTAATTAACACTCATTACTCGAATTTTTAAATTGTGAACCCAGATCCTTAATCAGCATGTTAAGCAGTACCTTTGTAAGAAATTTGAACAAAATCCATTATATGACCTCAAGTGCCAAAACACATTATTAAGTTCAGGCATATTTTTGACATTAAAGGAACACTAATATTGGCCAACATTTTAAAATTACAGTAATTCAGCAGTGTGCAGGTCATTTAGATCAGTGTGTCATGGTTATTTTCTTTTGTCCTGATATTGTATTTTCTCGTTCTTCAACAGGCGTCTTAATGATCAAATAGAGAAGTTTGCCAGTGAAATGAGAAATTATAAGTTTGAACACATTGATGCTGAGGAGTCTAATGTTGTTCCATACTGTGGAGAGCTCTTCACTATATACAAGGTAAATACTTTTATTGGCAGGTTTTTAAATCATTTAACTGTGTCTAGTTATCCATTTTACAACTTAGTGACTTTCACATTGGGTACTATTAAGATGTTATATTTAATGTTTTTGAAATATGATGTAAAATATACCGTACGTTATATTACAGAATGTGTTGGTCGAGTTCTTACGCTTAGGACCTGGAGAGGGTCTTGGGGGATTGGTGGAGGTACTTCAGAAACACCTGCGGGAGTTTTGTACGAAGGTGGTGCGAGCAGCGCTTCCAAAAGTTGGGGCCAATATCCCCATGCCTAAGGACATTAACATGAAGGAGCTGACAGCCGTTCTGGCACAGGTAAACCCACATAGAATCTGTTGTAATGGCTGATGTTTGTGTACCTCTTTGCTTCTCTCTTACTTTTATAAGGGCTGGATTAAAGGGTTTGTCAATTTAATCCCTTCACTACAGGGATGTCACTTAATATTTTATTCAGTTCAGAGGCAACCACATACACAAGGGGTTAAAGAAACAGTGGTATATTATCATTACTTTGGGATCTCTCTTGGTGGAAGAATAGAACCTTTCAACCAGCATTAATGGGATATTGTTAATCAATAACATACAGTAATTCCAGTGTTTATTTAAATATGCAATAACACTCAAATGAGGGAAGCAATATTCAGATTAGCAATGAAGCATCCTTGATTTTGTTCACATTGGCACAACACTTCAGTAATGTTAGGTGTTTCAACTTTAGCACTGATGGGGCTAAGGTAAACAGAATATAATCAAGTGGTGATGGTAGGAAGGAGAAAGGAAGACTTAGAAGGAGATGAAAGGATGGGGTGAAGGACATACTAGAGTAGATGTGAAGGGTTTGGATATCCAGGAAGCCACTGTGTGCATGAAGAAGCTTTTAGTAGGATGCTGGTTCTCTAAAGGTTTGTTCCATCACTAACAAAAACACCTGATAATGTACAGTAATTTAATTTTAACTACTGAGGGATATTATTAAACTGTGTCCTTTTGAAAGTGATATAATGTTGTTATTTTTAGGAAGTGTGCTTGATTCTAGATGACAAATGATGCTTCCAGGTGCAGACACTGTGGCGTGAGGGTGACCATCCCAAGTTAGGGGATGATGATGTCCGTCGAGTGTGTTCAGTGCTGGTGTCTGCCGAATACTGCGAAGAGATGACTGGGCGATTAGAAGCTAAACTGAAAGAAAAAAGTCACCCATCACTTGTACCTTCCATCAGTCTTACCCAGGAACAAGATCTCTTCCATGCAGTCTTAGCACAGGTCAGTGGATTTTCTCGACAGTACTTCCCTTCAAATGGTCCTTAGCATCCCGGTCATGAGCCGTGTGAGTCACGTGATCCAAGAGTGATTATTATACGTGGGGTTTCAGGATCATTCACTCATCTTTATCCTGTCCTTTGAGATTTTTATACCTCATGCCCCTCTAACACACAAGTGGAGGAGGATAGAAGGTACTAGATGGGTCGGAATTGTATTTAGTCAGAGGAAATAAATATTATCCATTGTAGAATGTTGTCTAGGTAATGACATATGAGAAAAATTTTATTGTTGATCCACTGCACCGTTGACATACAGACACCTCAACGATAAAATCTCTGAATGTTGCAGTGTATTGCTCTTCTTGTGACTCATGTGGAGAGCCTGTGTGATCCAGCTCTCACCTCCATGACCAAAGTGAACTGGATGATGGAACAGACTGGTGATCAGAGCCCGTACGTGACAGCCATCTCTCAACACATCACTGCCTCTGTACCACTAGTCAGGCACAACCTTCACACGTCTCGTAAATACTTCACCAGGTGTGTAGTTTTAATTAATCTTCTTAGTATTTACAGTAGTCACCATAACCCACATAACAAGATGGATGTTTCCCCACCCCTCCAAAAAATGCAATACAGTTTTATTTCCCTTACTGAACGTTCCACAGATATCATTCAATGTTTAATCTTCTCTCCTGGTTTTTAGTAATCCATTTCAACCTCAATGATAAACTTTTCCGTCGTGTGATCATTGTTTCCTTCTGATAATTATTGTACATTTCTCCTACAGTAGTGAGGTAAACTATTGTTCTCTCTTACAGGTTTTGTGACAAGTTAGCGGCTGCGATCCTCAACAAGTTCGTGCAGCAGGTAAGTTTTCAGAATGTTGTGTGTACAGTATATGAATATTCAAGTTTCTATCAGTAGTGGTTACTTTCATGACTATTTAATAAAAAAGAATTGTTACTAAAGGTTTGGCACATTATATGCAGGTGTACAAGTGCCGTCCCATCAGTGGCGTGGGGTGTGAGCAGCTGCTGTTAGACTGCCATGCTCTCAAGGCTGTCATGCTTCAGCTGCCGGTTGTTGCCTCACAAGTAAGGAATTAAAACTCATTGTCAATATTTAGTTTTGTAGTTGTTTGTTTAATTCTGACTACAGTTAGTATAATAAAATTCTTGTGTTGTGTAAAGCTCAAGAAGATAAACACCTCCAAAGGTCTCCAATACCATAGAGGACTGAATATGTTCCTGTGCTGGGTAATGTTAGTACAGTGTAGCTCCTGTTGTCTGGTGTCGGTGTGGGAGCCATCCATAGTGATTAAAACCCTTTACATTTATCTGCAACCTCCCGATAATACGACGTTGGAACATATACTTTAATAACTTGCTTGTCATATCTTTCAACACCAGCCTCACACATCACTCCAAGACCATATTTTTCACTCATTAACAAAAATGAATCTCTGACTTTAATGTCCTTGATTTCTCCTTAGTTGTAGAAAAATATACCAATTTTTATGAACCTCTTTCACATGTAAGAGATATCCTGATTTGGCACTTATCTGTCTCTATAGTTCTTACCCCCCAGTGGGGTCTGTTAACAGGCTCTAAGTCTATAAATATCCAATGCAGAGGAGTTGAAATTTTTAGATTCTACATTAGGCTAAAGGGGCAAAGTGAGTACAGTATACTGTTTGATGTGCTAATTGATGACCAAGAAATTCATTATGGCTTTATGGCAGGTACGACGTGATCCTCCTCAAACATACACCAGAATGGTGGTCCGAGGCATGGCAAGGGCTGAACTGGTACTGCAGGTGGGTAGAGAATCTGTTACTGATGAAACATAGCAATGTGTCGAGAATTTACTGCTTAGGGAATTTTTACTGTGTTGTATATGTATAACTGCTATCAATGCTTTTGTAGATTATGTATAGACAATTGAGGTATTCAGGTTTAAAGTTATTACTTGAAATTGTTTTATAGGTCGTGATGGGGGAGTACGCAACACACAGTGACCTCATTGATAAGTTTAACCGTCTTCTGCCTGATGCCACCATTGCAGATTTCCAGAAGGTGAGGACTGTATTACCTGAATTTGATAACACACTTATCAGCACTTATTGTCCTAGGAGACATTTGTATTTACTGCTTATAGACAGTGAGCAAGTTGTGTGTGTGTGTTGCTACTTGTTCTAATACTTGTACTTTCTATTTACTTTCTTCATGTGTCTTTAATTTCTCTTTCCTGAGGCTCCTGAGTCCTTACATCTGACCCAACACAAAAAGAAGAATGTAGAAAAGAAAATAGATAGAGGAGATAGTGTATTCAAAATTGTTTTTCTCAATTAAGTTAATGTGAAATATCAGCAGATTAATATGGTATGTGTGTGTTGTCACTTTACAGGTGTTGGAGATGAGAGGGGTAAAGGATCGAGCCTCAGTGCTGGAGATGTACCGCCAGCGCACCACCGGTTCCTCGACAAACTCTCCTCATCGTAATGCAGGAGTCACGGGTGGCGGCAGTCAGCCACCTGCTCCCGCCGCCCAGCACCCCATTAGCCAGACCTCACCCACAGCCGGCATGAACCCCACATCTGCTCCGAGCCCAGAACACGAGATGAGCAAGATCGCCCGCCTCGAAAGGATGTTAAAGTCCCGAAGACTCATATCCTAAAAACAGCCAAAAAGATAACCTCACGTCTGTTCCGTTACATTCCAAAATGTTGATAAACCATTTTGTATATACCTATTGTACAGTATATTGTACGTATCAGCTCGGAAATTTATCTCTTTTTTCATATTTATTGGGACCTATTGTTGAATTTAAAACATATCAACAATGTGAACATCAATCGACAGAAAATCGTTGGATCTTATATTGCCTTGAGAAAGAGTTGATTATATTTGAACTTATGTTTATTATGAATTTTTAGCCAGAGGAAAATACTAAGAGAGTTTGGTAATAGTTGACAAGAACAAGTGAGGGAGACTGTAACGAGCTTGTATGATAAAGGGGGCTTCTCTAGGTTTCATATTTAATAATAATAATATTTTAATGTATATACTGTACTGTATTTATTTATTATTTTCATTACCTGTACTATTTCATTTAACTAACCAGTAAATATCTTATGATAAATAATCATCAGAAGGGAAAAAATATTTATGCACGTTTCTTCAGCATCACACAGCCATGATAAGTGATAAGTGAATGCTTGTATTTGCAGTAATGTGACCCAGTACAGTGGAGTCAGTAGATAGGAATACTGTATAGAAGTCTTGTCAAGGTGGCCTAAGGTTAAGGCTCTTGTGATGGTTAGTTTAGATTAGGTTTTAGTTACAGTTAGATTGGGTTAGCTTATGTCAGGTTTAGTTTAGGTTAGATTATGTGATGTTATTTCAGGTTTAGGTTAGGCTAGGCTTAGATTAGATTAAAAACATATTCCAGTCCTGTTTATAGTGAGCCTCCAGAGATCTATTTTACCTCAAGTGTCAACCAGAGGGAATCACTCATTGTGTTTTTGGACAGTTTCCTTAATCCAAAAATTAAATAAAATGGTTGCCACTTTTATTTAGAGGGGAGGGAGAGGGTGGTGACATTGGTGCAAACACAGCATTTAATTTGCTTGCTTTAAAATGTTTTCAGCTGATATTTTGGCTTTAGATCAAAGATAAAACAAATAAAATGGAAGGTTGGTTATAACATTGCCTAAAAAAAATATCTTAAAAATATACAGTAGCTAAAACAACTATCTGTGTATACTTTGTGGGAAACAATATGAGACCATGGACGATAAATTTTGGTATATGAGGGCTGTCACTAGTCACACGTAAAATTTTGGACCATATCGACCCCCACCTGCACTGATAGTTATTTTAGCTACTGTACACTTCATATATATTACTGTATAATGTTACAGAATTTGTTATGTAATATTTTAATAGGTGGAACTGTGATACTTTCTTTTAAATAAACCTTGGTTGAGGCTGGATTACATATGTACAGTACTGTAATAAGAATGGTAACCAACAAGGTGTGAATTTGTACACTGTCACTGTTTTACCAACCATGTTATTTAATCTTAACCCTTTGAGGCCTGGAGGGTTAGATAATCATCCTCAAAGGGTTAAACTATTGTCCTAAAAGAGTTAAGCTGTCATCATCCTCAAAGGGTTAAGCTATCGCCCTAAAAGTTAAGCTGTCATCATCATCAAAGGGTTATACTATTGTCCTTAAAGAGTTAAGCTGTCATCATCATCAGAGGGTTATACTATTGTCCTTAAAGAGTTAAGCTGTCATCATCATCAGAGGGTTATACTATCGTCATCAAAAAGTTCTGAAAGGGTTAAGTATTTGCAGGTTGCCACGGCCAGCACAGAAAAGTTTTAGGCTAGCACGATGGGAATGCTTAACTGTTTGCTTCATCATATGTAAGTTCCTCAAACAACAGTTGTTATCATCTACCACACACAGCTGATCTTCCATCTCTAAACTTTTTAAATAAATTTGCTTATTTTCATTCCCCATATTACAAGCTGTACAGTACTGTATGGCTGTCTACTGTCCCGCCAACAGTCATTACTTAACACTGAGGGCCGGGCAGCCACACCATCATGGTCATGGTGCAGCCTCGCCACACATTGAGTCACTATCACTCTAAACTGTTTATACTTTTATTGCAATAATATGTTCTCAGTAATATAGAAACACCAGGGGTTTTTCTTCACTAAATTGAAGGATTTTAATTCATCCAAGATGTGTTAAATTTTTTTCTAAGTTAATTTTTTTTTAATTGTGATGAACAATATATTCTAAATTCTGAGAACCCTTTTACAATTTTCTATATCAAATAATAGAAGAGTCATATAAAACAGAATGACATTGAAAAAACCTGGAGAAATAATCACAAAGACACGCACTACATCCATGAGTGTACTGCTGGGGAGAGTTGAGAAGTGTGGCTGCCAGATGGATGAAGCAGATATAAACTTACTTTGGTTGGCCCAATAAATATATTGTTCATACACACTTGTACAGTACACATATTATTTGTTCATACACTTATTATTTGTGATGTAAGGGATAGTGTCATGTTTTTTAATACTGTATAGTATGCACTATGTACTGTTCAGTATTTATATAGAGAATAATAAACTGTCTTGTAAGTATATCATACACTGTCTTCTGTACTTACTGTATTTTAACCTTGAGCTGTTAGGACTTTAGGTGGTGGTATGTTAGTCAGGGGTCACTGCCCCTAACCTCTTATTTCACAATAGACCCTCCCAGCCTTTGCCAACCACATGTTTTCCCAACTGCAGGAAAGTTCTAGGATGTTACTGTACAGTATAATGTTCATATGAGAGGAACACTGAGGGTTTTCTGTGTATTTTGTACTCAGTGTATGAGTCTTTATCTACAGTGGTTGAGGCATAAGCTGATGTTTCTCTTCTTTGAAGGCTGTATCAGCCATAATATGAGACAATGTGTTCACAAATATTGCTGATTATAAATTATTTTATAGATTTTGGTTTTATAATTTTTCTTAGGGTAGGCAGGTAGTCTATGATTACCTCAAGGAGTTGCATCCTTGCTTTGCCATCTGTTCTCACCTTGATAGGAAGGGCATCAAATCATAAAACTTTTCTTCGACATGCCTGATAGTAACTAGCTCACCAGAGATCTGCCCATCCCCTGGTATCTGCTGAACTTTCTGGTCAGGTGTGCTTAGGCAGGGCCCAGCATCAGGGTATGTGTAGGGGAGGAAGGGGAGACATAAAATTTTTGTTTTCCCAACAGCTGTCATCTAGTGTATGAAGCTAACCTATACAAGCATGGAAACTGGCCAGGAAATGTTGATGGTGCTTGGTAATAACTGTGTGACCACGACTCAATGAAGGATAGCCAACAAAGCCTTCAGATGCTTATCCATGTTTTCCTATACCAAGAAAGTTTTTTAATTTCTTGTCAGACTGTAAACCCTCTATAGTAGGTCAGATAAACGTGGCTATTTACCTGCCAATATTATCTGATACAGTGTAGGAAGGTTGTCAGTCTTGCAGACATATACATCAAGAATATCAGAGAATATAATTATCTCCAAATATTATTACAATTAAATATGGTAAAAATTAACAACACATTAGGATTAGCCCGCCCAACCACATTTACCTCAGCTTGGATCTATCTTATATACTGTAATATATTGGCGAATTGGAAATGGCATTACATCCATCACAAACAAAAGTGCATTAATTCCTTCAAAAATTACAATTGTCATATCTGCCACGTCCAGCTGAATTACTTAAACTTTCTTACATGTGGATAAATATACTCATATTTAATATAATTATCGTAAATTATTAGGTAAATTATGTTTAATTACTGAGAAATATGGCCTCGTTTCAACAGGGGTTCAGGGGTTTGGTATTGGGTTCATACTTGTCGACTCGAGTATTCGGGTTCAGAGGAGTCGGTGTTTGAACTCGTGGGGTTTGGTATTGGGTTCATACTTGTCGACTCGAGTATTCGGGTTCAGAGGAGTCGGTGTTTGAACTCGTGGGGTTTGGTATTGGGTTCATACTTGTCGACTCGAGTATTCGGGTTCAGAGGAGTCGGTGTTTGAACTCGTGGTGTGTATGGCGGCGTTTACGGTGGCGGGAAGAATTGAATTAACAGTAACAGGAGGAATTAACAGCGTTATTTGAAGGTGACAGTGACAAGTGAAGGTGACAGTGACAAGTGAAGGTGACAGTGACAAGTGAAGGTGACAGTGACAAGTGAAGGTGACAGTAACAAGTGAAGGTGACAGGAAGAGCGGGCATTGGCAGGTGAAAGTGACAGTGAGAAGTGACAGTGACGAGTTGAAAGTTGACAGGATAAATAACAGCCCACAAAAGCATCTGGCAGTGACATGAGCAGCTGACAGGAAGGACTTGACATCAGCCAAGGTCCAGGATGTCATGTCAGGACTACTGGGTGGAGTTGACGTCTTTGCTGTCAGCTTCTGCTAAACGTCACAGCGTATTCAGGTAAGTCACAGCTAATTACTATAACATTTACCTGTGTGTGTCAGGTTGTTGTTTCCGCCCCAATATCTATCTATCACTCTATCTATCTATCTATCTATCTCTATCTATCTATCTATCTATCTCACTTTTACTTGATGTTAAGTTAGGTTAGATTAGGTTACGTTACGTTAGGTGTTAACTAATGAAGTTTTAACCTAACTAATCCGTATCTAACTCGGCTTAACTCAGCTTAATTCCCCCACAGGTAATGCTAGGATGTTTAATCATAAGGTGAAATAAGCTGAGGGGGAGGAACTATTATTTTTAGGTGAATCGAAAAAAAATAGAAAGAGGAAAGTTACGTTACAGATTATCTTAAGAATTATATGAAGTCTTTTAGGAGTAATGGCTCGGGATTTTAATTACCTTACACTGGCGCATGGGGCAGGTAGGATGCTGGTGGTGGTGGTATGGTGGGGGTAGTTATGGTGGTGGTAGTTATGGTGGTGGTAGTTATGGTGGTGGTATGGTGGGGGTAGTTATGGTGGTGGTATGTTATGGTGGTGGTAGATGGTGGTGGTAATTGGTGGTGGTGGTAGTTATGGTGGTGGTATGGTGGTGGAGGTTATGTGGTGGAGGTTATTGTGGTGGGTTATGGTGGTGGTAATTATGGTGGTGGTAGTGGTGGTAGTTATGGTGGTGGTAATTATGGTGGTGGTAGTATGGGGTGGTGGTGGTTTATGGTGGTGGTATTTATGGCGGTGGTAATGGTGGTGGGTAATTATGGTGGTGGTAGTTATGGTGGTGGTAATTATGGTGGTGGTAGTTATGGTGGTGGTAGTTATGGTGGTGGTAGTTATGGTGGTGGTAGTTATGGTGGTGGTAATTATGGTGGTGGTAGTTATGGTGGTGGTAATTATGGTGGTGGTAGTTATGGTGGTGGTAGTTATGGTGGTGGTAATTATGGTGGTGGTAATTATGGTGGTGTAAGTCATGGTATGGAAGATCTCGTGACGGAAGTTTGGTAATTCTTTCATAAAAAATTACTTCCGGTTCATCCTCACTCAGCATTCGATGACGTCAGACCCTCACCAGATTATCCTAACTACCACCAAATCCTTCATAAAAATATAAGAATATTTAACCGTGAAAGTAATGATCATGTTATATTCATCATAAGAAATAATCGTATACATATTTAACAAAGAAGACAATTTTAAAGTCACGATGTCTGCATATAAATATTCGTATAAATATTTATAAACACAAAACAAATGCTAGTGTAATTAATGGTGTCTGTGGACTTCAACACGATTGTCAGGACCACACAGGCGCTCAAATTAACCCCGAATTTATGTTTTGCAGCACAGATAATAATAGTAATTAACCACTCGTCTTATGAACCTTCCCTGTTATTAGGAGCCATTGATTATCTTGATGCCACACATGCGCAGTTATTAAAAAAGTACGGGAGATTTATTTTCTAGGGGGGGATTTTCTGCATTTCATGGTTGATCAGTTTGGTGGGGATTATTTCATTAGTGGTAAGTGCTGGGGGAACTGTTGTGTTGCTGAAGTTATATATTGACTAGTGTATTTTGAGGTGTGTGTGTGTGTGTGTGTAAGGGTCAGGTCAAGGTTCGCATTTTGCATGACGATAGCTTATGAGTTTATTGACACGTTATAAACGTCTTCTCTTACACACACACACACACACATACAAACTCACATGTAGTCTGAGTCACAACCCACAAAGAGTACATTACTCAATACACCTGTACACGTGTTTTTATAAGAACCACAGGTGTGTTGTGTACACAGACTCCCCTAAATATCCTCCAAGGAATATATTGATTGTTATATTTCCAGTTAGTTGTGTGTGTGTGTCTGTATCCATACAGTGTTTATAAAAGTTTGCCTGTGTTGTCAGCATTAACCTTTTCCAGTTTACATGAGCGCATTGTTACCTGGTTACCATGGTGACGGCGTCGCCTAATGATCTGGCCTGTCCTCGTAACTCTCGCCTAATTTTCCACATCATCTCGACCCATCTTAAAATTTATCCTGACGATTTTTTAGTATTATAAGATTACCTGACATCCCCTCTAACTTGTTATTTGCCCCAAAATAGAATAATTCTGCGGCGAGGCGTGAGGGAAGTTGGCGCGGGGGTGGGTGAGGTGTAGTGAGGTAAAGTGAGGGAGGGGAGTTGGTTGGTGGTAGTGGGTGGCGCGCGCTCTTGCCTGACGCTCTACGCTACATCACTCCTCCGGCCCACACAACCACCTCCTTACCGCCGCGACATTAACTAATTCAAAGGCATTTTACTGCCAAGTTAAACGAAAAAAAATATATCTTTTCTTACATTACAGTGTATTAGTGTAGAGAATATAGAAATTTAACCCAAGTATGTAAGTAAGTTAGTGCATTGAACCATCTGTGTGTGTATGTGTGTTTGTGTGTATATATGACCACAGGTGGTAATGTAGTGGTGATATAGCTTACTTCCGCCAGCTGGTTGACGGCACGACAGCCATCTGCCATCATTCACACGCCCTCTAGTGAAGGAAAACAGGATATGTACAGTAACGGTAATTAATGACACTGAAAATAATGTGTTTTTTGTTGTTGTTGATTAGAGCGTTCAAAGTGTGTGTGTGTCATTGCAAGGATTCAAAGTTGGCATAACACTGATTTCTTGACACACACACACACACACTTTGAACACTTAATAATTATGGTCCTTTAAAACCGACTTGTAGATATATAATTAATTATTTACCTTATAAACGAATTTGTTATATAATTGATTCCTTATAAATATTCAATAATAATGAATGACTGCCGTAGTTACTTATACTAAATGTGCTATAACACTAAATTATGCTGCCGTAGTGATTATACTAAACTTTACAGGCGTAGTTATACCGAGTACCTGCGCTATTATACTAAGTTATACTGCCATAGATATTATTACTAACTACTATAGCTAAATTAAACAAAAACAAACTTTATATACGCAAGGTTTCGTAGGTCAAGTTAGGTTTGGTTAGGTTAGGTTTGGCTAGGTTAGTTATAATTTGTAGTAGTAATAAAACAGTATAGTGTTATGTGAGCGTGTTTGGTTGTGCGGCAGTGAGGGGAAGTGGTGAGGGGAGGGGATGAGAGGGGAGGGGAAGAGGGTGAGGGGAGTCTATGGCATTAGATGGCTCTGTTCGTATACCGCAGGATTCTTCCCCTCTCTCACACTCCCCTCTCACCCATTCACTCTCACCCACTCACTCCCTTCTCACCCATTCACTTTCCCCTCTCACTAACTCATACTTTCCCCTCTCTATCACTCACTCACTCTCCCCTCTGGTAAAGTTCAGTTAAGTTAGATTTGGTTAGGTTAAGGTTAGGCCAAGTTAGGTTAGGTAAGAGTAAAAGGGAGCACAGGTAATGGGTAAGGTGAGCACAGGTAATGGGTAGGGGGGAACACAGGTAATGGGTAAGGTGAGCACAGGTAATGGGTAGGGGGGAACACAGGTAATGGGTAAGCAGATCACAGGTAATGGGTAGGGAGGAACACAGGTAATGGGTAACGTGAACACAGGTAATGGGTAAATAGATCACAGGTAATAGGTAGGGGGAACACAGGTAATGGGTAAGGGGGAACACAGGTAATGGGTAAGCAGATCACAGGTAA
This sequence comes from Homarus americanus, assembly GCF_018991925.1. Taxonomy (NCBI): domain Eukaryota; kingdom Metazoa; phylum Arthropoda; class Malacostraca; order Decapoda; family Nephropidae; genus Homarus; species Homarus americanus. The sequence continues at coordinate 4,067,534 of NW_024737097.1, forward strand.
TGGGTAAGGGAAGCACAGGTAATGGGTAGGGGTAGCACAGGTACGGGTAGGGAACACAGGTAATGGGTAACGTGAACACAGGTAATGGGTAAACAGATCACAGGTAATGGGTAAGGGAGCACAGGTAATGGGTAACGTGAACACAGGTAATGGGTGTGATCACAGGTAATGGGTAAGGTGAGCACAGGTAATGGGTAGGGAACACAGGTAATGGGTAACGAACACAGGTGATGGGTAAATAGATCACAGGTAATGGGTAAGGTGAGCACAGGTAATGGGTAGGGGTAGCACAGGTAATGGGTATGGGGAGCACAGGTAATGGGTAAGGGGGAACACAGGTAATGGGTAAGGGGAGCACAGGTTATGGGTAGGGGTAGCACAGGTAATGGGTATGGGGAGCACAGGTAATGGGTAAGGAGGAACACAGGTAATGGGTAAGGGGGAACACAGGTAATGGGTAAGGGGAACACAGGTAATGGGTAAGGGGAGCACAGGTAATGGGGGAATGACGTGAGGGGTGACTTACCGTGTGCGTGGTAATCAGTAACTTTATTTAAGGATTAGGAAACCAATCACTGTTTATGTATGTATGTATGTGTGTGTGTGTGTGTATTTATGTATGTCTGTATGGATGTGTGCATGTGTGTGTGTGTACGTGTTTGTGATTATTTGACCATCTTGTTTACACTGTTTCCTCTTCACCATCTTGTTTACATTGTTACTCCCTTGTTTACACTGTTTCCTCGTCGTCGCCATATTGTTTACCTTGTCACCTGGACCACAGCATCGGCTCAGACCAACCAATCATAAGAGGATTTAGGAGCGTCTGTTGCGTTGGCTCTTTGGTGATTGGTCGAATGAGGATTAGGAGCCCGAGGATGGGAGTTTAATGAGATGTATCTGCTTGTGTGTGTTTGTTTATGCTTGTTGTGGAGGGGGGGGTATTGATTATGTCCTTTGTCTGTCTGTCTGGGGGCTCTCTCTGACTCACCATCGCATGACAGAAAGAAAGAAAGAGAGAGAAGATAATTTTTCTTCTTTTCGTTTGACTGTTTCAATTTATAATGCTCACGTAGTCCACACACACACACACACACACACACACACACACACACACACACACACACACACACACACACACACACACACACACACACACACATCTGGTTCCCTGTCGTCTTGTAATATAAACAACAGGTATCCATTAACCTAACGACGGGCTTTGATTGGCTGATTCCTGACCAATGAGCGATGAATAACAATCACAACAAGATGGCGCACGAGAGTTGATGATTGATAAGAAAGATCTATTTAATTGTATTTAATTAGACAAGTAAAATGATGATTTAATTCAATTCTTTCTTTCTCTTGTATCTTATGATTGTAATCTTTAAGGAGTAGATTAACCTGGGGAAAAATCGTAGTTGTTGTCTATCAGTATAACAGGTATGAGTCGATCACCCTAGGAAAAAAAATACCGAGTCCATCCCTGTTGTCGAAGTGTAGGAACATCAGGGTACCAGGATAAGGAGTCGATCACCCTAGGAAAAAAAAATACGTTGTCTATATGAGGGGTACAGATATAGAGACGATCATCCTAGGATAAAAATGAGTCCATACCTGTTGTCGAAGTGTAGGAACATCAGGGTACCAGGATAAGGAGTCGATCACCCTAGGAAAAAAAAATACGTTGTCTATATGAGGGGTACAGATATAGAGACGATCATCCTAGGATAAAAATGAGTCCATACCTGCTGTCGAAGTGTAAGAACATCAGGGTACCAGACGGTCATCATCCCCTCGCGTGTTGACAAGTATTTTCAGCAAAGACAAAAACCAAAAAAAAATATCCCACTGTTTTAATCCCATCAAACCTGCACTAAGTTATCACACAACCTCCTGGGTACACCTCCGATCACAACTATAACCTTTATGTTCCGGGTTATTGTGGTTTAGTAGAGAAGAAAGGAAGTTTTTTTGGGGGGGTTAGGGTAGGTTAGGTCAGGTTAGGGTAGGTATAGGTTAGGGTAGGGTAGGGTAGGGTAGGTCTGGTTAGGGTAGGGTAGGTATAGGTTAGGGTTAGATTAGGTTGAAATTTATAAACTCTGCCATTCAATTATGGATATTTGAGCTGACTTGACCTCACCTGACCTTCCTGGAGAGTTCTTGATCTCTCTGAAGAGTTCTTGGCCTCCTTGGAGAGTTCTTGACGTCCCTGAATAGTTATTGACCTCCGGAGAGTTAATGACCTCCCTGGAAAGTCCTTGACCTCTCGGAGAGTTCTTGAACCCCCCCCCCCCCATTACGTGGCGAGAGAGAACGAAAAACTCCAATTTATCGGCCTCTCGCCCCATGTTTTTTTCTTTGAGCGAATCAGCCAATGAGAAGCCTTTGTTTTTCTTGTTGAGCGAATCAGCCAATCAGATGACGTTGTTTTCATCCGGTGCATATAACAGAGGGAACCGACCGTGTTTATATTTCAGTTAGTTTGACAGGGAGTTGGTTAAGGATAAATTGAGAATACATTGATAATAAATTCATCTGTCAAGTAATAAATTGATAATAAATTCACCTGTCAAGTAATAAATTCATAATAAATTCACCTGTCAAGTAATAAATTCATAATAAATTCACCTGTCAAGTAATAAATTTCTTGTATCTCTTACCTTTAACCATACAGGTATTTAATTAACACTAATTAATTAACACAGAAGCACAGGTACAATATTTAACTCTATTTAGTGACGCTTGTGTGATTCTGTCGACAATTAGGCGATTCGTGGTGTGTGTGTGTGTACGTGTGTGTGTGTGTGTGCATGTGTGTGTGTGTGTGTGTGTGCATGTGTGTGTGTGTGTGTGTGTGTGTGCATGTGTGTGTGTGTGTGTGTGTGTGTGTGTGCATGTGTGTGTGTGTGTGTGTGTGTGCATGTGTGTGTGTGTGTGTGTGTGTGTGTGTGTGTGTGCATATGTGTGTGTTTTATGTGTGTGTGTGCATGTGTGTGTGTGTGTGCATGTATGTGTGCATGTGTGTGTATGTGTTTGAGTCTGTTTGATATAAATATACCTAATATAATACATTCGTTCATGCCATATGCGTGAGACAGTACCAAATCATGACCGTCTCTTGTCCACGCACATGAGTTAAACACAGTCATGACAGTTTACAAATATCATGTTATCTCATTTTTTTATCAACATTACCCACCTGAGCGGCCACCGATCCTACTATAGCACTCGGTAGCCTATTCCACATATCCACAACTCTATTACCAAACCAGTGCTTGCCTATATCCTTTCTGAATCGGAATTTATCTAATTTAAAGCCATTTGTTCTAGTTATTTCGTTATTACTGAGCTTCAGAACATCTTCCATTTTACCCTTGTTAATCCCACTTACCCACTTGTACACCTCTATCATATCTCCCCTAAAAGTTTCTGCGCGAATGGGATTCGAACCCATGAAGGCAGAGCCCATTAGATTTTAAGTCTAACTCCTTAACCACTCGGACACCGCGCTCTCCTAATTACTCGGACACCGCGCTCGCCTTAATTACTCGGACACCGCGCTCGCCTTAATTACTCGGTCACCGCGCTCTCCTTAATTACTCGGTCACCGCGCTCTCAAGTTTAATGGCTTCACCTGATGATAGACACCCCCTAACTTATTCCACCTGTACCTGATGATTGAACACCCTTACGTTACCTGTGGGATTAGGTTAGGTTAGGTTTTTTATGGTGAGTAAAGTTAGACTGGTTTAGGTTGGGTCGGGTTAGGTTGGGTTAGGTTAAGTTAGGTTGGGTTAAGTTAGGTTCGTGTTGGTGAGTCGTGTAGTCAGTGGGAGAGGTACAGGAAGGAGTTAGTGCAGGAGGTAGGATGGTCAATAGTCAGCACCTGAGTCATCACGACACCATTTTCACAAATAACACACAACAAAAGTACATCACAGTTGTCTACGGTAGGATCTAGAGCCTCTGATTGGTGGAGGAGGTATGGTGACGTTATCTCCAATGGTACTTGATTGGTTGAACGTCTTATATAATAAGTTCTTGGATTCTTATTGGTTATACAATCTGTTGACGTCATTTCCCATGATGGAACCTGTTACTTGATTCGCTCAATGTCGCCTAGGGTAGGGTATAGGACCTCTGATTAGTGGGGAGGTGAGATCACGCCATCTCCAATGATAAAACACATGATAAAATTATGGCCTCTGATTGGTCACGTCATCTCCAAGGATGCAGAATGCTACATGATTGGCTCAACGTCATCCAGATACAGAGTCTTGAGTACTGATTGGTGGAGGTCTTGCACCTATTGTAGGAAGACTCTCACAATAACAATAGTAGTAGTAATAACGAGAAAAGTATAATAACAATGGTAATACTAGTGATAATAATAATAACAAAAGAGCATCACTATAGTATAAACAAAAGCTGTAAATACATTAAGCCACAAGTTTTATCACCTGCACTTTTTATACGAGTGTGGCCGCCTTTAATGACTCAATAAAACCTCTCGACTGTGGGAGGCCTAAAGAGATCCTTCCCATCTAGTATGACACACTGACGATGATCCAATGAGAGTGGGGCAGTGACTAGAGAAGGAGGTGAAAAAGGAGAAGGAGGGTAAAAAAAAAACCCTAACCTAACCCTTATTAATATCTATGTTAAGTCCTCCGTTATCCTCTAATACAGGGCTTAAGACTTTGTGGTTACTCTGTGGTTAATGTCTATGTGTGGTTAACTGACACGGGTGCAAGTGGACGTAAAGGGGCAAGCTGGGTCATGGTACAGTGGCATGCCAACACCATGATATAATGGTCGTCTGACATGCTAGGTCACCACCTCTTTCCCTACCGTGCGTCTGGTGTTAAATGCTATTTAGTTATCTACCTCATTATGACACATCTGACCTCTCCTGACCTGGTAATTATGACACATATGACCAATATGATACATTTGACCTGTCTCTTGTTGTCACTACCTATACCTGACCTGACCTCCTGATCTGACCTCATCTCACCTGCCATTATGACACACCTGACCTATCTCTTGTTGTCACTACCTATACCTGACCTGCCATTATGACACACCTGACCTATCTCTTGTTGTCACTACCTATACCTGACCTGACCTGCCATTATGACACACCTGACCTATCTCTTGTTGTCACTACCTATACCTGACCTGCCATTATGACACACCTGACCTATCTCTTGTTGTCACTACCTATACCTGACCTGTCTCTTGTTGTCACTACCTATACCTGACCTGACCTGCCATTATGACACACCTGACCTATCTCTTGTTGTCACTACCTATACCAGACCTGTCTCTTGTTGTCACTACCTATACCTATACCTGACCTGCCATTATGACACATCTGACCCACAACACACCTGACCCACTACACACCTGAAGCTCCCTTGTTTGAGCCTTAACCTGTCTATTTTTTTCACCTCTAGACAAAGTGGGGAACAAGATGAGGAATCTACGTGGGTTCGTTGGCATGGTTAAGAAGGTACTGAGACGTGTGTGTGTGTGTGTGTGTGTGTGTGTGTGTGTGTGTGTGTGTGTGTGTGTCATCCTGCCAGGGAGTGGATGGAATGGACTTTAAATGCAACCACCGCCCGCTGCTATTGCTGCTATTAAAACAAACCATCGCTATTTTACTCTCAGTTTGCTTCCTCCAGGGATGGCTTAAACCACTATTGTGTCTTCTTTATAAACCAGTAGATTAAACCACCACCCGATAAACCTTAAATAAACCTCTTTAATGTCATTCACCATTCACTGTGACCAATAAACGTTCCCTCTTCCTCCTCTCTCTGGAAATTTTCTATCAGTCAGTCAGTCAGTTATTAAGATTGGCATATATAGAGCTGTATGGTGCAGCTAAGGGGATATAGCTGTTGGTGTGGGTAAGTTTGTGGCCACAGTGTTGGTGAAGTGTGTGTGTGTGTGTGTTTGTGTGGCGTGACAATGACCTTCCGGTGTTGGACTGTTGTTGTTGTTGTTGTTGGTCATCATTTCACCTCAAGGACTAATTAATCCCCTGGCCTGAACCCGGAAGCTAAGCTAACCTAACCTAACCATAACCTAACCTAACCTAACCTAATTTGTAAATAATCTAACCTAACCATAACCTAACTTATACATAATCTAACATAGGTTAACTTACACGTAACCTAACCTAACCTAATCCCCCCCCCAAGCAGTATAACTTAAACCTCCCTTAAAACCACCATTACTACCACCACTTCTTCTTCCTCCTCCTCTTCCCCCTCTTCCTCCTCTTTCCCCTCTTTCCCCTCTTCTTCCTCTTCTTCCTCTTCCTCCACCCCCTCCCCCTCCCCCTTCCCCCACCATTAACGTCACAGCCGCCACCACAGAACAAAGGAATACACCTTAATTATTTTTGCACACCCCCTCCCTACGCCTCCCACGCTCCTCCCTCCCTACGCTCCCCTCCCCCACGCCTCCCCCCACGCCCCCCACGCCTCCTCCCTATAGCAAGACGCCCTAATATCGATCCTATTGTTGCCTTCCTTATGCACAACTCTTATACTCCACTCCCTCAGTAAGACCTCTCACTCCCTCTCACTCACCTCTCAGTCCCTCTCACTCACCTCTCAGTCCCTCTCACTCACCTCTCAGTCCCTCTCACTCACACCCCTACACCTTCCCACTCCCTTCACCCCCCACTCACCAACCTAACACAAGTACGAGGAAGAGCATGATAGTGTTAGCGTGATAGCATGAGACAATTACCATGACGGAGGAGAGAGAGAGAGAGAGAGAGAGAGAGAGAGAGAGAGAGAGTTGACCAGTCTGGCTTTATTTGTCACTATCTTATATCACGCCACAGTCATCATCATCATCTTCGTCATCATCATCACTACACCATCATCTTCGCTATACCGATTAGAATGAGTAATAGTGAATGTATCATGTGTCTTTGCATCATATATACAGGTGACACATACAGGTGACACATACAGGTGACACATACAGGTGACACATACAGGTGACACACACAGGTGACACACACAGGTGACACATACAGGTGACACACACACAGGTGACACATACAGGTGACACATACAGGTGACACATACAGGTGACACATACAGGTGACACACACAGGTGACACATACAGGTGACACATACAGGTGACACATACAGGTGACACACACAGGTGACACACACAGGTGACACATACAGGTGATACTGGAAGGTCATTAGTCTACGTCACACTCAGCCTGATAACTACAATTTGGTGTTGACTGACAATTTTATTTTTTATTTTTTATTTTTTTCGTATTTTTGCTGACACATTTCTCGCTCTGCATTGTATCATATTATTGCTGACTGCTTTGTGTATGTTTGTTATAATACTTATTTTTTGGTGTATATTTTTTGGGGGAGCCTTATTTATTTTTTGGTGGAGCCTTATTTATTTTTGGGGGGAGCCTTATTTATTTTTGGGGGGAGCCTTATTTATTTTTTGGGGGAGCCTTATTTATTTTTTGGGGGAGCCTTATTTATTTTTTTGGTGGAGCCTTATTTATATAATGTTTTGTATCCTATATAATGTGTTGCTGTGCACGGTGATATGTTTGGGAATTAGTTTTAGAGATATATATTGAGCATTGCTGTGCATAGTGAGGTGTTTATTGAGCATTGCTGTGCATAGTGAGGTGTTTATTGAGCATTATTGTGCATAGTGATGTTAACTGAGCATTATTGTGCATAGTGACTGTTTATTGAGCATTGCTGTGCATAGTGAGGTGTTTATTGAGCATTGCTGTGCATAGTGAGGTGTTTATTGAGCATTATTGTGCATAGTGATGTTAACTGAGCATTATTGTGCATAGTGACTGTTTATTGAGCATTCCAACGCCTAGTGACGTGTTAACTACGCATTCCTACGCACAGTGACGCTCTCTTGTCTTTTATAATAAATAGCCTTTGTGTTTACATTCCTTTATTATGGTAACTAATAACAGTGTTGTAGCCTAAGCGAGCCCTGTAAACCATGTTGGCTCGTGTGGCTCCTAAGCTCCGCCTCAGACGCCGTGGAGAGCTGGAGGAGGAGGAGGGGAGGGAGGTAAGGCCCTACACAGCCGAGGAGGAGATGGAGGTGGAGGGGGAAGGAGGGGAGAAGACCTGTGTTTATGACCCTCCCCTCTCCCCCTCCTCTAATATCCCTCCACCAGCACCCTCCCCCAACACACCTACACCCTCCAACACCCTCCTACACCTACCTACACTCTCCAACGCCCTCCCCAACACACCTACACCACTTTCGCCACCTCCTCTCCACCCCCAATACACCCCTTCCACCACACCCCCTTCCCACACCACTCCCCCAACATACACCCCACCCCCACATCACCCCTCGACACACACACACACACACACACACACTTTCTAACCCAATATCGCCCGCTATGACTCGGCTTTAATAAGTGACCTTCATATGGCAACATTATTTTTGGTGCCATAATTTGGTCATTAATTAAATTATTATTTTTTTGGCTGTATGTAATTTTTTTTAAACATACTGTATTTTTGTTTTTGCTTCAGCTTGCCGGTTTTTGTGTGAATTTTGTATCAATTTTTTGCTTTATATTTTTTCTTGTATGGAGATAAATTTTACGGGTATAATTTTATGTAGCTGTGATGTTATTTACTAGATCACTAAATTTATTGTATTGTTAACTAAATCTAATGTATTTCTAGTTAAGTTAAATTGTATCTGTAGTTAATCAAATTTAATGCATAGTTAAATCATTCTAACGTATGTCTAGTTAATTAATAAACGTATACATAGTTATCTTATTGATTACATTAATACATAGTTCTGTTAGTTTAGTGAGTTGATTATTATTAATGTTAGTTTGTTATTAATTAGCTAATATATTGCTAGTTGGGATGGTTATTAGTGTAATGCTAGTTGTAGATTGTAGTAAAAGTTGTGGTAGTAGTAGTAGTTTTAGTACTTTTTATAAGGAGTCTTTGTCAAGTAAATATAAACCGAACTTAGAATGGATAAAACTCATTAAGTTAAACCCTTTATTTTTTTTTAGAAGTTAGTTTAAGTCAAGTAGAAATAAACCGAACTTAGAATAGATAAAACCGAGATTAAACCCAACTTGGGATTTTGGGAGCGTGTTTACAATTTTAAAACCTGGTACCCTGTTGTCTAGTATAATGTGACAATAGGTATGGCAATAGGTATGCTGATAGTTAAATATTACACGTTGTAGTAATTGTAGTAGTAGTAGTAGTAGTAGTAGTAGTGGTTGTAGTAGTAGTTGTAATATAGGGGATGATGTAGAGGCAGTGGTTAGGTTAGTTAAGAGACGTGGGGGGGAAGGTCAGGTCAAAGGGGAACTAAACAGTGACCTATAGTTGACCTCTCAGCAGGGGACACGGGAACCAGAGGTAGCTATCAGATTAACCTCTACCAGCGCCAGAATAAACAACCAAATCCGCTATGACTTCACCCTCGGGAGTTACCAACGAGTATATACAGATGACCTACTCCTCGACCTGCTCACTCTCCCTTCAAGGATCATCCATGTTGATCTCCAGGAACAACAACAACAACAGACGGAGCAAGGTGGGTTGGTGGGTGGGTGGGTTGGTGGGTGGGTGGGTTGATGGGTGGGTGGGTTGATGGGTTGGTGTGTGGGTGGGTTGGTGGGTTAGTGTGTTCCTAATCTCCCCTCCTTCTTACAGATCCAAGAGCGGAGGAGGCAGCCAGGATCATGGAAGAGGTGTATCAAGATATGGTCACCAAAGAAGAGTTGGCTAGATTAGATGCCCAACCAAATCCCTTTAACTTCAGCGAGCGAGTGTCCCAAACAACCAGGTTCACACTCAGGGTAAACATACGGTTTCTGTTTACATTGTGGTTTGGTTAGGTTAGGTCAGGTTAGGTCAGGTCAGGTTTGGTCAGGTTAGGTCAGGTCAGGTTTGGTCAGGTTAGGTTAGGTTTCTAGAGCTGTGATGTTTGTTTTCCAATACTATATAGTGTTTGTTTTCATGTCCTGGTGTTTGAACCCTTAAAACAGTATATTTTGGTATCAGAACCCCTTAAACAGCATATCTAGGTATCAGAACCCGTAAAATAGCATATCTAGGTATCAGAACCCCTTAAAATAGCATATCTAGGTATCAGTACCCTTAAAACAGCATATCTAGGTATCAGAACCCCTTAAACAGCATATCTAGGTATCAGAACCCGTAAAATAGCATATCTAGGTATCAGTACCCTTAAAACAGCATATCTAGGTATCAGAACCCCTTAAACAGCATATCTAGGTATCAGAACCCCTTAAACAGCATATCTAGGTATCAGTACCCTTAAAACAGCATATCTAGGTATCAGAACCCCTTAAACAGCATATCTAGGTATCAGAACCCCTTAAAAATAGCACATCTAGGTATCAGTACCCTTAAAACAGCATATCTAGGTATCAGTACCCTTAAAATAACATATTTAGGTATCAGAACCCTTAAACAGCATATCTAGGTATCAGAACATAAAATAGCATATCTAGGTATCCATTTACATAAATAACATATCTAGGTATCAGTACTTCCTTAAAATAGCATATTTAATTAATGAACCCTTAAACAGCATATCTAGGTATCAATTACCCTTAAACATATCTAGGTATCAGAACCCTTAAACAGCATATCTAGGTATTAGACATAAAACAGCATATCTAGGTATCAGAACCCTTAAACAGCATATCTAGGTAATAAGTACCCAGCAAAACAGCATATCTAGGTATCAGAACCCAACAAACAGCATATCTAGGTATCAGAACCCTTAAAATGGCATAATAAGGTATCAGGTGCCATAAAACCAAGCTTTATCTAAATTGTCAGAACCCCATAAGCTTAACATATCTAGGTAATAGAACCCAGCAAACAGCATATCTAGGTATCAGAACCCTTAAATAGCATATCTGTTATCAGAACCCCTTAAAATAGCATATCTAGGTATCAGAACCCCTTAAACAGCATATCTAGGTATCAGAACCCGTAAAATAGCATATCTAGGTATCAGTACCCTTAAAATAGCATATCTAGATATCAGAACCCTTAAAATAGCATATCTAGGTATCAGTACCCTTAAAACAGCATATCTAGGTATCAGAACCCCTTAAACAGCATATCTAGGTATCAGTACCCTTAAAACAGCATATCTAGGTATCAGTACCCTTAAAACAGCATATCTAGGTATCAGAACCCCTTAGAACAGCAGCGGGCGGTTATTTACAGAACCTGGCCATGCAGACAGAGCCTCCTCCCAGCACCGCCTTCACCGTCAACGTAGGTCCTGCCGAAGTGTACGATGCCTACCAGAAGCACTACCTCAAAATCCTGGAGAAAGAGCGCGAGAGAGAGAGGGAGAAAGAAAGGGAAAGGGAGATAGAGAGGGAGAGAGAGAGAGAAAGAGGAAGAGGTAAAGCAAAGAAGGTTAGTTTCGTGTTGGTATTATAATATATTGAAGGGAAAAAAAGGAAAAATTGAAGGGGAAAAAATAAAAAAATTGATATTCTAGTTTATTTCACCTGATGATTTAACACCCTAAGGTTAACTCTTAACCTAACACAATTTAACTTAGCCTTAGTTTAATGTAATACTAACTCGATTGAAATGAACCTAATGCTAACCTAATCTAATCTAACCCATCCCAACCCATTGCATACCAACCCAAATTTTATCCCACCCAACCCAACCCAACCAAATTTCATCGCACCTAACTTCACCCTCACATCACCTAACTTCACCCTAACTTCACCCTCACATCACCTAACTTCACCCTCACATCACCTAACATCACCCTAACCTCACCTAACTTCACAGGCTCCTGCGGCAGTAGCATCAGACCCCCTGGTACTCGCTCAACCGCTGCCCAAGAAGTACTCGAACGGGGCGCCGGACCTGACCAAGCTAAACAACACAGCCAGGGTGGTGGAGCGGATGGTGAACCAGAACACATATGACGACATCTCACAAGGTATTTGGTTAGGTTAGGTTAGGTTAGGTTAAACTAGATTAGGATAGGTACCCATACATCATACAATACACAACTTATACATCACATACACAGAGAAATACACCATACACCATCACTACATAGGAAAATAAACTTTAACTATAAACTGTATTTTTTTTTCTATTTCTCCAGATTTCAAGTATTGGGAGGACGGCAGCGATGAGTTTAGACCGCTTGAAGGATCACTCTTACCACTGTGGAAGTTTAGCCACGAGAGGTCACGTACACTCATAGTATCTGATGTGTGTTGGAGCCCCGTGTATCCCGATCTGTTTTCCGCTGCTTATACCGCTGGTCAGTGAGTGGGGGAGGGGGGGGAGGAGGGGTAGTGTGTCAGCAGGGGGTGTGGGGTGTTTAGTGGGGTAGGGGGAATGGGTGGTGTGTGGGGGTGTGGGGTGTTTGAGTGGGGTAGGGAATGGGTAGTGTGGGGGTGTGGGGTGTTTGAGTGGGGTAGGGAATGGGTAGTGTGTGGGGGTGTGGGGTGTTTGAGTGGGGTAGGGAATGGGTAGTGTGTGGGGGTGTGGGGTGTTTGAGTGGGGTAGGGAATGGGTAGTGTGTGGGGGTGTGGGGTGTTTGAGTGGGGTAGGGAATGGGTAGTGTGTGGGGGTGTGGGGTGTTTGAGTGGGGTAGGGAATGGGTAGAGTGTGTTATGAGAGGTGTGAGTGGGGGTGTGAGAGGTATGTGTGTGAATGGGGGTAGGGGATGGGTAGAATGGGTGTTGTGAGTGGGGTGAGAGGGATATGAGAGGTGTGAGTGGGGTATAAGTGGTATGATTGAGGTGTTATAGGCAGAAGATACATGATATATAAATAAAATATATAGATATAAGGAAGAATAGGATAATATGGTAAAATAGGTAGATGAAAAAGAATGATAAATATAGTAATAAAATAACTGTAGTGTGTTGGATGTGTACAGGTTAGGTTAAGTTAGGTTGACTTACTTTTAGCTTAATCTCAATTGCTCTAACATAACTTAACCTAATGCATATCTAACCTAACTTAACTTCTCATATAACCTAACTTAACCTAACCTATCCTTCCTCTAACCTAACTTAACCTAACCTATCCTTCCTCTAACCTAACTTAACCTAACCTATCCTTCCTCTAACCTAACTTAACCTAACCTACTTGTAACCAAACCTAACCAAAAATATCCCCAACATAACCTAGATTAATATAACCTAACCTAACCAAACTAACCCTTAACAGACCCCCCTAACCTAACCTAACCTAACCAAAAATATCCCCAACATAACCTAGATTAATATAACCTAACCTAATCTACTCCTAACCAAACTAACCCTTAACAGACCCCCCTAACCTAACCCTAATACATCATAAACCTAACCAGAAGTAACCCCTTAACACAGCCTTAACTTGACCTCTGTAACCTAACATATCTAAACAGATGTGTGTATGTATGTATGTATGTATGTGTGTGTGTGTATACCAACAGGTGAGATAGGTGGTCCAGAGGGGTCAGGTATGCTCTGTGTGTACACCTTGAAGAATCCTACTTCACCTGAGCGCGTCTTCCGAGCCCCCTGTGGCGTCACCTGTGCCACCTTTCATCCTAAGGTAATCCGTAGTGGTAAGGTTAAATCAATAAAGGGAATCTGTGTTTATCTAAAAAAAAGGTCCGTAAAGTAATTCAAGGTGATCTAGTCTAGTTTGTAATGAGGTAATTCAAGGTAATCATTCCCTAACCTAACCTAACCTAATCTAAACTAACTCCTGATATGATTTAACTTAACCTAAACTGAGCTAACCTAACCTCTGATATGGCCTAACATAACCTAAAATGATCTAACCTAACACTTAAAATGACCAAATCTGACCTGACCTGACCTGACCTGACCTTACAGCACGGGAGCCTAGTAGCAGCGGGGTGGAGTGATGGCACTGTGGTCGTGTATGATATCCGATCCAACTCGTCACCTGTTGTCATCCCATCCACTACCACGGCAGGCAAGCATCTCCTCCCCGTCACCCAGGTACTGTACTGAGGTCTTCACGGTATGAGAGGGTGTGTGGTGGTACTGGTATTTATGAGTGAATGAGACTTTAAATTCTGCCCTGATTTTTAATGAGTGGTTTGGATATAAAAAAAATGATCTCTCTCTCTCTCTCTCTCTCTCTCTCTCTCTCTCTCTCTCTCTCAGGTATTTTCGAGTATATTACTGTATATGAATACCTTGTGTTGTGTCCTTACATCACAACACCAAATGATCAGAGGTGAACATGACAGTGTGTGTGTGTATGTGTGTGTGTGTGTGTGTGTGTGTGTGTACGAGTATTACACATATCATACCCTCAACAGGTGGTGTGGGTGAAGACAGAACCTGGTGAAGAGCTCTGTCTCTATTCAGTGGCTATGGACGGTCGCCTTACCCAGTGGCAGGTTAGGGCATCGGCTCTCGTTCACACCGATATTCTTCATTTTCTCGATGCTGATTTACCCTCACAGCACTTCACCACTGACAAAATCTTGCTCGAGGGTAAGTGCTGGGCTTGTGTCTTCACCAAAAAAATCAGACACGCGTTTCTATTGCCATGTAAACGGGTAATGAGATGTATTAGTTTATATCTTGTCGAATTTGAACTACAGTATTTACATTGATTCTGAACCTTTTACATTGAATCTGAACCTTTTACATTGAATCTGAACCTTTTACATTGAATCTGAACCTTTTACATTGAATCTGAACCTTTTACATTGAATCTGAACCTTTTACATTGAATCTGAACCTTTTACATTGAATCTGAACCTTTTACATTGAATCTGAACCTTTTACATTGAATCTGAACCTTTTACATTGAATCTGAACCTTTTACATTCATTTTTTAACCTTTTATGAATTTCGACCCCCCACTTCACTGACTAAGGTTCATTCCTCACTATTGAACAGGTATTGGGACGTGTGCAGCCTTCCGCCCAGATGACGGGGACGTGGTACTAGTGGGCGTGGACACAGGGGCCGTCTTCCAGTGCTCCACCCTCTCTACGGTACACGCCCTCACCCGCTACCCCGCCCATACTGCCGCGGTCAGGGCAGTCGTGTGGAATATCCATCATCACAAGGTGTTCATATCCTGTTCGGTAGATTGGACCGTCAAAGTCTGGTTTCAGTACCACCTGTAAGTACCGAGAAGTTGTCTAATGTTGATACCTTCTGTGGGTACTGAGTTCTCTTAACATTAATACCATCTGTGGGTATCGAGTTCTCTAAATTTGCTTTCAGTACCAGAACGAAATGGAAACCGGAAATAAAAATCACGTAATTGCTGTTTTTATTTGCACTCTTATTACAGTGTTACATTATATCCCTTGTATAGTGGTGGTGGAGGTGGACCTGTTAAGTGTTGCAGGTCGTCCCTCTTACCAGGTAGTATTTACAGGTCATCTCTCTTACCAGGTAGTGTCACAGGTCATCCCTCTCACTAGGTAGTATTTACAAGTCATCCCTCTCACCAAGTTGCATTTACAGGTCGCCTCTAGTGGTGCTGGACCTGGGTGGGGCAGTGGCCGGGGTGACGTGGTCTCCCTACAGCAGCAGTGTGTTCGTGGCAGTGTCAGACGAAGGACGTGTGCATGTGTACGATCTCTTCACCCGTAAATGTCGGCCCCTGTGTGTCCAGAGTCTGGTTCAGAGGCGACGTGTGGCTGCTACCTGTGTTTCCTTTAACCCCTTCCATCCCGTTATCATGGTTGGGGGTGAAAAGTGAGTTAATATCATGGTTTAGGGTGAGTTAATATCATAGTTTGGGATGAAAAGTGAGTTTATATCATGGTAAGGGTAGGTTATTGTCAACACAGGTCGATTAGGGTGTTGGTGGCAAGTGCATTTTAGGTCACCATTTTATGCCTGTTCTTCATTTTTTTCACACACACACACACACACACACACACACACACACACACACACACACACACACACCATAGGGATTAAAAAATAAACTAAAATACCTATCTCTCACTCTAGAGGTAACCTGGTGTGTCTCAAACTCTCGCCAAATCTGAGGAAAATCCACAAAGACGCAAAGGGTGCAGACGACATGAAACTGAAGGAGATTGAACTGTGCAAGATGGAGAGATTGATCGCTACCAACAGAGGGTAAACTTGTGTAGATATACCTGTATGTAGGGAATAAATTTGTGTTCATTAGATTAATAGGAGTAAACTTTTGTATACTAGATGTAGGAGTAAACTTTTGTATACTAGATGTAGGAGTAAACTTTGTGTACTGTACTAGATGTAGGAGTAAACTTTTGTGTACTAGATGTAGGAGTAAACTTTTGTATACTAGATATGATACAAATTAGATTTAAAAATAAACAATGTTTTTTATCCACGTGAAAATCATTCAACCTATTCAAGTCTACACGTCGCGTTATCTTTATGTATCATGTATCCATCTCTCGATTTACACACGGAAGTTACGTTCTTGAGAGTGGCCGTGTAAATCAAGTGGGTTGGGCATCTGCTAGTTCCAGGTATCAACACTCAACTGAGTAATGTTCTCTGAGGTGTTTATAGACTTATATTAAGTCACCTCTTGCCCACATATAGTATTAGCTGTAGGTAACTGCAAGCGTTTCAATCCCTCAGAGTGAATGAGGTGCCGGAGTGCAGGCACCAGTCTGGTAGCCTTCCTCTGGATATCTTAAATCAATTGACAGTTTCTAGAGGTCACAAGTCAGGGTTAAAGAAGCCACAGGTCCAGAAAATCGTAAGTGAAAACTTTTTCGAGTGAGAGTTGTAAACTCTTGGAACAATATACCAGAGAGTGTTGTGACAGCACCGAGTGTGAGCTCTTTCAAGATAGACTTTACCAACACTGGCGCATGTACAGATACATTCTGGAGCCAGTTCCATCCCAATACTGTACTTGCCAACAGTGTGTAACAAACGTAACCGACCGTCTGAGTGGCTAACAAGCCGATCCGCGACGAAAAGGCTCAAAGAAAAAGGTGTGTAACAGACAGACAGCCCATGTGGCTTACAGGCCGATGAGGGGTAAGGAGGATTGGGTATGGTACATACAAATTAGTGTCTGCCTCTTTATCAGGACGATAGCGAAAGAGGATCATCAACGACTTATATGTTTATATTTCGGATATCTATAATGTGTTTTATTTATTTTATATCTACAATCGCTACATCCTTTGGTATTATTTCCGAGGCAATAGCAGGAGCTAAAGCATTACGTCATAAAATCCCACTTTGATATATCGTAACGTTAAAAATACATTTTAAATAAAAATAATTAACATACTAGGTTATTATTTGAAAAAACTCTCACACTATATATTGATTTAATCCATAGGACATAAAAACAATGTTTTAGAAACCATACAAAGTTAATGACGTATTCATGACGTCACTATGTAACTCCCCCCAACAGTCGGGAAACATTAAATTACGGATTCGTCTCCTGCGCTACACGTGAGATTGTGTGAGGCGGCTGTTGGATGTTATTATTCGGGGAATTTATACAGTTGAACCTTCCCAGCACTTATTTAAACACCGGGGGACTTACTGAGTCACGTAAACTCCCATACTTTTTCCAGAACAACCATGGCGGTAAGTGTACAGCCCAAGCCGAGGTGGTGGTTGTATCCATTCTGTAATAACAAAATTGTTAGGTATGTAATTGCATATGGCTGTTATTATTAAACCACAGCGCCTGTCACCTAAACTATCAGTTGAGGGACCCTGAGACTAACTTGTATCAGGTGATCTTGTATTTAATGGACGTAAATTTAAGATGCCATTTTTGACACTTATCGAGACGGGGAACTTTCTCAAGTGTCATATACTACTACATTATTTACTGTATTTTATTGTTCTGAGAATGAACCAAATCAATCTGTTAAAATGAAATTTATCTAAACTTGAGCTTCACATAACCTATCCTAACTTAACCTAAAATAATATACTACAGTTATTTGCTATATGATTCACCTAAATATAATAAAATTCCTCTCTGTTAAAGTAACCATTTCTACAGTAGTTATGTCTCCTTTATTTCTGTCTGTATTTCGAAATAAGAAAACTTATTGTCCATGGAGAAATTTTCCCTAGTGGGAGCCGAGGCCAGACCA
This sequence comes from Homarus americanus, assembly GCF_018991925.1. NCBI lineage: Eukaryota > Metazoa > Arthropoda > Malacostraca > Decapoda > Nephropidae > Homarus > Homarus americanus. The sequence goes on from NW_024737097.1 coordinate 4,085,724, forward strand.
CTCTCGTCAAGTATTACGATACCAACTGGGTAATTCTCGAATGCTAATGCTTTCTCTCACGTCCTCCAGAAACGTGTCAGCAGATTGAAGAATAAGGGTAAGAAAAAGGGACTCTCCGCGGCCAAGATCTCGAATATCCAAAAGTACAAACAAGCCAAGAAAGGAATCCTGACACCAGCCCAGAAGAAGAAGAAAGATGAAGACAAGAAAGCAAGAAAGCACGAGGCGTTCTGTAAGATACAGAAGGACAGGAAGAAGTTCAGAGAGCTTCAGGCGATATACGCAACGGACGAGGAGGCGTATCCTCTCACGGCGGAGATTACAGGTAGGTACAGCGATGACACGATCACCTGTGTGTGTGTGTGTAACCAAGGCATAGTTTAACTTGTATATGAACCTAACCCTTAAATGTGTGGTAGTTAGCCATAGGTAAAGAAGTTAGCCATAGGTAAAGAAGTTAGCCATAGGTAAAGAAGATAGCCATAGGTAAAGAAGTTAGCCATAGGTAAAGAAGTTAGCCATAGGTAAAGAAGTTAGCCATAGGTAAAGAAGTTAGCCATAGGTAAAGAAGTTAGCCATAGGTAAAGAAGTTAGCCATAAGTGAAGCCATGATCTTTATATCCTACGCTATGACTGAAGAGGATTTAGGAGGAACACTATAAGCTGTTTTAACTGATAACTTAAATGATATCCGGTGTTTTTCTCTGTTTTAACTGATAACTTAAATGATATCCGGTGTTTTTCTCTGTTTTAACTGATAACTTAAATGATATCCGGTGTTTTTCTCTGTTTTAACTGATAACTTAAATGATATCCAGTGTTTTTCTCTGTTTTAACTGATAACTTAAATGATATCTGGTGTTTTTCTCTGTTTTAACTGATAACTTAAATGATATCCAGTGTTTTTCTCTGTTTTAACTGATAACTTAAATGATATCCGGTGTTTTTCTCTGTTTTAACTGATAACTTAAATGCTATCCGGTGTTTTTCTCTGTTTTAACTGATTGTGTGACTCGCTTTATCGTTTAACAGGAGAGGAAATGATGAACATGATGGACCCAGACGACCTCACTTACCTGATAGAAACGTGAGTAGTACTGGTCTTAGTATTGTTTTTTTGTTATGCTGACAAAAAAAAAGATATGGTACAATTAGGTCAATCTGGCATACAGTATGTAATCGTTTCCTTACCTAGAACATAACTCATGTATGATATAAATAGCATAGAGGGGAATTTGCATAGTGTGGTCTCCCTATAGGTAATGTGATGTTAGGTAGGCTGTTGCTGGTTATGTGTAGGATGTTATGTACTCTCTAAGAAAACATTTCCTTCTCACACAGTATAGTACATGACCTGAATGACAGTGTTGTGCTGCCAGATAAATTTTATGTCCACGGGAGTTAAGGTTTACCCAAGGATGATGATATGAGGAACAGAATCCAAGTGATAAAATGGTTCATGGAGAAATTTGATTGTTAATTACTTGTACGTAGATGAGAAGTTTATCCCTTAAAGCATATCCTGTAGTGAGATAGTGTGTAATGGATAAAGTCATCAGTATTTCTTATTTTAGTGATTTTTTTTTTTACTTCATTCGTCAACAGTGAAGGTAAGAAGAAGAAGTATCAGGATTTGTTAGCTGCCGAGGAGGCGAAGGAGGCGGCCACCATAGCACACGAGAACGAGGACCGGAGCTTTGACAAAAATCCCCTGGCCAGCAACATGAGAAGTCTGCTCCCTATCAAGACTGACCAGGGCATTATCCCAAGATACATGGAAATAAAGGGTAAGTAAATGTGCAGGTTATAGAGTAATATATATAGTATTGTACTCCCCAGGTGAAGGTTTCGTACTGTTATGGCAAGACACGGGGTAATTTTAACTTTACCGTCAATACATTCTTTAAAAGGCGATAGAGAAGTGTCGCCAGTAGTCATTTATGTCATTTATTGGTAGCGTTCATAGACACACTGGGGGTTAAGTGAGGCTTGTGGAATAGAGGTCATGAGAGTTGACTGTGGGGTAACTCCAGGTCTGAGGGACTCCTAGGATTGCAGTCCCCTTTTAATGTTATTCTTTATTATGTCACAGTGAGTTAGTTGTGGGTTCTTCTGGCAACGTGACCAATAGAAGGGGTTCCGTGCTTATTAATCTGGTGTTGATCTATTATTATTCTCTCACCTTTACAGAGGAAACCGAGGAAGGTGACGAAGATGATCAGCAGCCGCCACCACCAACTGATGAAGAGTTGAAAAAACAGCAGACTAAGGATGAGCGAGATAAGAAAAAGTCGACCTTGGAGTTTTTGTTAGAGAGACACAGAAAGTTGGAGTTGATGAAGGTCAAGATTGGTTGTCTTTCAGCCAGCTTTATTGAGGAACCCCAAGAGAGAGTGAGTAGTGTCTCGTGTCGCTCATAGTTTATCTGTACTGTGCTTGTCTATCTCTGTCTTAACTTTGTGTATATAGTATTAACATCTGTCAATTTATATACGTGTTTACATACGTTAATTGTTTATTTAATGCTGACAGTCGTTTGTCAATATAATATGTATAATATGAACTGCTGCTTTTGACCATTGCCAAGGGAGGGATGGAATATAAGCCTAGGTCATCTGCCAGACCTTTCAATACATGACTCAAAGGTTAAAAATTTTGGTGTAGTTGATTAACCTCTCAAATTTGTGGTCATATTGAGGGTTTGAAGTTGGCATGATACTATAGGAACCTGTGTGAGTGTGCAACTAAATTTCATTGTCATGCCACTCTAAATATGTATAAAAATATAAGGGTTCAAAGTTGGCACATCACTAATTTTTTGGCTGAGCGACACAATATATATATAACTACTGTATACAGGTATATACTTACACAAAGGTTACTGTAACAGTGTTGTGTGAGCTTTGAATCACCACTCATGTAGTCTTTGTTGTCCTCACCCTTGTATTTCACCATTCTTAAAGGGTTGTATTCATTTTGTGTCTTCAGATATCAGCTCTCTCCAGTATACTGCACTGTATGAAAGGCTTAGATCCAGACATTGCCATCACCATCAAGAAGTACGCTGCTCTCAGTTTGCTGGAGGTGTTCCACTATATTATCCCATCATATAGCATCCACCATAATGATACTGACCAAAAATGTAAGTACAGTTCCTTTATATCTGCCTTTTATACTGTATTTGGAATATATCCTTAGTTAGAAGTTGATTATGGTTGGTGGTCTTCAGCTAGGGGTCTTATATTACACAGCAACTTACTTGGGTTCCTTAAGTATTTGAACAAGACTCCCCAACACCTATTACCCTTTGGTTCTCCCTGTATTGTCAGCCTTACCTGAGGAGAATATAATAAAATAGTTATCCCAAGTGGCTGAAGATCATGTTAAAATTGTCACCTACTTGTTTCACCAACTTAATAATTCTAACAATGGTTGAAACAGTTGCTGTAGAGTTCTCAATGATGGTTTGAAGTATCTTGGCAATGAAACAGCAGCCACTCAAAATTCTGTTCCTTTACAGTAAAGAAAGAGACGAGGAGGTTATACTTCTACGAAAACCAAATGTTGTCAGCTTACCAAGCCTACCTGAAGAGTCTGGAGGAAATGTTGCTGAAGGAAGAGAGAAAGAAGCGCAAGAACCCGGCTCTTAAGGTAATCTGAACGGACGTCATCTGCCGTACTCTCATCTATTACCAGCTAACTGTGGCCTTATGGTGTATTTAGTCACTATTTTTAAATGTGTTCTTGGTTTTTAGCCATTCTATAATATAATAGGAGACGGTTTGCTTGAGTGAAAGAGAAAAATATTTTGTCCGTTCTTATATTAAATACTTTGTTATTTAATTTTCAGCAAATGGCTATGGTGGCTCTGAAGTGCCTGGGTGAGCTGTTGATGAAACACAGCCACTTCAACTACACCGGCAACCTCATCCAAGCTCTTGTGCCGTACCTCAATCACTCGGATGACGATTTCTTTTCTCAGGCCACCTCTTACTTCACCAGGCTCTTTAAGGACGACAGAGAGGGCCGCATTTCTTTGGAAGTTAGTATTATTTTCTTTATATAAATATGTAAACTGTTACTTTGAGGTAATATTTTGATCGCGAGTGGGAAAAGATGGTTCCATTAACAGTAAATAAACCATCGTATCGTATTAGTTCCTTTTATGTATTTTTATCCCTTAATCACGTTTGTGTTATTTGTATTTCCTCTCATCGTTGTCATTATTTTGCAGCCAATTCCCATACTTACATTGCTTAGCTGTGATTACCTGATGGCAACTCTCTATACTGTACAGTGAGCCCCCTCCCCTCATCAGGTTCATCCCCTTGTCATTTTTTGGCACACCCGTGACTTTCCATCGTCCACATACAAACTCATGCATCTCTTGACCCAGTCGGTGTCCTCCATTCTTTCCACATTACTGAACTGAACCATCTTGACTTAGCTTAGTGCAAGACCTCACTGATACTGTGAACATACTTTCATGTTACCCATTTGTGTTTGCTATGGTAGAGAAGCAAGTTTGTGATGTCTCCGGAACCTAACACCTCAAAGTTTAACAACACTATCTTGCAGGTGGTGCAGCGGATAGATCAGTTCGTGCGCAGGAGAACCTTCAGAGTTCAGCCACAGGTGTTAAGGGTGTTGCTGGGGCTAAGGATCAAGAACGTCCAGAGTTTAGATGCTGAATTAGAGGCCGAGCTGACAGCCAAGAGGAAACTAACCCACAAGGAGAAATTGTTGAAAAAGCTTACTGAGAAAAACAAACAGAAGAAGTCTAATAAGGAAGCGAAGGTTAGATTTTTTTTTTTTTAACTTTTGGGAGGATTTACTATTGTTTTATTCTTGACCATAGTAATAGTGATAAGTAACAGCAATAATTGACTTTAGGGGGGATGAGAGAAGCATTTATTTCCCTACCACAATGTTACCTTGATAAGTGAGGAACCAAAGTGGACTCCTTAGCTTGATCTATTGAGTCATATGATAATCTACAGGTTGGAGTTATATTCAGATTGAGTTTAAAAAGGCGGTGGACGTAGAGTTATGATGGAATTGCAAATAATAATTAATAAACGTTTCATAGGAGTCCCGAAGTCCTTTTATGTGTGTACTCTGTGTCACTAGTTCGTTTTTAGTTGATTTTTCTAAGTCTTCAGAGCACTGTAGTCTTGTCAAGCACATTTAACCTCACATGGATTGGACACTTATCTTGTGTACCTGTATAATGTATCTGTACCACCACCACCGTCTCTCTCATCAGAGGTACCGAAAAAAGAGAAAGTTGGAGGAACAGGTGAAAGAGATAAAGAAAGAGAAGTCAAAGAAGGTGCGCAACACATATCACACCAGCATCATCCAGCTGGTTTTCGGTCTCTTCATCCACGTGCTGAAGCGGCGGCCAAATCAGAAGTTGATGGGAATTGTCTTGGAAGGTCTTGCCAAGTAAGTGATCATCTTGCTAATATATTTTTTTATCTCTCCTCATCACATGTTACCATAGTTACAGATGATGTAAAAGACTTTCTTCAATGACTTAGTTGTTTGTTACATGGTTCTTGGTAGGTAAATGTCATCTAAAGGATTACATATTTTTAGAGGGATCTGTGGTAACGTGAGACCTGTTGGGTAAGACAGTTTTTCCGAGGTATGAGCAGCCAGGATCAACTCTTGTTTTGGGAAGTTGTGTCTTTCTAACTTTTGGAGTTTTTATATTACCTTCTTCTCCCTCTTGTTTTACTTTACATTGGATGACAAGAGCTGCCTGGTGAGGGAATGGAGGATTAATTCTGGCATCCCTGTACTGTACCTGGCAGAGCCCATAGCCAGGTGGTTTGTGTGTGCTGTTCTACTTCCTCTGGCATTAACATCTAGTCTGGATTCATAGGAGGGAGATTTAATGTATTGGTGTAGTTGATGCTGATTGATTAGACACAAGCTGTAAGCAGACTTAACCTTCTCTCTATTCCCTTCCGAGGAGGGAGGGCAAATGCTGCACATTCCTCCTTTGAGATTGACTGTACACATGCAGAAGGAGGAAGAAGAGTTATCAGCTATAATAGATAGATTAACAGAGAGAGATATAATGGCCCCTTAGTAAGTCTTATCATTTATGGGAACCACTAACCAATGGGTAGTGTGTGAAAAATGGATTTCATGATCAATGGTAATTTTTTTTTCAACTTATATTCAATGCAGTACAGTACACCTTTATGCAGTTCTTATATAAACTTTAATTCATATCAATATTTTTTCAAAGATTCCCCTTAAATCTCTGGCAAGCTGGAAAAGGACAACTGTTTAGGTAGGTAGATAGTTTAGTAAATATCTGAACAATTTCTAAATGATTGTTTCCACCTTTTTGCAGATTTGCGCACTTGATCAACATAGAATTCTTTGCAGACTTACTCAACTGTATGAGTGAGATTATGGCTGAAGGCACCCTCAAGTTTCGGGAGTCTCTGCACTGTATCCAAGTGGTGTGCACCATCCTCTCAGGCCAAGGCGAAGTGCTCACCCTTGACCCCCATAGATTCTACAAATACTTATATGTCAACATGTTCAACTTAAGTTTAGGTTTGTAAAGTTTGTGTTATGTCTTTATAAGAGAAGACCTGTGAAATAGATCTCACCTTCAACAAGAAAAAGGTTCCTGGAGGATATGAATGTTGTGATTTAAGACCCAAAAGTTACAAGACCACTAAAGATCATGCCTCCACTTTGTGCCTGAGATAGTCTAGCTGCCATAATGAAACAGGAAACCTTGGTTATTCCAGATACAGTCGAGCTCTAACAGACTGCACCACATTTTTGTCACTGGTCATGAAAAAAGGATTTGGGGGTTGGTCCCCAGTTTTCATGGGTTAAATAATAGAAATAATAAAAAAGGCAGTTGTTGGGATGAGAAGTTTAAGAAAAACTCTTGGATGAGTTTATAACAAGATGGCATTCATCATCACCACCACTTACATCTACAGTAGAATGTAGCTATTAATGTCATAGAGTTGGGGAGAAATTACAAGAACTCATATGATTGCTGGAGGTGTATAGAGTTGATGTGCTGCACTAGAAAAGATAGCATAGAGACTTGTGTCATGGCTCAGAGGAGTTCTTAAAGGGATGAAACATTGGAGATAGTTGTAAACAAACTCACCGATATCATCGCATGTTATTTAGGAATAAAATAATAAATACTAATTGAGATTGTTACAATTATTTTACAGGCTTAAACCACAATGACATCTTATCTGCTGTGGAGTCCCTGAAGCAGATGTTGGTGGAGCGGCGTAAGCGTGTGAGTGCTGTGCGAGTCCAGGCCTTTGCTAAGAGGCTGGCCACCTTGAGCCTCACCCTCCTCCACAGTGGCACCATTGCCTCCCTCGCCACTCTTCGTAGTATAATCTTGGTAAGTGTTTTGATTGGGGAACTTGGGTTAGATATACCAGACTTGTGATCCATGCACTGGTAAACTCCAGCTGGTAGAACTCAGTAGAAGCTGTGGCTCTATATCCAGTGCAGGTAAAACTAGACAGAAATATTGGTAAAGTTAAAGTACTGTTACTGGGGAAGATGTACTTATGTAAAAATACAACTATTCCTTCAAAATCTATTTCATTAAAAATACAATGAAGCTTATCTGAAACTTGCTCAGTGAGAGTAATACTGTATTCCTGAAATATGATTATTGCTCATTGATGATTTTTTTTTAGGGTTAAGCTAGATGTTATAGGCAAGGTTACAAAGAAAGATATGTATAAAAAAAACTAAATTTAGCCCATGAGAGTAGTAGTACAGTATGTTAATTGTCTTCCAGCACCACCCAAGCACTGAAGCACTACTGGAGACAGACACAGAGGGAACCAGTGGCTTGTTTTCAGCAGAGATAGAAGAGCCAGAACACAGTAATGCTGCTGCCTCGTGCTTTTGGGAACTTCATTACCTTACAGTGAGTCTTGAGGAACGTAGATCACATTAAGGGGTTCTAGGTATCAATAATAATCTCAGTTTACATCTTCCTTCTCTCTTCTGTTGATATTTTACCCTAGACAAGGAATAAAAAAAAATGTAACTGAAAACTCCTCTCATTTTTATTTTTGGTGCAAGGTGTGAAGCTGTAGTTCCATGTCATTGTAGTTATTGGGTATTAGTTTACTTCCAATTCAGAGTTTTTGAGGTAAAGGTTAAAAAGGGAGTGATTAGTTGTTAAGAATGTCATGAGGGATGTTTAGTTGATTTGAGATATGATTTTCAGGGGGTGTTGGGCTGTCAGTGTGGACGGCCGGCATGAAAACTATGGAATGTAGATAGTTGAGATAATGCTTGTTTATTATTTTGAGAGAGGAGATTAATTACGATGAATTGATGATCCACGATTGTGCTCTTTTCAGCGACACTACCACAAAACTGTCCAGCAGATGTCGACCCACATATTGCTCGGGGCCCCTCTCCAAGGTGAAGGAACTTTACCTTACTCCCTCACTAAAAGGTATGAACGAGAGACTTGATTTGAGAGAAAATTGTACTTCATATTTGTAGACTAGAAGGTATTTGACAGGGTACCATGTGAAGTAGTATATATGCATGTGTAGTTGTAGTCAGTAGTTGGCATTGAGAAAGCAAGTAATTAAGGAGTACAGGTATGTTATTTGAATGTATATGAGGGAGAACTGCCATCTGCACAAGCATGGAAAATGGCCGTAAAATGACGATGGTGGTGGTGGAAATATAATTTATCTAATTTCAAAGCTAAGACATTGTTGATGAAATAACTGACCTTTATAATTTTCCTCCTCAAAAATTAGAAGGATATTATTTCATCTCTTTTTGTCAACAGACCGGCCGACGAACTTTTTGGGATGTACGACCCATCAGAAATGCGCTTCAATCCCACCATCCCAAATCCTAGCCAACACTTATCTGGCAAAGTTAACAAGACAAAAAAACTCACCAAGAGACACAAGGGTGAACAATGGATGACACATTACATGACACAAGAGACCCAGGACCTGTTAACAGTGGGTCTCTTGTCTGAAGACCCAGTTACTGTTAATGGGTCTCTCAGTAATAATATAAATGGACATTCTGAAGAAAATGATCAATCTTCTATGGCTAAATCACCTTCAATTACCAATCTAACAACTGCTAACTTTTTCACAGGAATGTTTTCTAATATGGATGTTGAAAAAATACCAAGTCAAATTATGACTGAAAGTCAATATGGTGAAGACTTCACACTTAGTCTTCTTAAAGTTGCATCTAAGACCTAACTGCATATATTAATAACATTTACAAATTGTTTTATTATCTTCATATTTTTAGGCTAAGTATTTTTAAATTATATAGAATATTTTGTTGACAAATTGTAACATTTATTTTGAAGGCAGTTCATGAAAATTCACATTAAGTGAAATAAACTGATACAAATTTTGTATGAATTCTTATCCTCAACAATTCTTGAGGTGATGGAGGCATTAGCTGGAAGAGGAGTAGACCTCAAGGAAACAGTGATGGGGAAGCCTGGCGGGGAGTGGAAGGTTCTGCTGCGAGTGTGGGATGTTAGGGTGATATAAGGTTCATCATGGGTAAATCAGGATATCGTATGACCTTATTATGGAAGAGGAGACAATCAGAGAATAGACCTGGAAAAGCTGGTAGAAAATAGTGAAGAACAAGGAATAAGATAAGGTCTGTGGTACTCTTGGTCCAAGCTACAGTACTGTACCTCGAGTCTGAGAGGGAAATAACGTGTAAGAACGGGAGGTAATAGTGTCTAATATCCCTCACGTTAATATAGTTACACTTTAACCTCCCTGTTTTTACCTCATCTCTACGTTACAAAATGTATTTCATTGGTTGTACTTGTAGCCACCTTATTATTAGGTAAGACAATGTAAACACCCAAAGGAGTTGTATCCTCATGACAGAACAGTTAATTTCTTCTGATACAAAGTCCTAAATATATTGTCAGGTAAAGTGATGGAAAATTGATCCTTTACCAGTTACTGTAATTATAAAAGGACTCCCCCCTCCCCCCCCCCAAGTACAGTACAGTTCTTGGTTGACTACATGTATGGCTACAGTCTGGTGTATCAGTGAGGTGTGTCGTAGCTTACACAAGTTGAGGAACGAGTAATGATAGACCTTGTGATCCCAGTTGGTGTTAATGTTAGTCTTCTCACAGTTAAAGCCATTGTTGACAGGTCAGATGATCTCACTAACAACTGTCAATTAGTGTCACACCATAACACGAGATTATTCTGACCTGACCTGACCGTACCGTACTCCTGCTCTTCTCCATGAACCCTGTATACTCATGCTGTGGAACGATATATATACAGTACAGTGTGTAGTGACGTTTTCAGGCCATTTTCCATACTTGTGAGGACAATCTGTTGCTACAATACCCGATGGCAGTCTCCCCATGCTGCAACTGTCTCTAAGGTCATTGAATCTAAGGTCATTTCTTACCTCTCTATGTCATGTACAAAAATTAATTCTCATTTTTTATTGTGGTTTATTATTATCTAGATTACTGTAGTGAGAAAGTAAGTTCTGATTTATCTATCTCCTTTTAATCAACTTTCATTTATCTCTTCAATCATCTATCCCTTTCATTCATCTTTCATTTATTTATCCATTCATTCATCTTTCAGTCATCCTTTCATTCATCTGTCATTTATCTCTTCATTCATCTGTCATTTATCTCTTCATTCATCTGTCATTTATCTCTTCATTCATCTGTCATTTATCTCTTCATTCATCTGTCATTTATCTCTTCATTCATCTGTCATTTATCTCTTCATTCATCTGTCATTTATCTCTTCATTCATCTGTCATTTATCTCTTCATTCATCTATCATTTATCTCTTCATTCATCTGTCATTTATCTCTTCATTCATCTGTCATTTATCTCTTCATTCATCTATCATTTATCTCTTCATTCATCTATCATTTATCTCTCCATTCATCTATCATTTATCTCTTCATTCATCTTCATTTATCTCTTCATTCATCTGTCATTTATCTCTTCATTCATCTGTCATTTATCTCTTCATTCATCTGTCATTTATCATTCTATCTCTTCATTCATCTATCATTTATCTCTTCATTCATCTATCATTTATCTCTTCATTCATCTATCATTTATCTCTTCATTCATCTGTCATTTATCTCTTCATTCATCTATCATTTATCTCTTCATTTATCTATCATTTATCTCTTCATTCATCTATCATTTATCTCTTCATTCATCTATCATTTATCTCTTCATTCATCTATCATTTATCTCTTCATTCATCTATCATTTATCTCTTCATTCATCTATCATTTATCTTCATTTATCTATCATTTATCTCTTCATTCATCTATCATTTATCTCTTCATTCATCTGTCATTTATCTCTTCATTCATCTATCATTTATCTCTTCATTCATCTATCATTTATCTCTTCATTTATCTATCATTTATCTCTTCATTCATCTATCATTTATCTCTTCATTCATCTATCATTTATCTCTTCATTCATCTATCATTTATCTCTTCATTCATCTATCATTTATCTCTTCATTCATCTGTCATTTATCTCTTCATTCATCTATCATTTATCTCTTCATTCATCTATCATTTATCTCTTCATTCATCTATCATTTATCTCTTCATTCATCTGTCATTTATCTCTTCATTCAGCTGTCATTTATCTCTTCATTCATCTATCATTTATCTCTTCATTCATCTGTCATTTATCTCTTCATTCATCTATCATTTATCTCTTCATTCATCTGTCATTTATCTCTTCATTCATCTATCATTTATCTCTTCATTCATCTATCATTTATCTCTTCATTCATCTATCATTTATCTCTTCATTCATCTATCATTTATCTCTTCATTCATCTATCATTTATCTCTTCATTCATCTGTCATTTATCTCTTCATTCATCTATCATTTATCTCTTCATTCATCTATCATTTATCTCTTCATTTATCTATCATTTATCTCTTCATTCATCTATCATTTATCTCTTCATTCATCTATCATTTATCTCTTCATTCATCTATCATTTATCTCTTCATTCATCTATCATTTATCTCTTCATTCATCTGTCATTTATCTCTTCATTCATCTGTCATTTATCTCTTCATTCATCTATCATTTATCTCTTCATTCATCTATCATTTATCTCTTCATTCATCTATCATTTATCTCTTCATTCATCTGTCATTTATCTCTTCATTCATCTGTCATTTATCTCTTCATTCATCTATCATTTATCTCTTCATTCATCTATCATTTATCTCTTCATTCATCTGTCATTTATCTCTTCATTCATCTATCATTTATCTCTTCATTCATCTATCATTTATCTCTTCATTCATCTGTCATTTATCTCTTCATTCATCTGTCATTTATCTCTTCATTCATCTATCATTTATCTCTTCATTCATCTGTCATTTATCTCTTCATTCATCTGTCATTTATCTCTTCATTCATCTATCATTTATCTCTTCATTCATCTGTCATTTATCTCTTCATTCATCTGTCATTTATCTCTTCATTCATCTGTCATTTATCTCTTCATTCATCTATCATTTATCTCTTCATTCATCTATCATTTATCTCTTCATTCATCTATCATTTATCTCTTCATTCATCTATCATTTATTTCTTCATTCATCTATCATTTATCTCTTCATTCATCTGTCATTTATCTCTTCATTCATCTGTCATTTATCTCTTCATTCATCTGTCATTTATCTCTTCATTCATCTATCATTTATCTCTTCATTCATCTGTCATTTATCTCTTCATTCATCTATCATTTATCTCTTCATTCATCTATCATTTATCTCTTCATTCATCTATCATTTATCTCTTCATTCATCTATCATTTATCTCTTCATTCATCTATCATTTATCTCTTCATTCATCTATCATTTATCTCTTCATTCATCTGTCATTTATCTCTTCATTCATCTGTCATTTATCTCTTCATTCATCTATCATTTATCTCTTCATTCATCTGTCATTTATCTCTTCATTCATCTATCATTTATCTCTTCATTCATCTATCATTTATCTCTTCATTCATCTCATTTATCTCTTCATTCATCTATCATTCATATCTCTTCATTCATCTGTCATTTATCTCTTCATTCATCTATCATTTATCTCTTCATTCATCTATCATTTATCTCTTCATTCATCTATCATTTATCTCTTCATTCATCTATCATTTATCTCTTCATTCATCTATCATTTATCTCTTCATTCGTCTGTCATTTATCTCTTCATTCATCTATCATTTATCTCTTCATTCATCTATCATTTATCTCTTCATTCATCTATCATTTATCTCTTCATTCATCTGTCATTTATCTCTTCATTCATCTATCATTTATCTCTTCATTCATCTGTCATTTATCTCTTCATTCATCTATCATTTATCTCTTCATTCATCTATCATTTATCTCTTCATTCATCTATCATTTATCTCTTCATTCATCTATCATTTATCTCTTCATTCATCTATCATTTATCTCTTCATTCATCTATCATTTATCTCTTCATTCATCTATCATTTATCTCTTCATTCATCTATCATTTATCTCTTCATTCATCTGTCATTTATCTCTTCATTCATGTCATTTATCTCTTCATTCATCTATCATTTATCTCTTCATTCATCTATCATTTATCTCTTCATTCATCTATCATTTATCTCTTCATTCATCTATCATTTATCTCTTCATTCATCTATCATTTATCTCTTCAATCATCTATCATTTATCTCTTCATTCATCTGTCATTTATCTCTTCATTCATCTATCATTTATCTCTTCATTCATCTATCATTTATCTCTTCATTCATCTATCATTTATCTCTTCATTCATCTATCATTTATCTCTTCAATCATCTATCATTTATCTCTTCATTCATCTATCATTTATCTCCTCCATTCATAAATTATGTTAATATTATCATGATTATTGTAACTAATATTTGTATATATTCTTACGTTATGGAGTAGATAGATTAATATAACTTACTTATAAAAGAAGCTATTGTACTAGTAAACTCAGCTATTGTACTAGTAAACTCAGCTATTGTACTAGTAAACTCAGCTATTGTACTAGTAAACTCAGCTATTGTACTAGTAAACTCAGCTATTGTACTAGTAAACTCAGCTATTGGACTAGTAAACTCAGCTATTGTACTAGTAAACTCAGCTATTGGACTAGTAAACTCAGCTATTGTACTAGTAAACTCAGCTATTGTACTAGTAAACTCAGCTATTGTACTAGTAAACTCAGCTATTGGACTAGTAAACTCAGCTATTGTACTAGTAAACTCAGCTATTGGACTAGTAAACTCAGCTATTGGACTAGTAAACTCAGCTATTGTACTAGTAAACTCAGCTATTGTACTAGTAAACTCAGCTATTGTAGGGTGAATTGCTATTTTTTGTATTATAATGTTTGGCCTAATCTTGAAACGTACGACTGGCAGCCCCGCTTATCAGAATAACAATAGCCTATCAGAGTAGCAGTTTCAATAGTCACTGATGCTTTACCAAAATACATTTTTATTTTTTACTTTAAGATCAGTTTCTTTATTCTATGTCTAAATCCAGGGAAATTATAGACAAGTAACGTTTAGAATAAAAAAAAAATATTATTTCTTCTGTACGATACTTTTTCCTGGCAACGTGAGGGATGATTGCTGAACCCTGAGAAAGAGTCTGTCTGTGTGTGAGAACGAAGACAATTTAGTAGTGGCTGACTGGCCGATGTGAAAGGAAGTGCATAGGATAATTTCTCACATATTTGAAAAACTAATCGTAAGTGAATAATTTTTATCAACCAAAAAAGATTCAGTGTTAAAGGAACCAAAATAAAGAAAATACTGGAACAATTTACATATTTAAATGAGAATATATTACGATGGATTATTTTGAAATTATACAGCGACTTAATAGCGTGTTGATAATAACTAATAACTTTATATGTGCATGATTTAAATATCCTTGTAGGGAATGTAAGTATTGGACACTTTTATACCGTTCAGGTTATTGTATTATTATTATTATTGTGTTGGCGTCTCATTAGTATTAAGTGACAGGAGAGATTGAGAAAGTGTGTAAAGAGAGAGAGAGAGGAGAGGAAGAAAGTGCTAGTGTTGTGTTATGGGTGTGGCGTAATAAGATGTTAAATTAATTCACTAAATATCTCTTAAATATACCCCCACACACCCACACACTCCCACACACACCCACACTCTCCCACACACACCCACACTCTCCCACACTCACACGCTATCACCCACACTACCCACTTCCCTATACCCGCACCACTATCATATGTCGTGACTCATGACTTATCTTAATGTAGTCTAATGTAACCCAATGTAGACTAACCTAACCTAGTACAACCAAACCTAACCTAACCTAACCTAGTACAACCAAGCCTAACCTAACCTAACCTAGTACAACCAAACCTAACCTAACCTAACCTAGTACAACCAAGCCTAACCTAATCTAACCTAACCCAATATAGACTGAACCAGCCTCTTCTTGTGCAACCTAACCTATCCTAACCTTAAACCTAACCTATCCTAACCTTAAACCTAACCTATCCTAACCTAACTAACCCTTAACTTACCGTAGTCTTAAAGGGACTCTGATCCTAACTACTATAGGTTTGATAAGGGGCCCATTACGACCTGATTTTTTTGTAGGACTGGGGGCCTAATAGAGATTACTTGGGGTCAATTAGTATTGGGGTCCACTTGGAGGACTAGGGTTAATAGGAGTGGGGGTCTCTTAGTACTAGGGCTGATTAGAAGTGGGGTCTATTAGGACTGGGGGCCTCTTAAACCTACACACACACACACACACACACACACACACCACACACACACACACACACACACACACACACACACACACACACACCACACACACACACACACACACACACACACACACACACACACACACACACACACCATTATCCCCACATGCAACACAACACTACACTACACCACCATCTTAAACGCTTCTCTCTGTCTTATTTTTTTGTTCACCTCTTGTCTCAACTCTCATTTCCTGTGCCAGACTCAAAGGTGGTGGTTTATGGTCTGTGTACACGGTCATGGTGAGGACAGACCGCTGGCTTGTGTTGCTGCGGCGTGTGTGTTGAGAGCCGCCCACAACACACACACACACACACACATACACACATATAGATACATACACAGACCCAAACACACACATACTCTGTTTTGCCGCCCACCTGTATCCCTTGGGGGGTGGGTTAGGTCTCGTGGGGTCTTGTAAGTCTAATTGGGTTCTCCAGTGTTGTCGAATCTAGTCTTAAGTTAAACTAATCTAACCCTCATACTCACCTCAACTCCAACACACTCCAACACACTCCAACGGTCATATGCCACCACAGAACGCCCATCACACACACACACACACACACACACACACACACACACACACACACACACACACACACACACACACACACACACACACCTACACACACACACACACACACACACACATCCTTTTACTATAACAAAAACAACTTCTTCTTTGGTTCTGTTAATTCTCTTTTGTCTCTATTGTTACTTATTTTGCCTTATTCTCCATCTTTACTCTCTTCTCTTATTCCTTTCGCCTCTTTACCTGCCTCCTCCTCCCTACACCTCCCCACACCTCCCTCCCTCCCTACACCCTCCCTACACCCCCCTCTGCCTCCCACACCTCCCACCCCCCTCCCCCACCTCCCTCCCTACACCTCCCCCCACCTCCCTCCCCTCCCTCCCCACACCTTCCTCCCTACGCCTCCCTACACCTCCCTCCCTACACCTCGTATCTTCCAGTATGTGTATACAAAGCCAGGGTGATTATGGAAGGGGAGATGGGATAGGAGGAGATAGAAGAGAGACAGATGAGAGGGAAGGGAGAATATAGGAGGGGAAGAGATTGAGTACATGGCAGCGGTCGCAGTACCGGGTGAACGTAAGGCCAAGCACTCGTCACTGATGCAGCTTAGGGATAATTTTTGCTCTTCTCTTCCTCCTCCTTCCTTCCTTCCTTCCTTCCTTCCTTCCTCTTCTTCTCCTCTTCCCTCTATCCTCTCCCTCCTCTCCCTCCTCCTCCCCTCCCCCTACCCTTATCATATTCACCATGAGTCAAGTTTCTTTTATTTTCGTAAGTATTGAGTTACTGATTTCCGGGACACACACACACACACACACACACACACACACACACAGACACACACACACACACACACACACACACACACACACACACACACACACACACACACACACACACACACACACACACACACACACACACACACAGATGATAAGATAAAAATAGAAAGATAGATAAAAGATATGTAAAGAATGACAGACAGACAGAGGGCACAGCAGGGGTATATTAATGAACGGAAGTGGAAACCCTGCCCGCGGGGAGGGAGGAGG
>NW_024737097.1:4108227-4242100 GCF_018991925.1 Homarus americanus
GTCTGGATGGTTGAATGAGTGGGTGAGTGGATGGTTGAGTGGATGGATGAGTGGATGGATGGATGGAGACACGACACACACACACACACATGCACTTACAGCGAGCGACCACCTGTTTTAAAGACATCTTCCTCCTCTTCTTTTCTCTTCCTTCTCCGTCTTCTCCTCTTCCTCTTCTCCCCCCCTGCTTCAACACTACCTCCCCCTTCTCCTCTTCTTCCTCCCCAGCTTCTCCTCCTACCCCTTTCCTCCTCCTCATCTTCTTACCTTTGTCCTTCTCCTCCCCTTCTCCTCCCCTCCTCCCTCCCCCCCTTCCTCCTCCCCCCCCCCTTTCTCCTCCTCCTCCCCCGTGACAGCTATGCAAGGCCTTTCTGTGTCAACATGTGGAGCAGGAGCATGGGGGCGTCTGCCTGCTACAATACTGTTCAGTCCTGTGGTTAAAATACATAGACTGAGTGTTCTGTTTTACAGGTGCCAAGGTCTCAGGTGTGTGTGTGTGTGAGAGAGAGAGAGAGAGAGAGAGGACTACTTGAGGTGTGTGTGTGGGGATGCTGCTTAATGTGTACGTGTGTGTGTGTGTGTGTGGAGGAGGGGTTGTAATGTGTGTGTGTGTGGGGGGGGGGGTAAGATGTGTGTGTGTGGGGGATGCTACTGCTTAATGTATGTACGTGTGTGTGTGTGTGTATTTAAGATAAAGAAAAAATAAAGAAATATGATGATCAGACGTCTCAGTTAATTATAGCCGTACATACATACATACATACATACATACATACATACATACATACATACATACATACATACATACATACATAAACAACGTAAAAAATCATTATTCACGTGTAGTATATGTAATTGAATCGTATTATTACGGTAAATAAAAAAACAGCTGATCCACATAAACAAAGCGAGTTGCCAGGTAGTGTATTTCCGGAGTTATGTTAACGTCCCAAGGATTTGTGAAAAATTATCTTCCGGTTACACGTTTCAGTTGTGTGTGTGTGTGTGTGTGTGTGTGTGTGTGTGTGAGAGACGTGACACATGAAGATTAGGCACCCTAGTTTATTTCAGTTAAAGATGAAACATCCTAATATTTTACCTGAGGGGAGGGGTTAGTTTAGGGTAGAGTTAGGTTAGGTTAGGTTAAGTTAGGTTAGGTTAAGTTAGATTTGGTTAAGTTAGGCTAGGTTAGGTTAGCGTAAGTTTAAAGTAGGTAGATTAAGGTTAGGTTAGGTTAAGTTTGGTTTGGTTAAGTTAGGCTAGGTTAGGTTAGCGTAAGTTTAAAGTAGGTAGATTAAGGTTAGGTTAAGTTAACGTAAGTTTAAGGTAGGTAGATTAAGGTAAGTTAGGTTAGGTTAATCTCCAGGTGACTCATAACTCCTAGATATACTCTACCCTGGCCAGAGAGAATACAGCCCTGACTAAGATGACTTTCCTCCTTGTGGCCTCATCAAGGATAACTGTGGCTGGACATTGATATAGAAATGTTACCTGTGTAGTGGCTCATTATACACCTGTCTGTCATGTAGGTATGTATGTCATGGTATATCTGTGTGTATGTTTGTATGTATGTGGCTATTCATTTATACACGGTAAGTATTTTGAAACAGTGTGTAGGATAAGGTGATGCAATAATAATAATAACAATAATAACAACAACAATAATAATAATAATAATAATAATAATAATAATAATAATAATAATAATAATAATAATAATAATAATAATAATAATAATAATAATAATAATAATAATAATAATAAATAATATCCTCATTAAATTATGTATCAAGGGAATTATGACCTCGTTAGTGTGTTTGGAAAGGTTGTTTGTGTTG
This sequence comes from Homarus americanus, assembly GCF_018991925.1. NCBI lineage: Eukaryota > Metazoa > Arthropoda > Malacostraca > Decapoda > Nephropidae > Homarus > Homarus americanus. The sequence goes on from NW_024737097.1 coordinate 4,110,066, forward strand.
GAGTGGTAGCAACCAAGACGTGTCATTTCCTAAACACACACTACCTACCTCATTTCCGGAATTACAGCTGCGCCATCTGTCAATTTCTGGATCGTTTTTCTGGTTTAGGAATATTGATATTGCGCATTTCTGGAATTATTTTAAGAGGCTGTGTAATTTAGGAGCTATTGTGTGTGTATGTGTGTGTGTGTGCGTGTGTGTGAGTGTGTGAGTCGTGTGCTTGTGTGACTCAGTATTATGCAGTGTGGGCATGGGGTGTGTCTCAGCAGGTGTGGTGCGAGGGGCTGTGGGTGTAAGAGGGTGTAGGTGTAACCGTGGTAGGTGTGTAAGAAGGGTGTGACCGTAACAACACGCATTGGCTCTACCTCAGTCTACCCCTCCACCAAGGTCAACAGAAAACGGGCGTTGACAGTATGACTCGTAATACGGTACAACATATTGTTATAAAAATGCATTGAATGACTGGAAGTTGAGGATATGACACAAATTTATAATACGGGTTATTCGTGCGTGTATTTTACGTGTGTGTGTGTGTGTGTGAGGGAATTTTGTGCTTTACGGTATTGTTAGAATTCATTGAGCGTGTTGCAGTTACCACCCAAAAGTGCCGGATGAACCCTATTGTCATTGAGAAAATTTCAATAGATCAAATTTTCGGATCACCTGAAGAATCATCGCCCCAGCTTATTTCACCTAAAGATTAAACCACCCTAAAACTATTTTGGGCGGATGAGGTTAGGTTAGATTTAGGTTAGGATAGAATAGGTTTAGGTTAAGTTAGCATTAAGGTAGTTAATCTTCAGGTGAAATAAGCTGGGGCGATGATTCTTCAGGTGATCCAAATTTTCTATATTTTCTTAGCTATTTAGAAACGCTGATGACGTAATGGTGTTTTTTCTCTAATTATTGTGTATTTAACTGCAAAAACATTTAAACGGATGCTGACTAATGACTTTTTCTTTCAATTGTCGTCTAAAGTCAACAACTGTGTGAGATCTCAAATATACCAACCAGCAGCTAAACAATGGAAGTCCTTGGCGCGCTTAGTTCTTTTTCCTCCAATAATCTTTAGATAAATGGTACTTGTTGCGATATTAAGAATTTTACCTTTTTTTAAACGACATAGCTAGAATTTTAGCTTAATTGACTTTAAAAGCTATTCGTATTATAGCTTAAAATGACATCTTATATATAACATAAACAGACGAACGAAGTTATGTAATATTTTCGTTCCAATTTTTATTTTGTCGGAAATTTACGAGTTTTTGTGTCAGCAGAATGAAAGTCATGTTTTTTACCGCTGGAAAATAAGTCACTTTTGTATCATAAAGACAAGAGTTTAAGGCGAAATAGGATTTTTTTTTGCGTGTATAAATCTTTCGGGTAACTGATAATGTTGGAACTTTTAGAACCACAAGATGTACGACCCAATCACAAATGCAGGGGGAGAGAGAACACATGAAGAATAGCCACCCCCAGTTTATTTTGACCTTAAGATTGACCTAACCTAACGATGGTGGTAGTGATGGTGATGGTAGTGATGGTAGTAATGGTGATAATGGTGAAAAAATAATAATACCATCCAACACCACAACAAATCTACCCATTAATTATACCAACCCTATAATTAAATAAACATAATCTAGTATAATTAAATAAGAATCAACGTACCTATAACTATGCTACTTTTTCCTCGTTTATAAGTTAGGTATCTCTCACTTACGAGCTTCTGGTAATGTAGACTCGTAGTGTGGGGTGAAAAAGGCAACATTCTCTTTATGGTCTTGAGCTAATAACTTGACTATAATATTGTGTCAACTGGTTTTTATACCTCGCGAAAATGTTCACCTAAGCTGTTGTCTGTCTGTGAGTGTCTGTTTGTTTGTCTGTCTGTATGTTTGAGTGTCTGTTTGACTGTTTGTGTACCAGGGTTTATGTCTGACTGTTTGTTTGACTGTCTGTGTACCTGTGTGTGTGTGTGTGTGTGTGTGTGTCTGTGTGTTTGAGTCTGTGTTTGTGTGTGTGTGTGTTTGACTGTCTGTGTAGTGGAGTGTGTATCCATCTATGACTGACTGGTTCTCTGGCATGTCAATTACTGTATGTCTGCCAGTTTATATTTGTCTGACTGTTGATTTGTCAGGGCCTCTCTCTCTCTCTCTCTCTCTCTCTCTCTCTCTCTCTCAATCTTTTTGTATTAATATTTTTCCTTCCTTCCTTCCTTCCTTCCTTCCTTTCTTCCTGCCTTCTCTTCTTCCCTTCTTTCCTCCCCTCATTCCATTACCTCTATTTTCTTTCCTCCATTGTTCTTCCTCCTATCTTTCCCTTCCTTCCTTCTTCCTCCTTCCCTCCTCCCTCTCATACCCCTCCACCCCTCTCATACCCCTCCCACCCCTCCCATCCCCCTCCCACCCCTCTCCCCCGTGATTCATATCTCATAGGTCACCAGCAACTCTTATGTGGGTCAATGATTTCGCTATCGAGAGGGTGAGTGGGGAGAGGGGTAAGGGTGAGAGGGGGGTGAGTGGGGTGAAGGTGTGAGGGTGAGGGGGTGAGGTTGATGGGGGTGAAGGTGAGGGGGGGTGTGGGTGAGGTCGTCTGGTCATTGACCTTAACGACCACCAGTAAGACCGGATGTTGCAAGTGGTCGCTGGTACAAACATTCTCTCTGTGTAACAGTAGCCATGGGGATGTACCGTAGTTCACTGTGACGTCATGATTGTCAACACCAATAGCCGTGGGAATGAACCCTAGGTTTCCGTGACGTCATGATTGTCAACACCAATAGCCGTGGGAATGGATAATAGTGAGCCATGACGTCACGAGTGTCAACAAACACCACTCTCCCCGCTTAGCTCCCCGGGATGAAAAACGCGGGAAGAGTTTGTTGACATTCTGACGTAACACAGACAGGAGTCACGTATGGTCGGTGTTTTGTGTTGTGACTGTCTGTGTGACTGTCTGAATGTGTGACTGTATGACTATGAATGACTATTACTATAACTGACTGGCCGTATGACTGTATGAGTGTGAATGTATGACTGTGGATGTATAACTGTATGATTGTATGGCTATGTGACTGACTGTATGACTGTATATCCGGAATGTTAAATGTCAAGGATTAATTTATCATCACGAGAGAAATTTTATCTATACTTCCGGTGGAGGAGAAACCCGCCATCTTTGTTTAATTAATATGATAATGACGGAATCAAAGAGATCACCTGTTGTTGTTTGTTGTTCTTGTCTGGCGGAGCAATAATCACAGTAAAAGTTGGTTAAAAATATCAATATTGACTCATATTCTGTTTACTATGTCTAAAAATGCCTATTGTGGTGAATTTGTATGAGTGTCGTAAGCCTGAGATAGTTTGTGGATTTTCATGTCTATACTGTGTCGTAAGCCTGAGACTTTATAAGTATTTCCTAATTTATTCTCTCTAAAATATCGAGTTTAATAATAATAATAATAATAATAATAACCTGGCAACAGTCTATTTTATTTGTTATAGGCATAAAACAAACGTCCCGTCATAATTTGCCTTTACATTACAACATGGAAGGTTTGGTGTGCCTTAACCTCACCCTACTGAAAACATGGTGTGACGTGTCGTAACCTCACATCACTGGATAAGCTCCATTAATTGACTCAAAAATTCAATCCCAGACCCGCCTGTGTGTGGTAGATGTGAAGGAGACGTCTCTTCCTGACACTACACCACTGTTATTGTTTCATTGTCTCGTGTGATTCGTTCCCATCCACCAAACACCGATATATTTTTTTTCATATGATGGTTTCACTTTAAGGAGTAGATAATAAATTTGTTTTTCCTATCCAGCACATGATATTTATGGCTATTCATCCTGGGAAATATAAAAGAACATACCTAATTCCTATCCAGCAAAAGACAGGTGGGATTATAAATAAGATAAACAATGATATATTTCGTGGCGTCATTGTGATAAGAAAACGAAGGAATGGCTTTCACTTTCTGAGTTATGAAGGAGAAGAAAAAAAAGTCCTAGAAAGTGGAAAGTAATATGACAGGAAATTGTAAAGAAAGGAAATCACTGTTGCCTGGGGGAAGGGAACGGACCGGTTGGTGATAGGGTGAAAACCTTTTGGATTGTGTCGTGTTGACGAGTGATAAGGAGAGAGAGAGAGAGAGAGAGAGAGAGAGAGAGAGAGAGAGAGAACAAAAGGATACTTATATAAACAGAAGGTTGTAAATGTATCATAACTCAAGGTAATAGACGTTGAAGTAAGTGACAGAATTAATCACCAGTTGATATTTAAGGTGATAATATATTAACCTGTGTGTGTGTGTGTGAAATATTAACAGTGGTAGCAGGAGTATCACCACACACACACACACTATGCCCCGCCGCCAACCTCTCTCATTATTTCAAAGTCAAAATAATCCTCAATGACTTCCTCTGACAATACTAACTTCTCCTGCCTCGTAAATGTTTATTCTAATCTAACTTGAACCTTGAGATGTCAGCCAAGGAAACCAAGAGAAAAGGAAAATAAGAAAGATTAAAAAAAAATAATATTATTGGAATGTTTTTAACCCAGTAGAATAAATTTTGATAATGGCGGTGTTGATGAGAGATGTTGTCTTCTGTCTGAATTATGTGACAGAAGTCCTCCCGTTTAAAAGCTCTTTACTGTCTCATTGTAGCGAATATATTATCATTAGAAGCTGCACAGTCCTCAGTGTTATTTTCGACTTGGTGTGTGTGTGTGTGTGTGTGTGTGTGTGTGTGTGTGTGTGTGTGTGTGTGTTTCCCCTGCCAGATATTAGATCAGAGGGGTTTGTTTTGGCGGGGTTTAGCCAGGTGTGTGTGTGTGTGTGTGTGTGTGTGCGTGCGCGATTTTGTTGTGACTAGGTGCTTAAATGTATTTTCTTGTGTGGACGTTTTAAACACACACACACACACACACACACACACACACACACACACACACACACACACACACACACAGGATACTGTTATAGGTCACCGTAGTGTCATTTCCCTTTTATGAATCATGTTTACGTCTCGTCTCAACTTACCACCTCTCCCGTGTTTACAAATGACCCTTACTTGTTTATGGAAATAGTTAAATAAATAAGTAGTGAAGATGTAAGGCTTTTTGGGAGTTATATTGGTGTAATTTTAAGAAAGATTGGTGTAACTTAGAGTCAACAGGGGACAATAGAGGGAGGTAAATGGTGTTTTGCTGTGGTGAAGGTTGGCGTGGAAGTGGCGGTTGGTAACACTGGTACTGCGTGGGTGCCCTTAATAACACGGTCTTGTCTTCATCTTCAACTGAGGGGAAAAATACCTAACTGAACTTATACATGGAACTAAATGTGACGATTATTTATCTTAACCTAACCTAACCTAACCTATCCTAACCTATCCTAACCTAACCTATCCTAACCTAACCTAACCTAACCTAACCTAACTTAACTTAACTTTAACTAAATTTACACTATCTTAACTTTTTATCTAACCTAACTTTAGGCTAGCATTAGGTTAGGTTAGCGTTAGGTTAAGTTAGATTTGGCCAGCGTTGGGTTAGATTAGGTCAGCCTTTGGTTAGATTAGTGTTAGGTAAGGTTAGTGTTAGGTTAGGTAAGGTTAGATTAGTGTTAGGTTAGTGTTAGGTAAGGTTAGTGTTAGGTTAGGTAAGGTTAGATTAGTGTTAGGTTAGTGTTAGGTAAGGTTAGTGTTAGGTTAGGTAAGGTTAGATTAGTGTTAGGTTAGGTTAGGGTGGTTAATCTTTAGGTAAATAAGCTTGGGTGGATATTCTTCAAGTGACGCAGATCGAAGCTTGATTCCCAAAATAATACCCCCAAAATCCCCCCAAACTATAGAAAACACGCAAAAAACCCGATTAAAACAAAAAAAACCACGATAAACCCACAATAAAACCCAAGTTAAACCATAATAAAACAGCAGTGTGGACGCGGAGATGTGTTTAAGTGCGTCGTCCTCTCGTGGTTTATTGTTGTGTTTTATTAGTGCCAAGTAGTACAGTATACACGTGTGCAGGGAGTGGCTATCTGTGTGTGTGTCTGTGCATGTGTGTGTACATATGTATAATTGTGTGTGTGTATATTTGTGTGTGTGTTCATTTGTGTGTGTGTGTACATTATTTTCGCGCCAAAAACCATCACTAAAGTAAAAAAAAAATCTAAACTTCGTACAATTATTTTATTTTTCTCTTTAAAAAAAAACACGTCTCTAGTTACGGTATAGTCTCAGTGCCATTTTGACGACATTTTTTCCCTATAGACTTCAATGCTATGCTTTCGTTGGTGAGTTAAATATTGAAAAAAAATATATAAACTTTCGAATATGTCAAGGGAAACCGGGCCTGGGTGGCTGTTGTATGAGAATAATATTTTTAATCTACGTTAATAAAAAAACTTTCTTAATTAACTAATATTATGACAACTACAGATATAATTAATTTGCAGAGATAAAGTTTAAATAAATAAAAAATTGTAAATAAATATAAATAAGTGACTGATAAAAACAATATTGGCAATGATATGTGAAAGTTGTCAAGTAGTAAATATAATCAGTATGAATGAGTGGATAAGATCGCTTCTCGGTTGTTACCAGGTGTCGCAGCTAAGACCTCAGATCTCACCCGGAACTTCGCTTTTTTTCCTAGATGACTAACTTAATCTAAGTAAATGTACTCTTAATTTAATCTAAGTTAACCTAATCCTACTCTCCTCCCATAGTATATTTTCCAGTCAGTTGAGGAAACAAAAACACCTTTACTTTAAGGAGGTATTAGTGTCAGAGTAGCATGCAGGAGTCAGGCGGGTAATGTAAACACAAACATTGATGGATTTATGAATGGGTGGAGTCCATAGGCGTGTGGATGAATGGATGTAACAGCTGTGTGACATGGATAGGGTGTGAGGATGATGGATAGTGAAGAATAGAGGGGGATAGATATGAATAGGATAGTAGTGACGATGGTACAGAGAATGTTGATAAAGTTGACTTAGAAAGAAGTCCTGATAACAGAGAGACAGAGAGACATTTCACCTTTTATTCCTCGAGCATTGTGATAAACTATTCTACCGTACGTGACCTTGATCTAGTTGCCCTTATTAAGCTTTGTAATAAAGGTTTTTATCCGCCCGATAATTACTGATTATATAGGGGAGTTTTTGCTGTCGTTGGGGGGAGAAAAGGTCGGCTATCAAGGAAGTGTGTGTGTGTGTGTCAGTTATATATATCCATCGTATAATAATAATGACTTTCTTGACCATTAATCCCCGTTTTCTTTAGTTAGAAAATGTAAGATTTGTCACCACTAACTACGATAAAAATGACCTTGAGTCGAAACCCTCCTGAAATATTAAAAAAACAACGTTAACTTACACTGAGACTCTACCTTCACTAGATACGTAGAGTTGAGGGAGTGTTTTCAAAGACTCAATACCTTAGTGTAGAGTTTAAGCGTAAATTATGATGTTCTTTTGTCTGTCAGTTACGTATCTTAACTTGGGTACAGTCTCACGTCTCCAGTTACGATGAAAGTCAATTTAAAATAATCTTTGAGGATTTGACCTTGTGTTTTTACGTGTTTTCTGTCCCCTTAGTTCTTGCTGAGTAATATTTTAGTGATTAAGTCATTCTATTCTTGTATATAAGTCTACTATAGTAAGATGACGTCACTGAGGAAAATACTAGCCCCCTGAGATGAAATATTTTAAGCTACGTAAATCCTATGAATCCATCATTTTTTTTTCAAGGTAAATCCCTAATCAAATCCTCTTCGATTAATACATTATAGGATTAAAACAACATCTAATTAGGTTCATAATGACTACGCAAGACTCGAATTTTTTTCCCTTTCACTTATTTTATTGATATACGTGATGAAATAAGAGGCTGAGATGCACCCAACCAATGCAGCTGGCGGGAGAGACTGTTTACACTCCTGACGTCACACTGGGTTAGGCCAATTGTTGTCACGACGACGAACAAAAGACGATCGACAAGCGTGAATTTTACCCAAACAATAGCCACACTTACACAACATATGCGGCTAATTGATATCCAAATGTTGTATTGTGGTGTGGGTGAATGGCTCTACGGAGACGCTAGAACAGTACTGAGTAGAAAATAATAATGATATACAATAATAATAATAATTTTGTGTTAATGAATGGCGTTTACTCGTTGACGTGAAAGTGAGGTGTTCATTTTGTGTTGGTGGTGATGGTGGTGGGGATGATAGTTGTAGTGGTAGTGGTGGTGGTAGAGGAGGTGGTAGAAGAGTGGGTGTGGGCGGTAGTTGTCGTGGTTGCCTGAGTTAAGCCTTAATCTGTTACGGCCGCACGCCCACACAACCACCCCACGCCCTCCCACCCTCTTCCTTACCACAAACCATTATCAGTAACCATTTTAATCCCTATTATTTCACTAAACCTAAAAAAAATAAAAACACTGAATGGGAAAAAAGTAAAGAAAAACGAGATATTTGATGATGTAATGTAAATATAACCAAGAATGGAAACTGGTATTGTATCGTGTGGTGGCTTCTGGCAACTCATCCCTCGTGGCTCGTGGCTCGTGTTCGGCGCGTGTCGTGGTGGGCCTAAAATTCGGCAATCTGGATCTTATTTCTTTATATCCTAAGGCTGAAAATATCCTTAATAGTACTGTTTAATGTTTCGCTGGGTTATGGTAGACGCTTCGGTATGAGATTAATCTGCTAAACGCTCACGAACGGCAGCGTCTTAATTTTTACACGAACGGTAAAATTGTAAAAAATAAAATAAATACATAAATAACTGTAGATTATTTCCTTCATTGTCATTCCCGTTAAGATGCTCCTTAGTAACACCGAAATTTGCCCTAATTTAACCTAACCTAACCATACCTTAGCTTACCTAACCTAACCAAACCCTCCGGAAGTTTGTTAACCTTGAGAGGCGCGTTATTTCCCGCCATTTACTGACCTATTGACCTCAGTATGTAATTGGGGGCCGTAGTTTCAGACTTTTAATGGCGTTTTTCGGGGATTATTTTTACGTGGTGTGTGTGTGTGTGTGTGTGTGTGTGTGTGTGTGTGTGTGTGTGTGTGTGTGTGTGTGTGTGTGTGTGTGTGTGCGTGCGTGTGCGTGCGTGCGTGCGTGTGCCTAGAAAAGAATTAACTGCAACCTCTCTCTCTCTCTCTCATATAGTGTTTGTGTCGGGGAAAGTTGGGCCACCTGGTGTGTGTGTGTGTGTGTGTGTGTGTGTGTGTGTGTGTGTGTGTATGTTAGTGGCCACACCGCATGACGTTCCCACACCGCCCTTTCACCAGACATCTTGTATAGCTTTCAAGTGCCTGTGGGCGGCCGGCGACCGTCAGCTGTTTCCTGCCTTTGTGGGCGTGTGGGCGGGAAAAGGGGGTGGGGGTAAGAGAGTGAGGTTTTGTTTACTTAGTTCTACATTCATACATACATACGTACATACATACATACATACATACATACATACATACATACATACATCTACGCCCACTCTAAGCTCCCCGACACATATACGCATCTTTCCCACACGCAAATTTTCTCTCTAAACACACACACACACACACACACACACACACACACACACAGTTACCACATCATATCATTGTGAATATAATTAGACAGTTTCTCTGTGTTAGTTGCGGGTTGTCAGCTTGTCACCTTGGCCGACCTGCGCATGCGCCATCGTTTTCCTCGAACAATTATTATTTTTTTCAATTGACTTTGTGTGTGTGTAGAGACCAGTGCATGAGTGTATTGTAGCTATGTAAGTATGTGGGTGTGTGTGTGTGTTTGTATGTGTGTGGAGATGAATACATGACGATACTGATCATGTAAGTGTTAATGCATGGTGATTTTCGAGGCCACGTTAATTATTGATATTAAATGCACGACAATTTGTAAGTTATTGGTAAGTGTGTGTGTGTGTGTGTGTGTGTATGTATGTGTGTGTATGTGTGTGTGTGAGTACAAATTGTTCAAAATCACTCAGGATTTCGCGACAATTTTCCTTTTTTTTGATGAGTCTGGCCTTCAGCTCCCCACACTCCGTTTTCTATAAGCTGGAGATAGACTTGTTAAATTTTTTGGGTCATGGGAAATATTTGTCACGTGAGAGAGAGAGAGAGAGAGAGAGAGAGAGAGAGAGAGAGAGAGAGAGAGAGAGAGAGAGAGAGAGAGAGTACATGTGTGTGTGTGTGTGTGTGTGTGTGTGTGTGTGTGTGTGTATGTCTGTGTGTTTGTTGGGTCTTTATATCTGTCTGAACGTTTATCAATCTGTCTTTGTGTCTATTTCACCGTCTGTCTGTCTGTCTGTCTGTCTGTCTGTCATAACTTACATTCAATTGCACCGGGTCACTGAGGTCACTAGGGTCATAGTTCAAGGTAATTAGAGAGGTTTTTATAGGTTAGATTAGGGTTAGGTTAAGTTAGATGAGGTTAGGTTAGTTATAATTAGTTAGTGTCGTGTCGTTAACTATCAGAAAATAGACAATGTTACAGTCTGGTTCGTGGTAATTGTCGCACATTGTTCATAGTCAGGGAGGAGGAGGTCGTGTGATTTCAGGGTCTCTGGTTAACCTACACGGGGGCGCCACACTCATTTCAAACACGGGCGGGGCGGGGCGGGGATTCGAACCTGTGTCCTTGATATTATAGGAAGTGGAGCATCAAGGGAAAGAGGGAAGAGACAGGTGGTATGTGTGTGTGTGTGTGTGTGTGTGTGTGTGTGTGTGTGTGTGTGTGTGTGTCTGTCTGTCTGTGTCTACATGTATGTGTCTGTGTCTGTCTGCTTCTATATGTGTGTGTCTGTCTGTTATGTAAGTGTGTGTGGCCAGCATGACGTCACGAAGAAGCAGCCTCCATGTTGCGGGAAAAGTTGCTCATTAACTCCGGGTTCTGTAGGTGATAATAATTACCCTCTTCTGCCACCTGGTGTGTTTTAGAGCCTAACTAACTATATAATAACCCCTTAAATATCATATAATATGTATTTTTATCCCATTATGGTAAAATTAATTAAATAAAAGTGGGTTTTGTTGGTCTATTTTATCAACGTTGTGAATCAGATATTTGGTGCGTAACGAAAATCATGATCTGGATTTTCAGCGATGCGTACACTAACACTCCTCGGTAGGTTAGGTTAGGTTCCTCCTCCTCTCTCCCTACGCTAGAAATATCTCACTATCTCTCTCACTCACTTTCCTCCACTAGAAATATCTCTCACTATTTCCTGCCCTCACTACACTAGAAATATTGCTCACCATCAACTATACACCCCCTGTAATATTTCCCAGCAACTTTATCAACTCCTTGCATGAACGAAAACACACAATGACGCAACTAGCTGAACTCTGCGACAAATACCATGGGAAAAACAGATTAAGATAGTATCCCCTTGAGAACGTCATTTTCTGTGTTTTATTGTTTCATTGTTTCCAGTAATGAGACGAAATAAGGTTAAGTGATACAATGTTTTTAGGTTAAATAAGTCTCAGATTGCTATTGTCTTTTAGTGAATGAAGGTGTATTTGTACTGTGATTAATGTGATTGATGTTATTTATGGTAGAAATGACGTGTGATTACCATAGGATTAAGTAAACGGAAAGAAATAGAAAATGGAAGTTCAATTTACGACTTAAGGAAAATGGAAGCTGATTTACGATGTACTAGGATTAACCCGTCTTCATCTCTTTAACAATTCATTAACCTTTCCCATCTCCTGTGTGTGTGTGTGTGTGTGTGTGTGTGTGTGTGTGTGTGTGTGTGTGTGTGTGTGTGTGTGTGTGTGTTCCTCTCAAGGTTGTAGGAGCAGCTTACATGTAGGTTGTGTTCTGAGACTTGGGCGCATCGCTTTTCACCGCTAGGGGGGGACACTATGTTGTTTTGTCCATCATGTTGACGAAGTTCCCTCCCCCTCCTCCCTCCCCCTCCTCTGACGAAAAACACTATTAGTCTCTATCCTTGTACCTACCTACCTACCTGTGCCTCATCCCCCTTCCTTCCCCTCCTTCCCCCTGTGCCTATCTCCCTTTATCCCTCTCTCTCTCTCCTACGTACTGTACATCCTTCCCTTCCGTGAATTGTTACATCGCATTAATATTAAAGTCATGACGCATTAATATTGAGACAAACACACACACACACACACACACACACACACACACACACACACACACACACACACACACAGTCTCATGCGTACGGGAAAATAAGGCAAAAAGATGATAAAAAAGATGAACACAATATATCGAGGTGGGATATAATTACTCTCTCTGGATGAGGATCTGGTGAGTATAAATGACAGGAAACAAAAGACAAACGGCCGCGCTCCCTCTATCGGTCAACATTGGCATAAAATATAAACGATTTAAATATAGAATAACAAATCAACAACAAATGAAAAGGAATAAATGTATTGAGATAATTTTGTGTGAAAGAATATTAAATAATTTCTCAAGATAAAATATTAATTATATCATTGAAATTATGGAATTATTTATGATGGGAAATATAAGATGATGGTCCTCTCTCTCTCTCTTAAGGTAAACAAAAGACCTTGCGTGGTGGCAGTGGGGAGGGTGGGGGGAGGGGGAGCAATTGCCACCCTCCCTTTCTCCCTCACTTCCTCCCTACCTCCTACCCTCCATCTCCCTCCCTACCTCCTTCCCTCCATCCTACCCCCATCCCATCCTTCCTCTTTCCTCCCACCCTCCTACCCCCTCCTCACCTTCCTTCTCCCTTTCCATTCTCCCACCTACCTACCATCCACCTTCAACCCCTCCTCCTCCCTCACCTCCCATCCTCCTCACCACCACCTCCCTCCACCTCCTCCTCACCACCCTCCTCCCTCCCTCCCCTCCCCTCACCACCTCCTCACCCCTCCCCTCCTCACCTCCCTCCCCACCACCTCCCACCTCCTCACCACCCTCACCACCTCCCTCACCTCCCTCCCATCCCTCCTCACCTCCCATCCTCCCCACCTCCTCCTCACCTCCCATCCTCCCACCCTCCCTCACCACCTCCTCCTCACCACCCTCCTCCTCCTCACCTCCCTCCCTCACCCCTCTTCACCACCTCACCACCTCCCTCACCACCCTCACCACCTCACCACCTCCCTCTTCCCAGTTACTTTACGCCCCGTGGCCCTGAAAACGACACAACAAAACGCTGAGATCATTCTACTTTCATCCTTGGCAGCGCTCCTAACTAACTACCACTACCGCTCGCTTGTCTGTACAGGTGACGACGGCGAGGAGAATGGTGATGCTTTTGAGAGAGAGAGAGAGAGAGAGAGAGAGAGAGAGGTGTCTGTGTCTGTATGTGTGTGTGAGAAAGTGAGAGAGTGACGTATATGTGAGTGTGTGTGTGTCTGTCTGTCTGTCTGTCTCCCTTTCTCGTATATATAAACTAACAGACAAACACACGTAATCCAATATTAAATATATCCCATTTTCTTTACGTTGAGTATAATGAACACCCCCACCCCGGAAAAAAAGTATATTGTTCAGTTTATCCACATAAGAACTTTTTACAACAGCATCCCTCAATGATAGTGATTTAAATTAAGGTTAAGAATATTGGAATAAATCATCTTTAAAATCGTACGTAAAAAAAAAATAGTGACAATATGTAGGATCTTATAAAATTGGTACTAACTTTAAAAAAAAATCGAGCGTAAAAAAAAAATATGTTTAGGATTGACTGACAGACAGAGTGTAGGGTAAAGAATATTGGAACCACAGCTTTTAAACTCGTGGGTAAAAATATAGTGTTTGGAAACTATGACAACAACAACAAAGGAAAGAAACATAGAGGAACAGTAAAAGGAAAAACAAAGGTAACGTAAAAGTTCAGGGTTCCCACACACACGACACGAACAGAGGGAACACAAGAGAATAGATGATGATGATGTTGATGAAGGGAGGAAGGGAGGGAGGGATAATAAAGGTTAGGTTCTGGGTATTGTCTTGTGGGTGTACCGTACGTTAGGGAGATGGTGAGTATGGTTTGTTGTTGTTGTTGTTGGGGTTGTTGTTGTTGTTAGATTGTTGTTGTTGTTGTTAGATTGTTGTTGTTGTTGTTAGATTGTTGTTGTTGGGGTTGTTGTTGTTGTTGTTGTTATTTTTATTGTTATTATTATTATTATTGTTGTTGTTATTGTTATTCTTATTTTTATTATTATTATTAGTATTAGTATTATTATCATCGTTATTATTATTATAATTTTACTTTCAACTTAAATCACAGAGGCAAATTAATTAACAATATTTACGACTTTATCATCATGTAAATAAAACAAACTTAAAACGATAATAAATTTAACCTAAAGGAACATCTATATATCGTATTAATATTTATATCTAAAGGAACGGTTTATATGTGAGTTTTTGTTATGTAAATGACGTAATGGTGAAGAATTTGCTTTGTGTGGGTGGGTGAGGTGGGTTGGTTGGTTGGTGTGGGTGGGTTGGTATGGGTAGGTGGGTGGGTTGGTGTGGGTAGATGAGTGGTGGGTGGGCTGGGTGAGTGGAAAGGTGGGCGTTTTGGTGTCGTGGGCGGGTGGGCGTTGGTGTACGGTCAGTGTCTTAGGCCATAGTTCGAATTCTTTTTGTTGGTCACGAGGGATAAAAACAATAGCTGGCAACCTTCTAGACCCGTGTTGTGTAACTCTCTCTCTCTCTCTCTCTCTCCACACACTGTCTTAAAAACTCTTCAAGAATTAATTATCTCCTTGGAATGTGTCTTAATTACCTGCCATTCACCTTTATCACCTGGTGTTTACCTGCAGATCAACCACCTCAACTAATCTCATTTAACCTAACCCCTCAGCTAGCGTTAGGGTGTCTAATCTTCAGGTGATCCGATTAGGCGTCTGGCATATAATTAACCAATGAGATTCTCTTATTACGACAAATACCAACCAATTGGAACTAATTCCCTTCAAAATATCGACCAATTGGAACACCAGTAACAAATTAACAATGCATTCAATCTAGTTCAATTTTCCCATAACAAGCGTCGACCAATGAAAAAAATCCTCCCTAAATTAATCGACCAATGGGGAGGGCAGCAAAACAACAACAAATGACGTAATTGGCATCATTATCCAATCAAGAGACGCGGAGAAAGTGACAGCGTCTCGGGAAGGTTTTGAAGCGGGTGTTTAATGTCTTCTGAGAATGATACTTGTAAACCAGTCAAGGCTTTGTGTTATGAGGAGGGGGGAGGGGGGGTGAGAGGGAGGGAGAGGGAAGGAGAGGGAGGTGGAGGGAAGGAGAGGGAGGAGGAGGGAAGGAGAGGGGTGAGAGGGAGGGAGAGGGAGGAGGAGGGAGGAGGAGGAGGAAGGGAGAAAGAAGACAGAGAGAGAGAGAGAGAGAGAGGGGGGTAAGAGATGAAGGGAGGGTGTGATTGCCTCTCTCTCTCTCTCTCTCTCTCTCTCTCTCTCTCTCTCTCTCTCGCCAGATAGTAACCCCTAAAGGTCCTCGTGTTATATTTCATCCTTTAATTACGGGTCGAGTCTCAGGGTAACAAAGGCGCCATTTTGTCTCACCTCTTTTCTGTCGTAAATCAGAGACGTTAAGGTTAAGGCGTCAAGTCATCCGTGTTTACGAGAGAAATTTAACTTACGATGATTTGACTGATGGCGAGTAGATAAAGATGGTGGTGGTGGTGGTGGTGGTAGTTGTTGTTGTTGTTGGTGGTGGTGGTGGTGGTGGTAGTGGTGGTGGTAGCGGTAGTTGTTGGCAGGCGATGGTAGTGGTGGTGGTGGTAGTGGAGTTGTTGGTATGATGGGTAGTGGTGGTGGTGGTGGTGAAATAAGTTGGTATGATGGTGGTAGTGGTAGTTGTTGGTATGATGGTAGGTAGTGGTGGTGGTAGGGTAGTGTTGGTGGTATGATGGTAGTGTGGTGGTGGTAGTGGTAGTTGTTGGTATGATGGTAGTGGGTGGTGGTGGGTAGTGGGTAGCTGTTGGTATGATGGTAGTGGTGGTGGTGGTGGTAGTTGTTGGTGCGATTTTGGTAGTGGTAGTTGTTGGTAGCGATGGTAGTGGTGGTGGTAGTGGTAGTTGTTGGTATGATGGTAGTGGTGGTGGTAGGTAGTTGTTGGTAGCGATGGTAGTGGTGGTGGTAGTGGTAGTTGTTGGTGGCGATGGTAGTGGTGGTGGTAGTTGTTGATGGTGGTGGTGGTGGTGGTGGTGGTGGTGGTGGTGGTGGTGGTGGTGGTAGCAGTTGTTGTTGCTTTTAGTGTCAATTAAAGAAGGTTAACTCCTGGAGGTTAAATCAAATCCCAGACATTATTGAACACACACACACACACACACACACACACACACACACACACACACATACATACACACACACACACATACATCTTGACTTTCATTTCTTGGAGATTTAATACGACTCCAAGGTGACCAAGCAGCTGGTGATAGGATACTCTCTCTCTCTCTCTCTTTTTCTCTCTCTCTCTCTCATGCCTGGGCGGCCATCACGAAATATCATCAACGTTAAACTCATTAAGACCTGCCTGACGACCCGTGTGTGTGTGTGTGTGTGTGTGTGTGTGTGTGTGTGTGTGTGTGTGTGTGTGTGTGTGTGTGTGCGCTTAGGTTAGGTTAAGTGTAAAGAAACAGAGATTGAAATATTGGAGAGAGAGAGAGAGAGAAAAGAGAGAGAGAGAGGAGAGAGAGAGAGAGAGAGAGAGAGAGAGAGGAATAAGGAAAAAATGGAAAAGTTAAATAAAAGAATAAAAGAACAATGAGGAAAGAGGTGAGGGTGGGGGGAGGCGTGTGAGAGGGAGAGGGCATGATGACCTCGACCTTCACCCCCCTTCCCCCACTCCAGATGACCTTTGACCCATCTCATGACTCAGGTGACCCGGATGATGGAAATGTTGAAATTCGTCCAAAAAATATGTACTTGGCACCCGTCTGACCTAGAGCTGTTGTTGTTGTTATTGTTGTTGTTTTTACATTGAAACTTCTATTTAAAGGACTACATGGAAAGAAGTCGTTATATGGAGGTTTGACTGTATTATGATTTATGGAGCCTACAGTATCCAACCCGACCCAATCCAACCTAACCGAACCCAACCCAACCTAACCGAACCCAATCCAACCTAACCGAACCCAATCCAACCTAACCCAACCCAACCTAACCGAACCCAACCCAACCTAACCCAACCCAACCCACCCAATCCTAATTCCAGCCCAACCCAACCCAAACCAACCCAACCTAACCCAAACCAACCCCCACTTCATCCTTCAGGTTACTAACGCCCCCACGTTCTTCTAATCCACAGAGAACCAGTGTGGACGGCCAGGACGCCCCGTGAATGGCACAGTGTCTACGTCAGGAAGGTTCTATTTCCCCAGAGAACGTGTGGCCTACAAGTGCCTGGAGGGGTTCGTTCTGTTCGGCGCCGAGGAACGAACCTGTCAGAAGAATGGAACGTGGAGTGATCAAGTCCCCCTCTGTGGTGAGTCTGTGTCTGTGAGTCTGTGAGTGTGATCAAGTCCCTCTCTGTGGTGAGTCTGTGTCTGTGAGTCAAGTCCCTCTCTGTGGTGAGTCTGTGTCTGTGAGTCTGTCTGTGAGTGTGATCAAGTCCCTCTCTGTGGTGAGTCTGTGTCTGTGAGTCTTTCTGTGAGTGTGATCAAGTCCCTCTCTGTGGTGAGTCTGTGTCTGTGAGTCTGTCTGTGAGTGTGATCAAGTCCCTCTCTGTGGTGAGTCTGTGTCTGTGAGTCTGTCTGTGAGTGTGATCAAGTCCCTCTCTGTGGTGAGTCTGTGTCTGTAGTCTTTCTGTGTATTTGTGAATCTTTTTCTATGGCATGAAAGTGTGTAACTGCTACTACTACTTAAATCTGATCTTATACCAGGACCTACTTAAACGTACACCCTACTTTACACTTAATCTGCTACTTTACACTTAAGCCAGTTATACTTTTCCTAAAAATATATACACCTATAATAGTATTCAGGAAGAGACTTTCAGATTTTAACTTTCGAGGAGCGGTCCATTCACGGCTGTTTTGTGCGGGTCAGCTGTTAACGCCATCTGGACGGGAAAAGTGACAGGCTTGGTCACTCACCTTCCCCTCACAACCATCACCAGTGCATGAACAGCTCAGACCCGTGTTGGAAAAGTGCCACGAACATGACCAATTTAGTTATGTTAATATCTTACCACGCATTAAATTTTCCCTGACGGTCAAAAATTATATAAGCATTCATTCAAGTCACTAAATTCGAACAGGCGATATATCCCCGAACACCCCTTTGCTTGAGTGACTCCCCCTCCCCCCCTCCCCTTCCCCCTACACTCACCCTTTAGTGTAAATAATGGGATCTGGTCTATTACTGAACGTATTTTGAACTCTCAGTAGGGGAGAGACATGAGGAGTGGTGAGGGTAATGTCTAATGCGTTCGTGGATTCAATAATACTAACTCACCATTGTATTACGTGTTCGTGGATTCAATAATACTAACTCACCATTGTATTACGTGTTCGTGGATTCAATAATACTAACTCACCATTGTATTACGTGTTCGTGGATTCAATAATACTAACTCACCATTGTATTACGTGTTCGTGGATTCAATAATACTAACTCACCATTGTATTACGTGTTCGTGGATTCAATAATACTAACTCGTTATTATATGGACGCAGAAACGATATAAATGAGTAGACAGAGAAACAAAGATGAGAGAGAGAGAGAGAGAGAGAGAGAGAGAGAGAGAGAGAGAGAGAGAGAGAGCACAACCCCCTCCATCCCGATTGGTAGTGAGGGGAGGATGACGTCACGAGTGTAAACATCTCTCTGTGTACTGTAGGTAAGAAAGTGAGACGTATTGTAAGCGCCATATGAACACCTCTCCCGCCATAAAAAAAAAATGTCCACCAACTGCCCGTATAACTTTGCTCACTTTCACAACCATTATACCATCCACCGCTGCGTCACCCTTGTAGATTGACTGACTGTTCGGTCATCATAAAGCACCTTGGTCACCTGGTAATGGCGTTCAGGTGAATCAGTCATCGTCATCCACAGCGCCATGTTGAAAAAATCGTCTTTTCTTGACTTATTTCCCGTCAAAACTAAATCTGCTTTTCCCGCCAAAACCCTCAATTTACATCTCCCGCCAAAACTCACAATAGCGCGCCAAAAATAAGTAAACAAACCTCAACCCTTAATTAGCTCCAGGTAACTTATTTACATCTTCTCCTTAGTGTAGCAGCTGTTGAAAGTCTGCCTCGTAATCCTCTGCGGGTTGGAAAGTGACCGGCGCAAGATGACGGTTGTTCTGTATTTATATTTGAATATTTGAATCTTAACGGATGAGAGAAAGTGATTCGTGTAAGGTGACAGTTGGTAGCTGTTTCAGATTTGAATATTTGAATCTGACGGTTTCCGAATTTACGAGATGACCGTTGACATATATTCAAATTTAAATGTTTGAATTTTGAATTTTTGGTGGTTAATGCCGTTGATAATAGAAAAAAATGCTACGAGATTTTTAACCAGACTGAACAGATGACGAAGTTATTTTAGAAAGTTACTGAAATATTAACGCCCCTTTAAGGAGTTAATTGGAACAGCTGTCAGTAATATTGTCTGAGGGAAAGTTTAATGTTGTTTGTGACTTATGATTGTCAGTAACGTACATACATACATACATACATACATACATACATACATACATACATACATACATACATACATACATACATACATACATACAGATAAGTAGATAGAGAGATAGACAGAGATAGATAAGAGATAGATAGATAGTTAGACATAGTTTTAATAAGTAGCCAGGAAGGGGTGGGGGGAGATGTAGGGAGGGGAGAGAGAGGGGGGGTGGGGAGGAGAGAGGGGGGGTGGATATATGGGGAGGGGAGAGGAGAAAGAGGAGAGGTGGGGGAGAGGAGAGGAGGGGGAGGGTAGGGAGGAGGTGAGAGAGAGGGGGTGGGGGAGGAGAGGAGAGAGAGGGGTAGGGAAGGGAGGGGAGAGGAGAGAGAGGAGGAGGAGAGAGAGAGAGGAGGGGAGGGGTAGGGGAGAGGGGAGAGAGAGGTAGGGTGGGTAGGGGAGAGGAGAGAGAGAGGGGGGTGGGGGGGAGGAGAGAGAGAGGGGAGGGGGGGAGGAGAGGGAGAGAGAGGGGGTTGGGGGAGGGGAGAGGGAGAGAGAGGGAGGTAGGGGGGAGGAGAGGAGAGAGAGGGGGGTGGGGAGGAGAGGAGGGGAGGTAGGGGAGAGGGGGAGAGAGAGGGGTGGGGGGGGGGAGGGGAGAGGAGAGAGAGGGGAGGGGGGAGAGGAGAGAGAGGAGGGGGAGAGGGAGAGAGAGGAGGAGGGGGGAGGGTAGGGGGAGAGGTGGAGAAGAGAGGGGTGGGGGGAGAGAAGGGTCGTGTGGTAGGAAGTTCCAGTGTTGATCCCGGATATAAAATAACGATAAGAGACGAGGTGTGTGTGTGTGTGTGTGTGTGTGTGTGTGTGTGTGTGTGTGTGTGTGTGTGTGTGTGTTCTTCAAGTAGATGGGACGGAATCTGGATGATAGGATGATAGCCTATAATTTCAGTGTTAGAATGACGGAATGAGAATGTTAGTACAGGAACGTGAGTGAACTAGTTAAGAGAGAGGGAATGGAGGGAGGGAGAGGGAATGGAGGGAGAGAGAGGGAATGGAGGTAGGAGGAAAGAGGGGGGGGGAGGCGGTTCAGACGGGTTTTGAAGGTTTGATTACGTTCCAATTCCTCCTTCACTCAGACGTTGTTGATATCATTGGTGTGTTCAGCTGTAGAAACCATAATAAAATGAACAATCCCCACTACGTCCTGGGTTTAATATCGTTATGGCGTCTTAGTGATCAATAACTCTCAATCTATGTTTCTTACTAAAAAAAATCGACTTGAATTCTCTTCCTCCAGTCAGTTTCAACTTTCAATCTCCCGTCAAAGTCGTGAATTGTGTTTGGTAATGTATTAGTCTCATCATTAAGAGAACTGTTCGTAATGGCTTCACACTTTTCTAGTCTTTTGAAGAAAGTTTGAAAGTGTGTTCAATTGTTGTGAACTTTCTGAACTAACTTCCCCTAAACTGTGTGAACTAAAACACCGAAATCTCTCTCTCTCTCTCTCTCTCTCTCTCTCTCTCTAAAGAAAGTGAAGTCTTTTAAAATTGGCATCAAAATATTAGAAACTGTGCCGAAATATTTTATGGATCTGCCAAAAATCACGGGTGACTTTTAAAATAGTCTGTTACGAGATACTACTACAACTACTACTACTACTACTTTTTTACTACTACTACTACTACTACTACTATTAAATTATCATTATTATTATCATTATCATCATATTTACCATCAATCACCACAAAAATGCGTTACGTAACATATATTTTAAACAAAGGCTTAACACTGGAGACAAAAGGTCCTTCCCTCAGCACTGGAGCGAACCATTCTACACCACAAGAATCTATGTTATATATTCTGTGACCACACCCAGTCACCTTCTCACGTTTACTCACAATACTCAAAATATTTCAGTACTCATAATATTTACTCATAGGTTTTTTTTTCATAGTTTATTATTATTTAGGGGTAATATTAAGTTCAGTTTGTTTAGGGTAATTCACAGATACTCATAATTGCTCTCAGATACTCGCAAATACTCACAATTACTCACAATTACTTATAGAAATAGCATCAGTCGGTGTTATTTGAGACCAATTATCTTTTATAAACTTTTTTTAATTAGTAAATATTGAAGGTATTGATGGACGAAGGAAAATCACAATATAAACAGAATTAAAATATAGACGAGTGTGAAATGATAGACAGGAGATGAGGTTAGACGGAAGAGAAAGAGACAGGAGGAAGAATGACGCGCACACACACACACACACACACACACACACACACACACACACACAAGAATGGCATTCCACTGTTCTAAGATGCAAAATTCCACCTTCCTTCCTCCTTCCACCCTCCTCCCTTGCCACACTATCACATGGCCTAGTCACTTCCAATCACCTACAATCATTCACAATCACCCCCCTCCCCCCTCTCCCTGAGTGACGCCCTGGTAACTTACTGGTCACTCGTCCGTGTTGGCTTTCGTGATGTAAGTCAGTAGTGTCGTATTGAAGTCTGTCGTTCTGTCTGTCTGTCTGCCTCTCTGTCTCTGTCTGTCTGTCTGCCTCTGTAGTTAAGTTTACTGTAGTTAAGTTTGGTTAAATTAGATTGGGTTAAGTCAGGTTAGTTTAAGTTAGGTTAGTTTAGGTTAGGTTAGGTTGAGCCAGATTAGTACTGATACATCATAGTTTGTATTTAGTTTATATATCCGTCTACACACACACACACACACACACACTACTTCAATATTCCCAAGAAACAAAAATACAACTGTATTAAAACTGTATCTAAAAATGTCTAAAACATTTGTCACCATGTCTAAAAAAGGTCACTAACTCTGCTGTCGAAATGAAAGTAAAAGATTAATGGCTTTATAATGTCTCACGCGTCACTCACCACTAAACGACTCTGTGGACGGTTTTTTGGCCGAGTGAGTGACTAAGAGTGTAATAGTGTAACTCAGTCGTGACGCAATCTGTAACTCTTTTTTTCTCGCTTAAACAATAGTTATATCGTCATAAATTTACGCCCAGAAACCCATTACTTAACTTCCTCAACTTTTATATATATATTTTATGTTCGTATCCCTTAACGACAATCTTGTTTTTATTTATTTATTTATATATTTATTTATTTATTTATTATTATTATTATTATTATTATTATTATTATTATTATTATTATTATTATTATTATTACGTGTATGCTTTGTTGACAGAGCGACTTCCTTTAACACAAACCCCCCAACACCCAGAGGTAAAAGTGACCACTCATAACAAAGCATTCAACTTTCACTCCAAGAGATATTAGTTCTGATTGGTGAGCCCAAAACCTCGTTCACTCCCTTATTTTATAAGTGACTTGACCTTAATTGTCACTCTCAGGGAATGATAGAGATATGGTTGAGACCGAGAGAGGGATAGAAAGAGAATGAGAAAGAGAGAGAATAAAAAAGAAAGGAATTTGCAAGGGCTCAATAACGTAAATAATAACAATAATAATGATAGCCGTTATTAATAATAAAATGAAAGTGTAGTAATAAGTAATGATAAAATTATGGCGTCTAGCAGTAAAAAATAATAAAATAAATAATTAATTCCAATATTTAGCGTCATAAAAAAAGAGACGAAATAAAACAGTCACCATCGCCATCTATGAGTCGGCGGCATAACTAAGTGTTGACAGGTGAGACGTCTATTATATTTAACACGGACTAGCGGTTCCTTGTATCAGCTGTTAACATTTTTGCTTGTTGGAGGTTCGTGGTCGTTTATATCGCTTTAAAGGTGTTTAAGGCTGTGAAAATATCCTCTAACAGATAGGATATACGTTTAAACAGCAGGTAAGTTGATTTAGTAAACTGTGAAGTGTTAGTGTGTTAGACAAAACCGTTTAGTGAGGTTGGCGACAGAATGATGAGAAAAATGAAACATTCTATGATAATTTAAAAATATTTTGAGTTAGAATGACTAATATTGCCTTTGTCATATTATTTATTCATTGTTAGGGTTCAGTAGGCAGTCAGTGGTGGAGCAACTTAACCTGTTTTAGAACGTTGAAATGTGACGATCGTGTCTGAAGGTTAAATGGACCTCAGACCTATAATTGACCTATAGAATCCAACCTGTAGTTATGGATGTTCTCCCAATCACCAGTAACAGACGCCCTCACAATCACCAATAACACACGCCCTCACAATCACCAATTACATACACCCACAAGTTCTCAACCAGTGTTTTTATCTATCAAGTATGTGCTCTCTATCTCAAGTTCGGTCGAGAGTTAAGTTGGGTCACACGAAGATTAGTGACCTTTACTTAAGTCACCTGATGATTATACACCTTAATGTTAATCTCAACTTAACCTAACATAATATAACAGTAATTAATATAATATAACTTTATAGAACCTAACATAATATAACAAATTAATCTAATGTAACATAACTTTACAGAACGTTACTTAATCTAACCTAACCTAACCTAACCTAACCTAACCTAACCTAACCTAACACATCTCCTTTGGTTACAGACTTTAACTTAGCGCGGGGTAAAAGGACACTCCAGAGCGCGACGTTATGGTCCTATGCTCCCGAGATGGCGGTCGACGGCAATCCTGACACCTGTTCTTTCACCCCCCGAGGCCCCCAGCCCAGGTGGTGGCAGGTGCATCTGGGACACAAGTTTAACGTCATCAGTGTGGGTGTTACTATTAGTCCAGGTGAGTGTAAGGAACTGATGAATGTTTGGGGTGGGGGACTATGGTCGATGGCTTGTTTATCATGCATCCAATATTCCTACTTACAGAGCAGAGGTTCACAGAGAGTCTTTGGTCTAGCTCTCAGTGTTGCAGAGGTTCACAGAGAGTCTTTGGTCTCGCTCTCAGTGTTGCAGAGGGTCTAGCTCTCAGTGTTGCAGAGGTTCACAGAGAGTCTTTGGTCTAGCTCTCAGTGTTGCAGAGGTTCACAGAGAGTCTTTGGTCTAGCTCTCAGTGTTGCAGAGGTTCACAGAGAGTCTTTTTGGTCTAGCTCTCAGTGTTGCAGAGGTTTAGAGAGTCTTTGGTCTAGCTCTCAGTGTTGCAGGAGGAGAGTCTTTTTGGTCTAGCTCTCAGTGTTGGTGAGGTCTGCAGAGAGTCTTTTCTCTTGTCTAGCTCTCAGTGTTGCAGAGGTTCACAGAGAGTCTTTGGTCCAGCTCAGTGTTGCAGAGGTTCACAGAGAGTCTTGGTCTAGCTCTCAGTGTTGTAGAGGTTCACAGAGTCTTTGGTCTAGCTCTCAGTGTTGCAGAGGTTCACAGAGAGTCTTTGGTCTAGCTCTCAGTGTTGTAGAGGTTCACAGAGAGTCTTTGGTCTAGCTCTCAGTGTTGCAGAGGTTCACAGAGAGTCTTTGGTCTAGCTCTCAGTGTTGCAGAGATCACAGAGAGTCTTTGGTCTAGCTCTCAGTGTTGCAGAGGTTCACAGAGAGTCTTTGGTCTAGCTCTCAGCATTGAGGATGATAATCTTATGAGTACAGTACAGTGTATTTTCAGCATATATTCTGTCTAGATCATTACACAGCAGTTATCTTATCTAATAGGTGCAAAATATAGATACAGTATAGTCTTAATATATCAGCTATCTTTCCCCCATCAGTCTTGTTTAGTGAGCCATCAGTGTAGATGGTCTGTGTGATGGTATTTTCTGTGTAGTTTGTGTGTGTATGTGTGTGTGTGTGTGTGTTCAAGAGCTCTCACTTTGGTGGTGTGTTCGAGGTAAGAGCTCTGTGTGTATGTGTGTGTGTGTGTGGAGTCAATCATGTGGGCTGGTATGTGTGTGTGTATGTGTGGAGTCAATCATGTGGGCTGGTATGTGTGTGTGTATGTGTGGAGTCAATCATGTGGGCTGGTATGTGTGTGTGTATGTGTGGAGTCAATCATGTGGGCTGGTATGTGGGTATGGTGGTTATCGAAAGGAACAGGCTTATGGCAGGAAGTACAGTAGTGTCTCAGCCTTTCACAGATTATCTAGTCCAAACAACTTCATATGTGTGGTTGTAAATTGGTGTAGGTGATGATAGATACTGGTAGGTGATGACAGGAGAGAGAGAGAGAGAGAGAGAGAGAGAGAGAGAGAGAGAGAGAGAGAGAGAGAGAGAGAGAGAGAGAGAGAGAGAGAGAGAGAGAGAGAGAGAGAGTACCTTCGTTTAACACTTATGATTTTAACAATACTGCCAACAAAATTTTCCCCGCCATTTCTCTCACCAACTTAGCGGGGAGAAAGTATGAGCCAGTGGGCCAATTAGACGAGATTAAACTGTCCATTGTACACACTGTTGTTGAAACTTGATTGCTTAATTGTCTCATACTCACTGCTAATTGTCATCATAGTTTTCGAGATTGTTGTGGGTTATTAGATTGTTGTGGGTTATTAGTGGATGATTGTAGATTAGCTCGTTAAAAGTTATTGTATCGATGTGAGTTTTTGTTTTGACGCCATAATTTCCTCATCTCTTTGAAGTAGAGAACTGTGTGTACTGTATCTGGTTAATTTATGTTTGTACTTTATTTACTTGATTGTCTTATAGCTAGGGAGACTTTATTGACGTGTTGCTTTTAGTGCTCAACAAACACACCCACTCTTAAATGGTTTCAAGTGTGCCCATAAGTTTTAAATTATCTTTGCTGATTAAGGATCTGGGTTCACAATTTAAAATTTCTAGTAATTAGTGTCTATTAATGACATTAGAAATAATTAAAAATATGTAGAGTATTTATAAAGTCAATTATGTTGTGCCCAACCTTCAGGTATTGGGATAAACCCTCATAAAATAATGTCACCACAAAATGAAATGGAGACTCAGATTCACCTGTCTCCATCAGGGGTGAAGGTCATGGTTAAGGGTCAAAGGTTATGTCTCGCTGAATGCTGCAGTGTGATCTTCTTTTGTTTTTGTTTTCAATGATTTCTTGACATTATTTTAATTCATTAGTTTAACCTTAATTTATTTCCTCTGTTAATGAATAGGAAATATAATTATACCTGTACTATTCCAGGAATATTTTTATACAGAGTTCTTACTGAAATGTGAAAGTAATTTAGACATTCTTGAACATTGCAACGCAGGTCAATCATTATCGTGATTTGGGCAACAAATATAATTTTCGCCATGATCTTGTCATAATCGTTACGTGGTACCCAGTGGGAAGCTGCCTGTGTGTATACGATCCTCCAGTTATTATTCACTTTATCTTAATCTCCCGTATAAAATGTTTCAATCTCTCCATGAATCGTGATTTCAGAGACTGATGTAAGGCAGTTACAGTATTGCGAAGAAATCTCAAGATGAATCCTAACTTTATAAGAATTGTTTTCATATATTTAGTCGCCCCAACATGTTTCGTCATCATAATAGGTGTATTGTGAGAGTATTACAGTATTACAGTATCACGTTCAACAAAATAAATGACAAGCACGTTTAGAAAGGAATGACAGTACAGGGTGAGTGAGGCCAGTCGTTGCCGCCACTTGCTCCATCATCGCGCTCAACAACTAGCGGAAAACATTAACTCAACTTTACACAAAAAAAATTGCACACAGTTTTGGCCACATTCTACACTAATTTTAACGCTATTTTACTTTATCCTCTTCGCCACTGATGATCTGTTAACCTCTTGGGCAGTCGGTCACGTCTCTGTTACACTGTTAGGGTCTGTGCTTGTCCGAACAGAAAAATAATTGAAATCTGGATCTGTGTTTGTAGCAACAGTTATTAATTCGATCAATTCTAATGGAACCTAATCAATCAAACCAAATTCTGATGTTTGGTTAGGTTAACTTGAGGCAGGTTAGAGCTTAATTTAGATTGGGGCCCAGGACTGGGGTCTATTAGGACTGGGGCCCATTCAGTCCCCCGAGAGCTTACAAGAAAAGAACAGTAAGTTATGATTTCTAGTTTGTGATGTCAGATGAATGCCAACTTGATGTACTGTAGTCGGATTAATAAACACAATAAATGTCTCTCTCTTCTCTTCTCTCATATTTGACCCTGAAGTAACCACAGTTCTCCACATTGTATTTCAGGGTCGGTCCAGGAGTTCACCATCTACGTCATCGAGCTGCTCACAGACAACAAAGCCCTCTATAAGCCATGCACCACCTTCAAGGTATGGCAGTCTTCTAGTGGAATAAGCTGGGGTGCCTTCAGGTGAAATAAGCTTAACTGTCTACTAATCTTACAGGTGGAATAAGCTTAAGTGTCTACATAATCTTACAGGTAGAATAAGCTGGAGTGCCTAATGTTCAAGTGATTCTAAAATAGGTAATATTAAGACCATTTAAACTAAGTGTCGTAATAAAAATATCACAGTTTAACGAGCTGAGTGACATTTGACCGTGTTTCACTGTGGCGGCGTGTAACAAGTAAACAAAAAATGGGATAAAATAGAAAGTTAATAGGTAGGGCAATAAATTCGTGGGTTTTTTTTTTCTTTTGCATGTGGCGGAGAAAAGAAGAGTGTTTAGGTTACAGCGTCGTTAATTGCTGGTAAATTTATTGTGCCTGGTACAGAGACGGGGAAAGTGTTGACATTTGAATGCTCTAAGAGTCTAAGTAAATAAACGGTACTGGACAAGAAAGTGAAAAATAAACACTTTTATTTTCATTACGTATAATTTTTTTGGGGCGGGTTTTCATTTTAATAAGTGAGAATGATAATGGAGATGGAGGTGAGAGCAAAAAGGAACTGACTGTATATGAATTTAAAGTGTGGTGAGAGTGATTTGTGGAAGGTCTTATGGGAGCTTTAATAAAACTGTGGTTGATTCATGATGGACACACACACACACACACACACACACACACACACACACACACACACACACACACGCACACGCACACACACACACACACACACACACACACACACACACACACACGCACGCACGCACGCACACGCACACACACACGCTCACGCACACACACACACACACACACACACACACACACACACACACACACACGCACACACACACACATTTATGACTCAACATCACAAGGCCGTTCTTTCATCTCACCACAAATTGCTATATTGTTCATTCAAGCAATTTATCAGTTACGATGTATTTTTATTTTGCCCCCGTGGAGGAAGTGAAAAATTGCCTTCACAAGTTATCAAGGTGGAATTTTTATCTTTGCACTTAATTCAACTTGATAAATAAATAAATAAAATATTGGGGATAGTTTTAACATTATATTATAGTAAAGTTAAATGTAGGTTCTATGACTTTCTTTTAATTTGTCTTTAAATCGTCTTTTCCTCTGTGTCTCATTTTCACCCTAAACTCATCATTTTTTTTTCATTCTGAACATCAGTTTTTCCCCTGTGGACATTAGTTTCTTCCCTGTGGACAAAAGTTTTTTCCTTATGTACATAATTTTTTTCCCTGTGGACATTAGTTTTTTCCCTGTGGACATCACTTTTTCCCCTGTGGACATTAGTTTTTTCCCTGTGGACATCAGTTTTTCCCTGTGGACATCAGTTTTTCCCCTGTGGACATCACTTTTTTCCCTGTGAACATCAATATAATACTCTTAAGCTATTCTTGTTGTTGTTTCTGATTTAATAAACCCTTTTTTTGTGTTTATTAATTCCATGTTTTTCCTCCCATTCATTCAGTATTACCGTACTTATTTTCACCCAAAGGTCTATTTTTTCTCACTTACTAAGATGTTCGTTTGTCATTCTGAGTTGCAGTAAATCAACCTGTACTGTACCCTTATTTCATCACTCTTAACCATTATGTTCTAAAACTCCCTATTTTACCCGATATACTGTGGGGTTCGAGATGTTTGGTTCACACTCAGGATGGGATGGAGAAAGGAAACTCACAATGTGCTCTCTGTATACATGTTGTATTGGATGTACAATGCAGCTTGGTGCTGGGAAGGCAGCATGGTTACAAGCGTGATGTAGAGAGAGCTGGTTGGTGAGGGTGCTCAGAGGACTAGCTTGTGGGTCGTCATGGTCGCTGGCGGGAGCGAGGGCCTCCAGGCAGGAGGAGGAGGAGGTGTTGTTTGCTGGTTGGTGTAGGTCGAAAGAGAGGTAGGTCACCACGAGGTCAGGTCTTATATAGCGGAGGTAGGCGTGGCTTAATAGTTGACCTCCGTCATGTAAGGCGGCGCTGGTTGACCTAGACCATGAGGCATACACTGGGGAATTCGCGGGGTCGGCTACTCAGCGACAAACAGCGTTTGTAGGGGAGAAATCCACTACAATACCTTATAATTATCCTCTGTTTTATAACCTATTTTTACTCGTTTTCAGCAAAAAAAATCCCCATTTTTTACCCTCTTACCCATTCAGTTGTCTCTGTTCTATGCCTATTACCTATTTTTTTTATTATCAGCTTAAAACTCGTTAATTTCTACCCTATTACACTTTCACTTTCATATAATAAGGACCCATTTTATACCCATATCCAACAAATAAAGAGACAATAGGTAACCCATTTTCCTCCCATTATATCCTTTTCTCACCTGGCAGGGAGTGTTCCAGACCCACAAGGCGTTATTCCACTGCAACGACGGCTTGGGTCACCCCGGTCAGTTTGTTTACATCCGGGACGACCGTGAAGAGCAGGAGTATTTTGGTCTTTGTGAGGTGGAGGTCTTTGCTTTTCGAGGTAAGATCCTGTTTGCTTGTTTGTTTTTTGTTTTTTTGTTAATCTCGTTAAGGTCATTTCCTAATTGTGACCTTGCGTAGTCTGTTCTGTTTTTTGTGTCTGCCTTCTGTTGCTATGATGTTCCTAGTACTAATTTAATGTCCCTGCTCATAGAACCAAGAACTAATAGTAAATAGAATGAATCACTCCTAGTAATAACTCCTGGTAAATAGATGAATCACTCTTAGTAAGAGCTCCTAGTAACTCAGTACTCCTGTCTACAGAACGTATCCCGTGTGGTGAGCCGGAGGTGCCCGTGGAGGGGGAAGTTGTCCGCCAGGGTGAAACCAAAGCCTCCTATACCTGTAGGTCAGGCTTCAGGTTGGAGGGTGACCCTGTCTTAACCTGCTCCTCCAAGGGCAAGTGGGAAGGTCAGACTCCAAGGTGTAAGGGTAAGTCTTTAGGGGGGATATAGGGTTTATTATTAAGGGGATTTTAAAGGATAACTTGAGGGGTTTTAGGGGATTTCTAGATAAATAAACAAAAGAAAACGTTATAGAGTGAAGAGATTTTAGACTAGTTACGGGGATTTGGTTTCATATAGAGAGTCAATGGATTTAAGAAAGAGTCAGTCAGTTTAAGAGTGAGTCGGTCAGTTTAAAATTGAGTCAGTAGGCTTAGAGAGAGTGACCTTCCTTGATGTGTTATTTATTGCTGTGACCTTCCTGTGACCTTCCTTGACCCAACACACCCTTGCAGAGTCACAGTGTCCAGCCCCAGAACACGTCAGCCATGGGTTCATCGAGGTCGCCAATTTCCACGGGGTGTACGGATATGGCACAGTGGCCACTTATACCTGCAGCCCGGGCTATGTCCTTTATGGAAACTCTACCCGCACTTGCGACCACACCGGCCACTGGACCAACGAATCACCTACGTGCCAAGGTATGTCTTTCTATGGTAGCTACAGGTAATATATGGTAGCTACAGGTGATGTATGATAGCTACAAGTAATGTATGGTAAGTTATGTAAAGTAAATGTGAATTTCTGAAAGAATTTTTTTTATCCATTACAGTACTATAATAATTTTCGTTGTTAGAATTTCACCTTTATAAATGTACGGCATAATGTGTTGCCTCTCTGAAACAGTGACTATTACTAGTGCTGTAGTGCAGTACTTTTTATTATTGTTATTATTATTTAATGTCATCAACAGCTGTAACATGTGGCTCACCACCAGTGTTCCCACATGCTCGACACACACTAATCAATGGTTCCACCAACTGGAATGGAATCGCTGTGTACACCTGTAGTGATGGCTATAGACTGCATAGAGGTAAGGAAAAACTGCTTGTGGATGCATATAGGATGTGGGAAAAACCCTACGAAAGTGACCATCACTTTTCTTATTTTGCGAGTTCTGTTAAAGGGTGAAATCCACCTGTACGTCCTCATACCCTGTACAGCAGTGTGGGATAAGAAACTTGATAACTTAATACTGTACTATATGGAGAGGATAATTATGATCATGGATGAGTTTGACATTAACCCCTTCACTATGGGGATGTCATCTTTGACACTGTCTGGTTAATGCCAGACAATTTTATTCAGCACAGAGGGACCTTGTACACAAGAGATTAAGAAAATCAAACTACTGTACATTGATAGCATTTCAAACCACCTCAGTCATAGTGGACCCTAACCTAATCGAGCCACTAAGATTGGTGTCCGTGAGGACATGGCTTTAAACCTAGGGATGATTATAGATTAGGATAAGTAAAGCTGGGTTAGGTTGGGGTGCATTAGTACTGGGTCATAATCCATATGTTAGGTTTGATGAGATTATATTAGTTTTGGACCTGGTTGAGGGATGTTGATTATATGCAACTAGAATGTTATTGTCAAAGAATAATTTGTTTTATTTTGTAGGCAGTCATTCAATCAGTGTAAGATCATGCCAAAGACTAATGGTTGATTGAGAATGTCCAACAGAGGTAATAGTAATATGAAAGGAACATGTTGTTCAGATCATTTAATTTGCCTTTCATGTACACCGGAGTCCTGTACTGTACAGATAATTACATTTTAAGAAAGTATGCACAGAGCCCACAGTAATTGTGATAATTTCCAGACACGGGCGACACAGTGACAACTTGTATGGACATCGGTGCCTGGCGCTTCATCAATGTGACCTGTGTGCCAATAGAGGTGCCATCGGCAGCCATAACAAGTGTACGTCGCGGGGAAGGTCGTGCCCTCACCTACGACCTGACCCAGACTCCTCCCACAGAGCCCCAGGGCACGCAGAGCCTGGTGGTGGCTCTGGCTGTGGTAGCAGGCCTCCTGACAGCAGCCATGCTGGTGGTGGGGACACTGTTAGCAAGGCGCCACTTAATCTCTGGGCCCGGTTCACTCCGCTCGCTGGTGAGGTCGACTCCCACTAAAGATGCTACACTGTATGGTGTCATGGTTGGCCCTCGGCATCATGATGCCTCTGCCACTGTCAGCAGCAGTAGTGTTGCAGGTGGCAATGATACACCGATGGGAGTAAATGTTTCTCCAGTTGAACCAGGGATAAGGTCATCTATGTATCAGCAAAATATTTTGGCAAATTTACCCTCAAGGCCAGATGACCATGTGACCTCCATCACTGAGTCAGAATTTGATGATGACCCAAATTATGCTCATATAAATGGCCAGGAGCCACCTTATGAGAGGGTACGGACCCGATCTGAGCATAGTTATGAAACGCTGCGCAAAAAATCTCTTATATCAGAATTCGACAGTGAGTCTGGGAGTGGGAGAGAATTAGGTGACAAAGATAGTGTTGGCTATGAGTCTGTTAAAGAAAGTAAGGGAAAAGAAGCAGGATATGAAGTAGTGAAGGAGAAAGACCACGATTATGAAACACTGAAGGAGAAGGATCCTGGGTACGAGACAGTTGAAGACGGTCCGGACCACGGCTATGAGACAGTACGGGAGACCAACACACACCACGGTTATGAAACTCTCAAGCCTAAACCTCCGCCTCCCAGGACAGGAATAGAGTCTCCCATTCCAACAGACAGTGAAGAAAATGTCCCAGATATCTTACAAAACCTGGCCAGTGAAACCTCAACACCTGTTGTGCCACCAGAGATCTTGGCCTTGTATGCTCGTGTGGATAAGAGCAAAAAACGGCGGCGTGCAGATGTTGCCAGCGACTCCGACAGCACCCGGGGAAGTGAGACTTGTTCCCCAGTACCACCAGCACCACCACTCTCACCAGTACCACCACACTCACCAGTACCACCACACTCACCAGTACCACCACACTCACCAGTACCACCACACTCACCAGTCAGCCCCAGTATAAGCACCAACAGCAGTACTACTAGCATCAGTGACCCTGCAACAGATGTCAGTTATATGAGTGAGGGACCTCCAGTACCCTATGTTGCCAAAGACCTAATTCGCAAGTTCAACCGGCTGACCAGTGAGGAGGACATGTCTCCCCGACCTCGCAGCAGGCAGGGCAGCGTAGCCAGTGATACGGGAAGCTTGCGACCTCTCCCTCCCCTCCCTAAAGAAAGTGACTATGCAACGCCTCCCTGCTAGCATCACCAAATTATGTAGTGTCCTCCACCATAGTAGAGTTGTTTGTGTTGAATCATCTCACATCACTGCAGTTGTGACACATTCACACTCATCCTTGTTGTCTCCTATCATAAAACTGTGCTTTATATGCCAAATGTATGGGCTAATAAACCAGGAGTTAATAAGCTTATAATCAGCAAGATTTTTCAAACTAAAATATTACCAATATGATATGGGTTGAAACTAATACTCTAGTTTAAAAGGTAATTGTAAAGATATGTTCATAAAACTAATTACTATTGTTGATACTTCATGTACATTACAGCTTTAAATATTGTAAATATCTTTCATGTGTTGATTTGCTAACATGAAACAATTCACAGTAATGAACACAGAATTTAGCGTTAAACTCAGCATGCAAAATAAAAAGCAATATTTGTGCTTTAATATGAAATTACATTACTGGTTATGAGGCTGGGATGAGACAAACATGTTGACCTTGATATTAAAGTGATCGCCTTAGTGTTATTAAACAGTTTTGTGACATAAACACTTATTGGTGAGCTTTACAAGAATGACCAAATAATTACTAGGTATTTTATTTATATATGTGTGTCAGGCATAGTGGATTGTTATTATTATTCAGCATACTTTTTGTTTGAGGACCAGGTTGAGTTAGAGTGTTGTACTGTATTTACATGCTCTTGGACTTGGTACTGTACTGTGGTTCTCCTCTTGATAAAATTAATTAGTGAACTCAAGAAATTTTTCCAAGTCAGATCTGTTCATCTCGGCTCTGATAAACAGCACATAGTGAAGACCTATTATAGCGAGTCATTTGTATTGTGTATATTTATATCATCCACTTGGTCTGTCGTACTCTCACCACACTGGATCACGCTTGAGGATTTATTTCACTCACAAGGTTATTGGCGCACCTCTATATTCAACGTACTCATGCCACACACCCATAAACACAGTAACTCACCTTTCTCTTCATCAATCCTTACTTTTCTTGGTAAAATGGGACAGAACTGGTGGTTACAGTTCAAATTGGGCTCAGTCTCAATAGTTAGATTATGGCCCAATTAGGACTGATACACACTGTACCTATTTGATTAATCACTTTATCTCGTATCTCAAGCATCACAAGACACTAAAATCAACATAAAAAATATATTGATTCCAGCCATACCTTAAATATTCTTCTACATGATTTTGTTGTTTTCAGTACTGTACCAATATCTACTTACCTCATTGAAAGCAGCTTAATCAATGTCTCCATACCGTACTTGCTCACACCGCCCTCCTAAACCATTTTGTGCTTTCATCATCACCGCTGTCAAACACAAAAGGTCAGGTTTATAGTGAGTTAATGTCTAATATTTCATGTGTATTATTTATTTAGTATGACACCAGCCATTTTTTTTAGGCCCTTCTTGTGATGTAGTTACCATATTTTTTCTTGTTTAATTTTATAAGATTGTTCAACTAATGTGGTTTACGATTCTTCTTATGTTTGTTGTATATACATTCGGATGCACACAAGTTCTGAGGGTTATAATTTATATGACTGTACACTTGAGTTCAGGTAAAGAGGAATACAGTATTTTTTTTTCTTTATAGATTGTAATATAGTGAGGAAGATAATGCTTATATATCATAGCGAAGGTTTGTATTTTATTTTATACTTTATCTTCAGTAATGTAATCACACTGTGTAGTATTTTCTGGTGGTATTGGATAACATGCAAAGTGGTATAAATCCATCAGAACTCTATGAAGACAGGGACACACTCTTCCTTTAATTCACTTTATGTTAGCCCCAGAATTTCACTAATATAACTGTTATTTATGAGACAAAAACAAGAGAGAGGGAGTAAGTAGAGAGAGAGAGAGAGAGAGAGAGAGAGAGAGAGAGAGAGAGACAATTGAGAATATAGCATCAAAAAACCTTATTGAAAATACACAACCCGCTAATATCATCATAAACAACGGACATGTCAGCGATACTATGAAAAGACCATGTACAGTAGTCATTAAGTTAATAAAAAAACCTGTCAGTCATTGTCTGTCTCTGTGTTGAAATATAAAGCTGTAGGTTATTGTACAATATCTCAAAAAAAAAGTCTCTCCAAACTCTTGTGAGACATTATGAGACAACAGATCATAGATATTAGGATATGTATTTACTTTGGTATCTAGTTTAAATACAAGTAATGCAATGTTTATTTATTTGTGTGGAATTAATATGATGTTCGGTTACCAAATGTAGTAGGATCAGTAAGCCACAGAGCCAGGCATATCAACCCTCCCGGGACAGCACGAGTTGCATGTAACATTTCAGAAGGCTTCTGACCAATCTTGGCAGATACCTTAGGTTAAGACTGTAAAATTTCATAGACACATCCGAGTATGTTTGTATGTGTGTATATATATGTGTGTGTGTATGTATGCTTGTATGTGTATGTGTGTGTGTATGTATGCATGTATGTGTGTGTATGTGAAGGGGAAAGGGAGCATAAATTCCCTCATTTGTACACTACAGGTTAAAAGGATGTTTGTTTTAAGCTCCTCGGCCTACCAAATGATTGCGATTGTGTGATTTTTAAATTTTTTTGGTGTGTGTGTACGGTAATATTGGATGAGTAGATACACTTAGGTGGCCTCCCTACACCCCCTTCTTTTCTATACTGTACTGTAGTTGATAAGAGTCTTAAGTTATGTGGTACAATGTTGTCTCTTATCAGGAAAATAATGAATATGAGGACGAAATATCACTAATTGTTTAAGGTTGATGAGGAGAAAAGATCACTAATTATTTACGGTTGATGAGGAGAAAAGATCACTAATTATTTGCAGTTGATGAGGAGAAAAGATCACTAATTATTTACGGTTGATGAGGAGAAAAGATCACTAATTATTTACGGTTGATGAGGAGAAAAGATCACTAATTATTTACGGTTGATGAGGAGAAAAGATCACTAATTATTTGCAGTTCATGAGGAGAAAAGATCACTAATTATTTACGGTTGATGAGGAGAAAAGATCACTAATTATTTACGGTTGATGAGGAGAAAAGATCACTAATTATTTACGGTTGATGAGGAGAAAAGATCACTAATTATTTACGGTTGATGAGGAGAAAAGATCACTAATTATTTACGGTTGATGAGGAGAAAAGATCACTAATTATTTACCTGTTGATGAGGAGAAAAGATCACTAATTATTTATGGTTGATGAGAACAGTAGCTTACTAATTCATTTTGGTTGAACATATTCTTTAGCTACTGTCATTATTATCACATG
Source organism: Homarus americanus (assembly GCF_018991925.1). NCBI lineage: Eukaryota > Metazoa > Arthropoda > Malacostraca > Decapoda > Nephropidae > Homarus > Homarus americanus. Next base: position 4,147,253 of record NW_024737097.1, read on the forward strand.
AAAACTTACACACACTCTGTAGAGATTAAAATGTCTCTAAAAATTAAGTTTTTCTTCAACAAAGGATTAATTGGAGCCGTCCTCTTTATTCTTGTATATATCATGTACTGTACCTGTAATAGGGTGATTGGTGAGCCTGTTTGTGTATTCATGATTTTAATTGTAATTTTGTATTCTACATTTAATGTCCTCTTCTGTATTTGTTGATTTGAGTCGTGCATAATCCTGTGTTTTATTTGGTTGTTATGTATAAAGATTACAGTAATGTATATGAATAGTGAATTAAGTTATTAATATATCGTACCATATTGAAGTGTTATTCGCATGCAATTAAGTTATAAATACTGTACATTCAATTAGTTTTTAAATACATTAATTTAATTAGTGTTGCATCTTGTCGACTAAACTGGCACTCTGTTGACTGTTACTCTGACAACAGGTCTCGTTGTGTCTAACCATTAGAGTTGCTTGTGCGTCACCTTAAGTTCTAATGTTCACATACTAACTGCTGTACTGTACCATATATAGAAAAACAGATGATGGTGATGATGCCGTTAAATTATGATACATTTACATTAACTATTGCTAAAACTGTTATTTGTATTCTATGTTGAAGATGGGCTCAGAATAGTCAGTCACCAATTAGATTTTTAGCATTTACAGTTCCAGTCACTTAACATTCACTTATTTGTGTTCTCCATAACAGGCGAGGAAGGTACAGTCACAGTTTACTTCTTATTGACCATTATCTCTCAATTTAGGACTTGATACTCAGAGAAGAACAATATCCCTACTTGTGTTCTTTAATTCATAGTTAGTCCTTATCATAACAGTAGTGTGTGTGATGGTATGACATGATTTGTAGATTGTTAACTTTACCAGAAGATTTATAGCTTCCAAAGGCATAATTGTTTGTGATGATTTATATTCAGTGATTATTTCATTTCAATATAGGAGTTTGTACTGGTTGTTATGTGAATATTATGTGGATCGTTGATGTACATAAATTAAAGAGTAGTACTGTACAAAGGTCACACATCATAGGAAAATTAATGTGGCTCTTTTGTTTTCCTAAGGTGAAAGATTCTTGACAAATTAACAAACATGGCAGAGACATTAACACGAGAGGAAAGATTTGGTTTAATATTCATTCATGTAAAGCCAGATACAGTATCTCGCACCGATCAGTTCAAGTAGAATTTAATCAGTGATATCCGTTATGTTGCCAATTAAATTCTTTTGTTGTGATTTCCTCGCATGAAAAAAATATATGAGTTTTCCTATGATGTACGACCTATGAGACTAACGTGGACAGGTGTTTCTGCTGTAAAAAAAAACTGTAGATTTTGGTAGGTATTAGGTAAAATGACATTAGATAAGACATAACCAGAAAGACAGTTGTTATGAAATGGCTGATATTGGAAGTAACTCATGCAATTGTGTCATTTCTGTGTCGACATTGACCTTGGTTTATGATAGAACTAGTCATGTCAGTGTGTGTGTGTTGGATACATCTTCATGCTGGTATAACACTGTTGGCTTCAGTGTCCCCTCTCACCTCACTACTCAGACAGAATATGTAAATCACCCATGTTAGGGAATTATGTCGCACTGTGTTAAATATTGTGTATAAATACCATGCAGTGTTACATAGCTTGTATTAGTAGGAAGATGTATTAAAGAATTATAAAACTCATTAGGGATGTATTGTATATTGTATGTACTGAAGGTGTTGGAAAAATAACAGAATTTGCAAAGCAGATTATTGATCTGTGCACCTGTGACAATTTGTACATAGGTAATACATATAACAGTTACCAGGGTTGGGTTTCACTAAGACTCTGTATATATTAATTTTGTCCTCAAATTGATGCTAATTGACCTTACAATAGTAACTTATAGTAGAGTGTTGGGTGTAATTTTGATGCACTTTTAGATGTTATTCTTGGGCTGGAGCTGAAGTCAACCTTATGGGTGTGTTTGTACATCTCCAGTTACGAGGTAAATTATAATGTACAGTTTGAACCTTTGTGAATCTAGAACCAATTTAATAACTTGTTTTAGGATGTTAGGATTCCCGGCAGATGTGGTGAGGTCTTTACATGACCTGGCCAGCAAGAGCTAAAGTTATAATGGCTAAAATTAATCATATTCCTCCATTCGTATCTTTTTGTAACCTTCAGTGTTTTTCTTGTTATTTTTATCCTTGCAACCAAAGTTAAGGTAGAGTCCTGTATTTCACGTTAATATAGGAAGCTACCACCATTCTGAGATGTAGTTGTCAGTGTTACGAGTTTCATTACTGTTATTTCTTACCACATGAAAGATAATTGTGTATACAGGTGTGTGAATGTAGGTATTGGTATTATCATAAACATTATTTTACAACTATGGTTTATGTACTCACTTAGTCAACAGTTTTATTTATGTGTAAACATTTTGTAAACAGAAAAATGTAGTGATAATGTGAGCCAACCTCATAATATGTGTGACACCATTTGGGACCAAAATATTTATACTGTACAGTATACTTAACATTTTTATACAAGATTATTTCAAAAAAGGTTCAGTATTGTTATTATATGTTTCTAACAATGCTTTATAATTTATATGTACGTACATTATATATTACAGTGTACTTGTCTGTTGATAATATGTAAAAGTGATTATAAGAAAATGTTTATCCACTCTTTTACTGCTGGGAAGTGGCAAGAACATGGGTCATCCCTGACAACAAAAACTAAACTGCCAGTTATTCAACCATTGTGGTCCTATTCTTGTTTTCCCAGCAGGAGAAGTGGTATTGTTTAGCGAGGTTGAGGATTGGCCACTCCCACCTCACACATCATTATATGTTTAAGAGTGGAATAGAGTGACAGGCCCCTCACTGCAACTCCCATCACACTGACCTGACAGCTACCCATATCCGATTTGACTGCAGGTCTTTTAGTCTTCAGAGGAGAGACAATTCCTTGGACAATAAATCCATCACCGAAATTTTAAATGATGAGGAAGATATTATTAATGTTGTTAATTTGTTTTGTTAACAAATTTGGATATATTATAAATTATAATATGGAGAAAATAGATTAATCTAAAGCATTTCTTATGTAGCCGTCATGCTTCTTTGTTCCCTGCGGTCCCTTGGTGGAAACTGAGCCCCCCCCCCCTCCCGTTCTTTTTCTTTTAAATAATAATAATCCGTTCGCCTCCTCTGCTTTTTTAAATGTTTTAATTGATCGTAATTTTGTTTATTATTATTATCCCCTAATTGTCATACAATCCTGACTGGTCAGTTGGCTCCAGTGCTTGGCTTTGATCCTAAATTCCATAAATCAGTTAATCAATCAACCATACAGTACCTGTTGTGAGCATAAGAGTTAAAACAAGTGTGATGGATAAATTCCCATTTTCCAGATATGATATTAAGGTTACTGACTTACAGGTATTGTTTAAGAATAATAATAATTAACAGCTTTGTTATTCTTATTCTTATGATATTATCTTCACGTGAATACTGTAATTACGTTATTCTGATGTATAAAGAAAAAGATGTCTACCCCTTTTAAATGAAATAAAGTATACTTATATTTTTTGTATGCTTAACAGTCCTTAATGACAAGGAACTCCAGAAAGTTACTTGAGCTGCTTCCTATTTGCACCAACTTCTTGGGGACTAAACCAGAAATGTGGGACTCCGATCCAACTTTCATAGCCGCTCGTGAAGTTGTCTACAAGCTGATGGTGGTAAATGATCACACTGAGAGATGTCTCCCTCACTCAAAACCTCAATGGTCGGCACACCCGGGATGAGGAGCAGCTGCTGTACCTCCTCCACGTCGTGTCTGAGCACCGGAAGTTCTTCTTGGAGCCAAAAAACTCCACTGTGGCGACTGGGTCACAATTAGCCATCCATAATATCTATGTAAACGCAGGAAGGAAGATAGCGAATGTTAAAATAATAATCACGGAAAATATAATTTATTTTTACATGTCAAATTACATATTATTACAACAGTATTAATTAAGTTTATATAAGTAGATTGTGTAGATAAATCATATATAAATATGTAGTTTATTGAAAGATAATTTATTTAGAGTGTTTGTGGTAATGGTAATCTCTACCAACCACTGACCACCACAAGTCATCTGTACTGTATGTATTATTTTTACTCTTATTTTGGTGTTATTATTAATCTCTAAATGATCTGTAATTCATGGAAAAGCTAATCAAATGGTGGGAATGATAAAACAAAAATTTGATTACCTGTGCCCAGAAATGTTTAATATTTTATTATAAGAGTTTTGTTAGGCCACACTTGGACTTCAGTATTCAGACCTGGTGTCCATTACCTAAGGAAAGACAGTGATAAAGTTGTGAAAGTAGAGAGAAGAGTAACAAATTGAGTCCTTATGTTAAGGAATCTCTCTTATTTTACTTTTTTTACTTTTATCTTCTTCGTCACTGATCGGCTCGTTAGCCGCTTGGGCGGTTGGTCATGTCTCTGTTATGCACTGTTGGCAAGTACTGGGCATGTACCGGCTCCTGAATATATCAGAACCTGCTCCAGTGTTGGTCAAGTCTGGCCTTGAATGAGCTCACTTCGGTGTCGTCACAACACTCTCCGGCAGATTGTTCCAAGACTTCACAACTCTCGCTCCGAAAAAATTTGCTCTCACAGTATTCTGGACTTGTGGCTTCTTCAACCTTGAGCTGTGACCCCTTGTGGGGCGGGTGTCCACCAGCTCCAGGTATGTACATTCGACTGAGTAGTGTCTCCTGAGATGTTTATATACAGGTACTGTACTTCGATTAGGTCGTCCCTCGACCGTCTGTAGTATAAGCTAGGTAGTTGCAGGCGCTCCAGTCTCTCTGGGTAACTGAGGTTCCATAGAGCAGGCACCAGTCTGGTGGCCCTCATTTGGACATTTTCAATCAATTGACAATATCTAGCATACTCTAGACGGGGAAGCACCTATCTCTTGAAGATCATGATGAGCGACGGACCGAGAACTTTAGTTCATTGTCTTAACACACTGGGGTGGCCCTCAGCAACTAGTAGAAATATAATTAATATTACAGTTCTGTATAGTTTATAGAAATTAAATATAAACAAATACTATTTCTGTAAGAGGCATCCTGAGTCAATTTATAGTTTCAACCAACCACAGATATTTTTTTTTAAAATGTCATCCGATGGTTTAGACAATTTAAGACACTTTTTTTTGTCACTTAAAAGCTCACTAGCCAATCTGTGTCTCTATCCACAGAGACTGTGAAACCTGCGATGTTTGGTAGGGTCGTAATGTATAACACCATGGCGGTTAGGTTACAGGGGCAGATCCAGGAATATCAAAAGGGGGGGAGTCTAAGAAGTTGTGGGTGGGGAAACATGGCAAGCAGTGAGCCCACCCAGTTAGAGGGGGGTGGAGGGGGGGGGGGTTGTATGCCCTGCCAGAATATTTTTTTAAATCTGACCAATATCAGGGGCATTTTGAGGACATTTTGAAGCCATGCACACTTGATATTAGGAGATATTTTGAAGTCAATAGTAAATACTTTTTACTATACAAAGATATGTGAGTACAAGACCAGACTTGACCAACACTGGAGCAGGTTCAGGTACATTCAGGAGCCGGTACATGCCCAGTACTTGCCAACAGTGCATGACAGAGACGTGACCGATCGCCCAAGCGGCTAACGAGCCGATCAGTGGTGAAGAGGATAAATGTAAAAGTAAAGTACAGGATATTGGAATTTTCTGGTGAAAAGGGGGGGTCCTCACTCCCAGGCCCCCCTACCCTGGATCCGCCCTTGGGTTTGGTAATTTTAGGTCATTTGCGAGGGAAACGTCATAGAAGAAAAGTGTCTTAAAATTTTCTAAACCATTGGATGACGTATTTAAAAAAAAAGCGTGGTTGGTCGAAACTACAAATTGATCGGGTTCTGACTATGATTCTCGTTTTAAGTTTACAATACATGGTTAATACTTAATAATCAATGTTATTAATGTGTATATTATTCGCTACGGTTATTTACATTAAGGTCAATGTGCGGCGCTCAACATTCCGTTGTCCATCTAATGTGACCAAAGGTTGAGTGAGTTATGACCCTTCCTATCTGGTGGGTCTTCGAAGCATTGGGAAAAATGAATAAAAAACGTAATAAATGAACCTACGAACTAATCTACTGACTAGTAAACTGACTTGTTATGGAGAGGATAAAGTAATTATTATAAGGGAAGTACCAGATTCCAACGAGTTGCGCAACTCTCAATTCGCCATCCTCATTTATATACACTATATAATCAATGATATACTGTATATTATACAGTATATCATTGATTATCATTATTTATATTCTTCTTATAAAGTTTCTAATTATTTCCACATTCTTTTCTTATTCTTGTCTTTTTATTTTAGTTATACACCTTAATCATTGGGACGTCTTGGAGATGTTGCACCACCGCCGTGACGTCATCGGTAAACAGTAGTGTCACGGGAGCAGTGTTGCTGGTGTGTGTCTCTGCCTTATTTACCTCCTTTAAGTCAACTCTCCCTCCTACTCCCCAGTGGTCGTCTCCAACATGTCGATAGCAAATATGGAAAGTAAGTAGAGAGTTATTTAAAGCTGGGAATTACTTAAGGAAAAAATAATGATGTACGTACTTCAGGGGTAAAACTTGGTTCGTAACTTAAAAGGTCCAAGAAAAAGATTACAATTTCGTCTAATATATTCAGTCAAATGTCATACAGGCTTATTTAGGTTCATTATTTAGACAGGCAGTACAGGGATATAGATAATTTATAAAACAATTGATTTAACAAAAGGTAGCCCAATACATTTGTTAAAAGTCAAATAACATCGAGATAAATAAATTGGTTGTCCTATTTCTTCAAGCAGGTATTTCGGTACAGTAATCAATAAGACCAACTGTGTGCTTTAACTGCCTACTGTGAGACATTTCACCTTAAAACATGTAATAGAAAAAAAAATGCATGAGCAATATGGTTTGTGTAATGTAAATTTTATAGTGTGGGTGATGCATCTGTCAATCAACATCTAACGCCATATATAAGAGTAGTCTTGGTAATTTGTTTAGGTAGTATTTTAGGTTTGGTTAGGTAAGTTATGTTTGGTTTGGTTAGGTAAGTTATGTTTGGTTGGTTTGGTTTAGTTAGGTAGGATAGTTTGGTTCATTTTGTGAACCATAGCTTGTTGAATGTAACAGTATCTGGTTGCCAAGAGTGATCGTCAATAATTTATCTTTTATAAAATGAATCAAACTGATCTACCTAAGGAAACCTAACCTAACCTTACTAATATTGAAATATACGATGGACATGGCAGGTGGATTTGGGAGTCCTCGCCAGACAAACGATGTATTGTTCGTGTATTTTTCATCAATTTCACAAGTTCCGAAAGAGTTTTGTGTTCTGTGGTTTAAAAGTTGTACAGTAGGTAGTTTAAAGTGCAATTGGTCTGAGTTGGTCACATTCTAACAATCTCTGAGCCATTATATAGAACTAGATACCAGTTTAGTCTCCTTATCCATCATTAGGATGACCAAACCTTTACAGTATCATGTCAGATTTATTACTTTTTTAGGTTAGTTATAAGAATTTTTAGCATTTTCTTTAGTATTTTGAAGATTTAATGGTACATAAGTTCAAAGAGGTAACTATGTATGAAAGGTCTTAATCCTGTTTAATTTATTTTTTTATTTTTCTTCTATGAGTGAACTAAATGTTGGGAAAAGATCTGATGGAAATATTGATTTAACACTTTGAATTGCATCTTACTAAATGATTTTGTTTTATGATGAGGTACCTACTTCACTATTTATCCCAGAGGAGATTTAAGTTTGATTCATGAAAGTAACAAACTGAAAAAAATATCTTCCACAATATATCCTGAACATAAATAATTAGGGTAAATCCATGGTTTGACTACTATTCTTATCTTTACTGTTGTATTAAGTTTTAAATAATGAGACTGAGCTAATAAAACACTTTGCTTTATTGTATTACTATTTAGATTATTGATCTTAGTATACAGTACATCAAATTTATAGTGTAAGAAAAAATGTAGCATTATTTAAGCAATTTTTTCAATTTTTTTTTGTCAGTCTGGTCAAGGTGACCACATTTTGTCCTGAAAAACGTGGTCACCTTGCCTACTGTAACTACTGTATTTAGGAACTTAACTGAGGTCCCTAGTGAAGATAATCATCTAATGGCTTTCATGAGTTAAGTCAAGTTAGGTCTTCCTATTTTTGATGGTGAATTCACTATTGTTTGATGTCCATTATATTTTTGTGTGCCTTGTTCACTGATTATAGCCAGTTTAGTGAGATTTATTCATTGATCCATATCTTAATATTTAATCTAGGTTAAAAAGCTTAGTCAGTCACACCTTCCTAATGCCGAATCCTTCACATTACAGAGCACCTCTTCAGCTTGAAGTTTGCTGCCAAAGATCTTGAACGGCAGTCCAAAAAATGTGAAAAGGAGGAGAAAGGAGAGAAGGTGAAGCTGAAGAAAGCAATAGCGAAGGGAAACATGGATGGCGCTCGTATCCACGCTGAAAATTCCATTCGTAACAAAAGTCAAGCACTCAACTATCTTCGAATGGCTGCTAGAGTTGATGCAGTAGCTTCTCGCGTCCAGACGGCTGTGACACAACGCAAGGTTCGTTAATTAATGGTATTCTTAGTTACTGATGTGCAACTTTTACCTTTCAAATTAACAAGAAGTAAGATGAGCTTTATACATCCAATGAGAGATGATTTGTTTTACTTTCTATCCATATTAAATGTTTTCCCTTCAGTGAGTTGAAAAAAAGCTTTGATTTTGGTGAAATACTGTGCAGACTTTATATCATTCAGTGTACACATGAAACATTTAATTATGAATGCTGTATTTTAGTGTAATGATGCTTTACTTTTTTCATAGTTTACCCTCATTGAAAATATGTGATTAACTCCTAGGTTAACTACAGTGTGATGAACAGTGAACTACACAAAGAACTTTTTGAGTAGTAGATAATAAACACAACTTGCCAGCATATATACACCGAGTCCGTCAGGTTGGAGTACAGTAAAAGATCTACCTCATTTAGTTGACAGTGGAATAAGCTTGATATAGGAGAAACTGATTCAGGCAGTCTCAATATTAACTTAGGCCAGGGTATGAGTGTTTCTTAAAGTTACAATTTTGTTTTTAAATTTTGCTCTCACACAGTGGTAGTGTGTGTATGGTATCACTCACTACTGTCTCTTGAGTTAATTCCCCAGCCTGGGTCAGGTGTGAGAAAGGTGTTAGCCAGTGTGATACTACCAAACATGTCAGATTTTCTTTTGGTACTCCAGTTTCCTCCTGTACCACCACTGGACAATGAAGGTTATAACAAAGAACAGACTGAATGTGTCAATGACTAGTAAGCTGATAAGTGGTGAAATGATAAAGTAATAATATATCCCTCTTTTACTCAAGGTTACTCAGAGCATGGCCGGCGTAGTTAAAAACCTGGATGCAGCAATGAAGAGCATGAACCTGGAGAAGATTTCAGCCCTTATGGACAAGTTTGAACACCAGTTTGAAGACTTGGATGTACAGAGCTCGTATATGGACACTGCCATGAGTCAGACCACTACCACAGCTGTTCCTCAAGATGCTGTTAATGGCCTCATGTCTCAGGTGGCTGATGAAGCTGGGTGAGTTATAAGGAGTTTTTAAATGTCTTTTTTTTGTACAGGGTGATTCATCAAAACCTATGATAAAAATACATGAAGCATTAATATATCATAGTATTGGTGATACTCTGGGGCTACCATGGAGTAAATCACTCCATATTCTATGTATTCATTTCTCTCGGGTAGTTTCCCCTTCACACAAGTCATATACTGTATGTCTGTACCGTACGTTGAATACTGTTCTTATTGGGGGAGGTAGAAGGTGCTCCCTGATCAATATAAGAAGCCCTTCATGATGAAATTCAGTCTGAAGCCTTGTCTTATTAAAGGAGAAAATCTTTCTTCCTTTTGTCCAACGTTCAGTTTCATTCTTAACCTGTACTACTTTAACCCTTTCAGTCCTCATACACGTGGGTCCATAGTCTTACGGACTGATGTTTCCCGGCCTGTTTCAGATATCCTGGTTTGGTTATGAGCCATTAATGATGTCATATGTTACCAGCATTTTTTTTTTAATGTTGACTAATTCATAAGGTCCATTTGATGAAGACTCTAAAATAGACAGAGCTTAGGATTGAAGAGGTTAAGAGTGTTCTTGATATTTTTTGGTGCACCATATAGGTGGAAGGCATGGATTGTACCACTTTATGGTGAGCCATGGGTTGCTGAAATGTAGATTGAAAAGCAGCACATTGGGCATGAGCTTCAATAATTACTTAAAAAAGTTGACTTAAAAGCCCATATAAAGCAGAACCATGAAATTTATTTTTTCCACAGCTTGGAATTGAACATGGAACTACCAACTGGAGGAACATCCACGGTGGGAGTAAGTGCAACACAAGCCAGCCAAGACCAGGATGAGCTGACTCAGAGACTGGCTAAACTTCGTAATGCTTGATTCTTGCAAGAATGCTGGTTGCACCTCAGATTTTTGCTGGAGGGAACCTGGACGCAGGTGATTGTTTGTTCTCAGTATGGTTGCCTTTCTCACATTAGACTGTTGGGTCTTATAAATATATTTAATGAGAAAATTAAGGGTTTACACTTAAGGTGTGTAATATTTAGTAATTTGCTTTATTATTCAATTTGATGAGAAATTATTTGATCTTTACATTTATTTCACTGTTTACTAATTGTACAAAACAGTTAATGGTAGTTACAGAAGTTATAAAAGGTATTCAAAATGTAATTACAGTATGGTGATTAAGAGAAGCGGGTGTGGGGAAGGTGATAATGTCGGTAGGCCGATTGATTCTTGATAATACAGGTACAGTACAGTAATTTTGATTAGATTGATTGAAATTATTTTCTGAAAGAAATGAGTCATATAGTGTTTATGAGGTTATGAACTGGTTCTCAAGTGAAACCTTAATACCCTTGCTATGTTTTGGTCTTTTAAGGTTAACAGCAGCTAACTAAATGTTTTAATGGTAGCAGGTGGGCGTGTGGCAGAATTGGTAATTTAGCCATGTTGAAGTGTTTACTGTTGTAACCTGTGTAAGCACCCATTTTAGTGTTAGGTTAAATGCTGGCCAGGTGCCAACAAATTTTCATCAGTTATAAGGTAACTGCTATAAGCTTATCAAATATAAACTACATCCAGTCATCATGAGATGTCAGGAGTTACAATATATTACAGTGAAGCAAAAATTATTTGCAGTTAACAGTAGGTTATTTCTACCTTTATTGTCAAGCAATGGGAATTACGGCATTAACTATTTTTTTTAATGTTAGCTTATAAGGTTTTATATATACAGTATGTAGGCTACAAATGTGCATTTTAAATAGAATGATGACCTTCATTGCTGCTATTTTTTGAAAATATGGCATTTGCAAAGTGTCAACAGGAACAAGAATGAGGCACAATAATATATATATATTATTTCAAATTCTCTCCTATATTGCAGGGTGGCAAGGTTAAAGTGATTGAAAATATGTGGGACTTATTGTTACTGTACACAACCAGTTCCAGCTGGTGTTGACATCAATCTTGGTTTATAAGGTATTTTTATTTAGTGATTGTTCAGGTCTTACCTTCTCTTTAAATTCTTAAGTTTTATACATTTCCCAATTCACAGTGGCTGGTGTTCAAGGATGAGACAAAGATGGGTAGATGCTTTAATATTTGTTTAAAATTTAAATGATTATGTGAATAAGAGAGCAGGTTCTATTTTTAGTTATGTTAAACTCATTATACAGTATATGCAGATATAAGACTTTATATGACACTTGTATACACAATTAAATAAATTAATTTAGTTTAACAGAGTTTCCTTACTACTTCTCAAGCATGGAAAATGGCCATAAAATAATACAGGTGTACTATAGTTTTTAAATTTAATATTTTCCAATCTCTTGGTTACTCGGTCTTCAGGTACAGTATTTAAAATGTGGAGTTCCTCAAATTCCCTTTTATTGTGTTTACATAAATGTTATTATCTACTTCATAAACTACTAATTGTTGTCATTTCTCTTATGTCATATGGATGTTTCTTGTGTGATATGAATAAGTATGTGTGGGTGTTTGAGGTTATCAATCTTGCCCTTTCCAGGTGTTTGTTATACTTGCCTGGCATCCCTCTCACTTCATCAACCCCACACAATAAGGGATACAGCTAAAAGATTAAGAAATTGTTTATAGAATTCATACAATTTTCCACTAAATCAAGCTACCCCAGGACGTGGGCATTTTAGTTTTGTTGCCAAGTATATAATGAAATGGCAAAGCAATTAACTTTTTTATTATAAATAAGTATAAATTGTCAGTTACACCTTCAAATGTTCGACAATAGCGAATGAAAGATATACAGGTACAAAAGCTACCTTGTTATATATCACGAATGACATACAAAGATACTTATTATAGTTGTAAATGCTAAATTATCCACTCATTTCCCTCACACAAATGTAGATTAATCTTATGAATGTAGGAGAAATCCTGGGGCACTGGATGTTAAGGTAACTTTGTCTTCTGCCATATGAAAAATAAAGATAAGTTTTATTGTATATATACCTCCCCCCACAAATATACCTCTAGATAAAAAAAATCATATAAAAATATCTTTGCTGTTACACTAGCCATGGTTAAGAATCTTTACTAAAGGCAAAGGCAGATAACTTGCTCAGCCCTGAACCTTTTGTCTTTTTTTCCATAGGAGATTCTTCAGTAGATTCCTCTCTTTTACGCTTCTTGTCATCATCACTGAGCAGTGTTTGAGCTGTAATTCCAGCAGCTAAAGACTTGTATTTCTGGAAAAATAAAAGGTTAAATAATTTTATAATTATGCAGTTAAACATCAAGTATCCATTTTTACCTTACCCTCACCAACTTTGGTTTTGAGTATCCGTTTTCCCATTAGACTCGGCCCTTGCCACTCACAGGAGAATTCTAGAACATAACCACTTCAGATAGCACGGGATCACTGTACAGTATATTCTCTTCCCTCACTACAATTCCCTCCACTACACAGAATCCTTCATCTCTACATTACTATAAATATTACCAAATTAAATATTCTCTCCCACATTACTGAGTACAATTATAACTCCCTTTCCTATCTCCCCTAAATCTAACCCACAAAATTCTTTCTTCCTCCTTCTTTTCATACCATCTCCTGCATTACTTACTTGTTTGGTATCATTATCCACATCTTTGAACATTAGTGCAGCCTTTGCCAGAAGGTTGTTTTCAGTAGCATCAGGGTACTGTAACTTGAAACTTTCCTCATTGTCTGCCAGCCACAACTGGAGGGCCGATTGCTTTTTGACTGCAGGCTGTGCTGACGTCTCTTTTTTCTTGAAAGGATTGCTAGGTTGTGTCTTTGGTGAGGAAGCTGTTGTGTTTTCTGACTGGTTTTCCTTGTCTACAGTTGCTGGAAGTGCTTCCTGGGCCTTTTTCTTTAGTGTAGTCTGTATACTCTAGAATGACCACAATAATTAGGTTTCTGTCAAGTACCAGGAGGGTAAAATTCCCGAGTAATTTATTGGTTAGAATGTGTACTCGTATAGAACATCTATAAATAAGTAACAATGTGTGAGCTTGTACAAATAAAGAGGTTGTGTTGACACTAGAAACACTGCCATGATGAATTAGTAAGAAATGAAAGGGAAGCTTCCAGTATGATGATTATACAAGAAGCTTCCCTTTCATCTCCCATTTCCTACTAATGGTCCCATACCTGTACCTTTAATTCATACTCGGTTTTAAATGAAGTTATCATCTTGCTGTCATTACAACTAAGACATGAACCAAGAAATTTCTGGATAACATACCTGCAGCTTCTTCACTATTGGTTTCAGTACAGGACTACCTTCTGCTTTCTTCCGAGATTTCCTGAACTGGTCAATGACATCAATGCCCCGTTTGGAACTCTGGAAACCTGATGTTGGCGTTACACTCTTTTTGAAGGGATTTTTTGAAGATTGTGAAAACAAATCTCCCAGACTAATTGTGTTGCTATCTTTGCGAATTGCTGCTGCCAGAAGAGGGTTGTCTAAGCCTGAGGGAAAAAATCCAGCATATCATCATAGCTTTTATTAAACCAAGAAAATGAGGTGTTGCACTAAATTGTACCATAATAATCTTAGGAACTTAACAAAATTCATAAATCCAGCAGGTTTTCAGCTCAACTGGTGCTATATATCTGAGGTTACACTGTAATTACCTTATATTAAAGGAAATGCAATAATATGGGCTTACACGTTAAATTATTTTAGTTTTTAAATTTTAAGGGGATCAGAATGCAGGAAAAACTTGTCACACAATGTTTTAACCTGTTTGTGTTTAACCCTTTCATTGTGGATATGCCACATATGGATTAGAATCCTATCATGTGCCAAAAGTGTTGCTGGTTTAAATATATGAGCACATTTAATAAAGTAGCATGGTGTTGCTGGGTGAACTCACTTTGATTATGAACTTCTTCCTGGTAGTGACTGTGGGCCAATTCTTCTTCATCCTCCTCCTCTTCCTCACGTCTTGCTCGTATCCTCCTTATACCACCACCATACCTGTAACATGACTAACACATTAAAAGCCCTGATAGGACACTTTATATCCAGGAGATAATTTTTCTTGGTCTCAAATATATTACCATTAAATAAAGGATTATGCAGACACATTCACTGATTAGGTGTGTGGATGAGTTTTTAAGTCCTAAACACCAGTAAACCTCTCATTAAACAGGCCCTCGGGTAGATTAAGTGACGGAGCTGTACTAGCCCATAGCCAAGTGTGACAGATGGCATTAATAACACTGCCACTCAGCTAATAACAACACTTGCTTCATATTCCCCCTTAAATATTTGTTGGTATAAGCTCTCACCCTAGTCAGTTGAAGTTAGCACAAGCAGGTGGATTACCTTCAAGTTAGAGAACAGTGTTCATAGCAGTGTAGTGTTGCAAGAAAAATTCACCATACTTTACAATACCAGGCAAGCAACTTGAATTTACATTTGCAAGTCATCAACCACTGGTGTCTGAGACTTTGATTCTCTCTCTAACTCCTCTTCCATTTTGGCTGCAGCAATTTCCCCCAACCGCTCAGCAAGTTGTAGACGGCGAAGCTTTCCTGCATATTTTATTGCAAGTTCTACAGTGTGGTAGGATGGCATCAACTGACAAACTTCAAGTGCTCGAGAGTCTCTTTCTGAGCGGCACGCCAGCTGAAATTAAGTACACGGACAGTATATTAGACTTCTTTCATTCAATTTAAATTTATTAATTGTTATACAGTTATACTACTTGAGAATAAGTTGTCTGGGAAGTGAAGGTGGTAAGAGTGTAGTTCCAGCCACAAAGCCTTCTACAATTTGCTGTATTTACACTTCCTCTAAACGACCATCTTCCAGTTTGATTGAGTCACCACAAATTAATTGGATAAATTTAACTCCTATAAAGATCCATCACTTTACATTAATCTACACTAAAATAAATTTTCCGCACCTCTGACCACAGTGTTAACTTGTCTAAATTATTAATAAATTTACAAGTCCAAAAATGTGGTTCTTCCTCCTATGTTGTATGATTGGCAAATTCTGTGATTCTTTGTACCAATCCTGTTTCTAAATCACTATTAAAGATTATAAGTTCAAGGATTAATCTTCCTGGTACCCTAATTGTTACAACTAAAGTATTAGTTCTAAAAGTATCTAGCATTAACCATACAAGTGTGGAAAATGGCCTTAAAAGGTGATGATAAAGAGTCAGTAGGTTATCAAAGGAAACACACACTGGTTGACTTGATACTCACAGCAAATAGTTTGATCATGGCTTCCTTCATGATTTTATCAGCCTGACTCTTGCTGTCATCCATTTCATATCCTTGAGTATTGAGGCGTGCGAGTGTGTTGAGCAGGAGACCTGTTCGAACAGCCTTTTCCTCCAACTCGCTTTTCTCTGTCTCCAACTCACACAATGGTATCTGCCAATGATTGTCAAAAAGGATAAATTATGTGACTAAACGGAAATTTTGTTTTGTAAAACAACCACATATTCTTGATAGAGAAGGAATTGACTATAAGTTTCCTTGTGTTATTTCACTTAACGTCGCATTTCTCAAGAACACGTCTGACATATAGTGAGGCATACCTATATTCATAAGTTACAGTACCTGCATATTGAGGATGGACACATGAGGTTTGGGCAAGACTGGAGGGTAACGGATGCCTTTACATAATATGCAGCGTAAGTTTCCCTGTGTTTCGCTGGCCCCCAGCAGGAAGTAGTGATCACTTTTGCCACGAGTCTGGAAGGCAAGAATAGTTTATTAGTAACATAAGGAATAACCAACAAAGGTTTATGTAAATGCATGCATTAACATGTACAGTACATCCATCTACTCATATTTTGATAATAATCTCGTTCAAGTCTATTACTGCTGTAATATGACTATAAAATTTCACCACCTTCCCCTTCTTAATAATCCATCTAATTCCTTTTTTTTCATATTTCTGTATATTAAACCACTTTCCTTACATTACCCATGATTCATATGCTGTACAGTTAACTACAAAATGTGTAAATTACTCACATGAGATTTGGTATCGAGAATACTCGTCCAGTTATATCCATATTTCAAGTGCATGATGCGTACCATCCCAGCACTGTCCATAATGATTGGGGTTCCTTCATCTGAGAACCCTGCCCAAGCCAAGAAAGACCGGGGAGAGAGAGGTACTGGACACGCCAGTGGGACTGGGTGACGACCACCACTCACACTAAGCACATTACTCACCAAGTGTTGATCACCTGAAACTCCTATGGAAAAACAAAACATTATTAACAATTTTCAGCAACTGTTACTCTTATTGATGTATTTATTTACATTTTTTAAGTTGATAATTTCAGGGAATACATTCGGTCTATATCAACCATATCCTTCCAGGATATGCAAGATTGACATCTTCTGAATGAACTATACAGGTTACTGGTCTCCTTTGTGATTAATACTGAACCAAGTGAATTATTTGAAGGAATAATATATATTTTTTTGTATTTTATAAATGAATCGGAACAAAATGTAGAGAATCTAAAATCATGCTGTGTACAACATGAGTACAGTACAGTATCTATTACCCATGCCATTGTGGAATATAAGCATTAGCTGATCTTCAGAGCCGACTATACAAACAACTGGGCCAGGTATGCTGATAAGGTCTCTCTGTATGCCAGAAGTGGAGAAGATGCGGAGATTCCTTCGATCTGTAGCAACGGCCACCCAATCTGTCCCAAGGCAAACGGCCAGAATATCTTCCTCCTCGGGCATATCAACGTACCACTCTTTGTTAGAGCCCCAGGCAGAGAAATGGTGCACGACCAATTTACTGGGAGAAGAACACAACATTAATATCGGCTCAACCAACACACATGAAAATTTACTAAGTTAAATTTGTTTTTTTTAAGGAGTTAGAGGTCTCAGATTACTAAAGAATAATCACAAGCAAGAGATGTCAAGGTAACCCAAGGGGCCTTCCACACAACCCTAAGATCTTTCTCAGAGATGCTTCACCTTCTACCATGAGATCACTGCTTCACGAATGCATCTTACATAAGTTTCCGAAAATATCAGGCAAATTAACTACAAAACAAATGTAATTACTACTTTAATATTGTCACTCCCAATATTATGGTGATTGAGCATTACTGACAAATGAATAACAGCATTCCATCTGCTGGTTGTCTCGTGATGATATAAGACAAAACATCTCCTGTATGGTTCCTTTCTATGAGCCATGACTGTCTTTGTCCTGACTCTCTCAAAAAGAACCCTTCTATAGCTTGATATTTACAGCACGTGGCAGTCTATTGAACACGTCCCAAGACCAACCAAGCATGGGGGGAGGTGGAAGGAGAGTCAAACATGGGCATGACAACTCTATACTCATTAAACGCATATCTCATCACCAACCATCTAACTCCGTTCAATTATGTCATAAAAAAAAACAAAGGTTGAGAGGATGTACTCAATTGCACTATTTAGTGAATTTGTTACACACGGTAAAAAAGAAGAAAAAAGTTGGGAATTTTGTCATCGTGAAGTAACTATGGTACAGTAATTATCACACAACCATAATGTAGAAGTTTATAACTGAAACAAGCATGTCATCAAAGCTCAAACCTAGTACAAAGTCTTAACTATAAGCCAGTTCTATCTTAATGAACAAACCACACCCACATCTCACCTTACACTCCCTTCCAAACTAACACATTCTTTCTTTTTTCCCATTTATCTGATTAAACCTGCAAACAATATACTGGGTATTTCGTAAAACATCACCTCGAGATTTCAATACTGGGGGCCCCCCAAATTCGTGGATGACACCCTGGATGTACCCAAGAATGTCTGTGGGTAGTTTTAAAGTTGCCGGCATTTTCGCGGCTGGGACAGGGAGCCATTCGTTCTAGAGACAGTAATTTCCTTTACCTGTATTGTAAATATGTGTGTGTAGACATGCACAAAAAACACGTACAAATGAATAATTGGAAAAATCCTCTCACAAATAACCAGAAACAAATTTATTAAAAATGTGAGTCTACCCTCAAGTCCGTGTTTTATTGCTTTAATAATAAAGTACGGACTTGAGGAAAGGTAGTCACATTTTTAATAAAATTGTTTATGACTATTTGTGAAAGCTTTTCCCTTTACAGCTCCTCCCCGACTTACGACCTGCCTCAGTCGTGCCAATATTTTGTCAAATTACGTATTTTCGAGTTCCAACGTCAGTACACAGACAAAATTTCCGTTTGTAATTCACTTTAAAATGGCTGGCAAGCTTAAAAGTGAGAGTTTTGTGGTGCTGAGAAGAAAAAGAGCCACCCATTTTAGATTTTCTATGAATTATTTAAGCATTTCCGACTTACGACCTGGATTTGGGTCCCTAAGTCGGGGAGGAGCTGTATTATTTATTTGTACTGTATGTGTTTTGTGTCTACACACACACACACACACCCCTGAAAATGTGAATTACACGAAAGCGCTTGGGAACTTCGTGTTTTCTTCTTTCCTTGTTATCAGCATATATATATATATATATATATATATATATATATATATATATATATATATATATATATATATATATATATATATATATATATATA
The DNA here is from genome assembly GCF_018991925.1 of Homarus americanus. Classification (NCBI taxonomy): domain Eukaryota; kingdom Metazoa; phylum Arthropoda; class Malacostraca; order Decapoda; family Nephropidae; genus Homarus; species Homarus americanus. Next base: position 4,166,549 of record NW_024737097.1, read on the forward strand.
TAGAAATAATTGTCATAAGGGCAAACACATAAAGGGAATATACCTTTCTTTGTACACAAGTAAAATGCACCCCGCCAGCAAACGGATTTGGTGATTCGTGACCATTTGAGACCCTAACCCCTGCGAATTTGGAGGGCCCCTTGTACCCCCTAATATGCAACAATTAATTTTTTCCATCTGCTATCTCACATTACCAAATTCATATGCCAAGCCTTCAAAAGTGATCTCACACACTATGAACTCTAAAGCAACCTCTTACCTACAGTGTCTCAGTCCTCCAGGAATTGTAGCCTGTGAGTGACCAAACCATTCTATCACTATCTTCTATAACCCCACTTTTCTCCTTTACACTTTTCCCTCTCCCAATACCCCTTCTAAATTGTCCCTTTACACACTCTTTATCATCACTTCCTCTTGCATTCTTCTCACATCTTATAAATCATCTCTCTATATATTCCACCACCACATAAGCTACACCGTTTTCTCTGGCATTACAAATATCCCATAAACCTTGCCCTTTACCTCTTTTATTCTGGTGACCCTCACAGGTACAGTAGCTAAAAAAAACTTCTGTGCATACTTTGTGGGAAACAATATGAGACCATGGACGATAAATTTTGGAATATGAGGGCTGTCACTAGTCACACGTAAAATTTCGGAGCATATCTACTCCCACCTGCACAGATAGTTTTTTAGTACGTTTCCCGAGTGTGTCATTTCTCTAACTTGAATTTTAGCCTTTTTTCTGTGTTCAAGCCTGTGTTTTACCCCTATTCATTGTGGTATATTACACAGTGTCCAAATATATACAGAATATGTCAGTTTTATTGTACTACTTGATAAACTAATCAAGTTTGTTTTAGTAAACCTCCATATGGGTGAGATAATTTATGGACAATCTGTATACCAACTTCCAGTTCCTTCTTCAAACACAAGCTTACCGGTACATTCATTTCTTAATGGATATATTCAAGGTCTCTAATCACACTCTTCCCAGGCACAGTTCTCTCCCTAATTTAACTCTCCGTCTTACTATGCTTGCTCAGTTACACTCACAAATACTTGATAATCTTAACCCTTTTCAATCCTTCATTATAGTCATACAATCTAATTACATCGCATTTTTTTATAAACTTTACTCATCAGTCAAAGGTTCATACTATAACACATGTATGAGTATAGATATAAGACCAAGTTATGACTAGCTTGGTGACATACCTAGGTTGGTCTTCTTGTGATTCACATGCCATGGCCAGTGCTTGAGATGACAGAGCTGCCATCGTGTGCCCTAAACTGTTGTTAAGGTGCAGAGCGTGGTGCACTGAAGTGTCATGGAACTCGACGTCAATGCTATTCTCATCCTCACTTGAGTATTGTCGTACGATGCCCACGTTGTTCCACAGCTGGAGGATACCTCACTGTACTAGAGCTATTTTTTCAGAGGCATTTAATAATGAATTAAGAAGACTCTTCCTATATAATCCTTATATCCCTATATAATATATTGTACCACCAGTAACAAAACTTTAAATATTCTCAATTCCTTCAGTTGACACATAAAAAATATATAGTACGTAATATACTTTTCTTGTTAAGCTACAAAAAGTAATAAAACTAATATTTCTTTTGTCATCAGCCTCTGTGGCAAGGACTTTTTCCTTCATCTGTAAAAGATTTGGTTTTGGACATGTTCAAAACTACATCAATCAACCTCCTGTTCTGCTACACTCTAGGGTGGTCTGAACCAAGATGCAAACACACCCATTTTCCCCTAAAATACAGTGAATTCCATAATGCAAAGGTTTTATTACTATAAACATGTGCCTAAAACACAATGCACCATGTACTGTTCCAAATGAACATAATATTCAGCTAGTTTACCCAATAAAACAATGAACTTACCATGTATCTATCATTAAGGTATTCAGGAGACATGCCAGGCTGGAAAGGCTTCTGCAGCTCGGGCATTTTCATCATAGGTACCACTGGAGCCACATCTTTTGAGGTTAAAATGCTTGCTGAGTCATCATCAGGTGGTTTTGTACCTATAAGTATGAAGTCTATTTTAAGTACAATAAACAATCTTAAATAAACAATACTACAGACCATGAAAATAAAAGTGTGGAAATAGAGACAAACTCAATTGGGAAATGGCAAAGTCATGTACCAATGACCTTGTTAGAATGAGACAAGTTAGACATGTTAACTAACACACATACTAAGGTCAGCTCATTCTGTTTTATGCCCTTGTAATCTGGACAGGAATAGACTTGCCTCTGTGCTACTGGTTGAGTAGGTAAATAGTGAAGTACCGGTAGTTACTCAATAGGTGACTGACTGTGTTAGGTTATGGGCAGATTACAGACTTGGCCTCAGTGTCACCTGTAGGCTACTTTACTTAAATTATATCTCAAATCAAACTGTGTGAATGAAAATGATCAACATTCAACAATAATAAATCAACTTACCAAAATCAACCTTCAATTCACTGTCTTTAGGAATGCCAAGGTAAGTGCCTTCCTCATCATCTGCAAACCCTAACTGAGACTTGATCTTCGAAATGGAGAACTCGTCATCATCCTCCTCCATGTCCACATCCAGTGGCGGGAAGTCGCCCCCACCGGTCGCCCCATTTTCTACACCAGCATTACTGTCTGTGTTGATCTGAGGGATGACATCGTGTGCCCATTATATGCCAATAAATTATCTACTTTAATGTACTAATTTTACCACATTGCCACCACCCACTCGTATATCGGGTACAATATTTTCATCGTCTCGTGAAATTGTACTGAAAACCATTTGGCAACTTCATTTTACAGACAGAGAAGTTTTGATGAGACAAACAAATGCTTACCGCAGCAGACGTGTTATCTCCATACGTAACATTCTCCACCGTCCCAAACTGTCCATCAATGTCAACAAACGCCAGCTCCTTCTTCCCGGTAGGATTCCATGCCAGGCCACACACTGCAAGAGCCTTGGGGTGCTTCTCCGTCATTACTGTCTGGTAAGTGGTCGTGTTCCAGACAATAATAACACCATCAAGACAAGCAGCAGCTATGAATCGTCCACAAGGCGAGACTGTGGTCACCGATACTGTCTGAAAAATTACTTTATCTGTGCATTGGTTTAATCACCATAACTGCTGTTTCAAATTCCACAAGCAGGATTTTGCAGTACATGTATTTAGTGCTCAGTTGCCTTCATTCAACTGCTTAATTTTTATAAAAGTTTCTTTCTTAAAGCTTTTTATTAAGTGACCCAATTACTAAGTCATTATAAAACAAAAATCACCATGGCTCACCCCTTTAATGGATTCATCGGACAACTGATGTACCACTTGCCAAGACGAGCGATCATATAAATGTACTTTACTGTCGACTGGGACAAGAAGATGGTGACCATTTGGCGTCCAAGTCAGACGACATAATGTGTGTGAGGAGGATAAGTTGTTGGTCTTGGGCAGAAGGTTCCACGACACAACAACAGAAGTAGTTTTGAGATCCCACACACGGATGCTGCCGTCACATGATGATGAAGCCAGATACTCCCCTGGAAGTTAAATTACAATATTATATAGATGACAAGAAGTATATTTTCCTTAATTTCACACTGTCTGTAGGAAAGATAAACTCAAGACTATATATTTTTTCAACGTTTACAGCCATTAGGTCCCCAATCTTAAGTATAGTAACACTTATTGCGCCATCTTTACCAACACTTCAGTCCAATATCCCACAACTTACATCACTAATCACTGACATAACATAAACTTTCTACTGTAGATAGAATACAATGTAAGTGATAATCACCCTTGGGGTCTATAGCAACAGAGAGCACTGGAGCTTGATGTCCTGTGAAGACTGTGTCCTTGTAGGCCTGTGGGTCATGGACACGGATGGTCATGTCACTGGCAAGACAAACACCTAAATTATCTTAAGAAATTTGGTTGTGTTTTGAAAAGTAAGAAAAGAAAGAATTAAATTTTACCCACCAAAGAGTAAATTATCTAGAAAATATAATGAGGATTTACTGTAATATATTTCTCATTTTCACCCAGTCAGTTTTAGATATCAACTCTTTAATTTGGTTACAATCTGTTATTCTGTTAAAACCAATAAGATCTCTGCCCCCTCACAACATACCTGCCAGCACAAGCCACCCTCTTGTTGTCCTTGCTTACAACAATCTGTGTTGGTGGAGCAGTAAACCGTGTGATAATGCCATCTGGCGAACCCTCATCCATCGTATACGCCTGAACAACATTACTGTCCGTGCCAACCAGGAAATGGCCATCCTGGAAAAATATAAACACCGAACTTTAGACATGAGTCCCATAAGACAATGATAACAGTAAATTTAAGATGTACACAAGTTAGTGTTACAAAGGAATTTAATAAACAACTCCCACATATGCTGCCTGTTTTATGTCCTTTCTATGGAGAGTCGGTGACCTTTATCCTGCCACCAAGGGTTTAAAAGACTTGCTGTATCATAATAATTACACAAAACTAATAAATAATACAAGCAACACTACCTCACATCCAAGTAAAAAGGTACAAATCTACTTACTCATTTACCAGTTGCTACATCAGGGTACTTAAAACACTGTACAGTATACACATTAGGTCCTCACCCTGTAGGCAACAGCTGAGGCACACTCGGCCACCACGTGTGTTTTACAGTCATCATCGTCGAGTCCTTCAAATATACGCACCTCGCCATCAGTCCCACACGTTATCATGTATCTGAAAAGTTAAATAAGGTTGGAAGGGCACAATATGAACTAACAGTGGATGAGACACCTCATTCAGTTCACATTGGAACAAGCGTACTGTACCATAATATGCTTATTGGCAACTATAATCTGACTGTTAAAACTGCGATTAATCTTTAACACAGACTTAAAGGTTATGGAAGGCGGCACTGACACATCACATGAGACATGGACGAAGGTTGGAATATACCAAAACCTCGGACTTCACTAAATACAAACATCCCTCAACTTTCTCCCCATAAGAGTAACTGATTGATGTTGAGTTTGTGTCCCTCTAGAAGTAAAACAAAGAACAAAATGGAGCCAGTAGCTACAGTACTTGCAGACAGTACATGAGAGATATGACCAACTGCCCACACTGCTAAGACTGATCAGTGGTGAAGAGGATAAAGTAAATAATGGTGGATCACATGAACGTTCGGCATCTCAGCTTATCTCACCTGATACTTTCCAGCATCCATTCATACATACAAACACTTCCAATGAGCATTATAAGTCTAACCATAGATCAGATGAAACATGGCATCACTAACAAGGGGTCTTTATTTACAGAAGGAAAAAAAAAGTGCAATTACTTCTCCAGATTTAGATTATTCTTGGGATAATAAATAGGTATTGTTCTTTAAGAGAATTTTTGTTAGGTAGCAAGTTAACCGGGACCCTCTCATAGACTATTACAACCTCATTACACTAAAGTATTCTTTGTAAATGAGATTGAATTCAGTAATTGATGATCAGTGTCATCATCCTCGATCAATCAGAATGAATACCAGACAAATAGCAAAAGAAATATTACGTGACTGGACATTAAAACCAAAATACCAAACACCATCCATTAATGAGTTTGTTTCTGCTAAAATCATTCTTCACTCATAGGCTACAGTGAAGATTCCCCTTCTTAAGTAATTTCAGCCTTTTTTTTTATTTTCATTTCATTTCCATTAACAGATGATAAATCCCAGTAGTAAATGTCTCCCAACAACATAAATACAATGACCTTCCCGGTGACCATGCTTAACACAGAACGTAATTTAGTCACTACAAAAACTTAACCATGCGGCTTTTGAAAAACTACACTACCCCTGGAGAATGACCTAACAACTCTCACAGGTCCAGATACACTATTTGGGGTCCAGCTACAGTTTTAGGTTCAGCCAGCTTTAGGGTCCAGCTAGTTTGGGGTCCAGCTACATTGTTTGAGATTCAGCTAAAACATGTTGCCTCACCTGCCGTCATCTGTGTAGCAAATATCGGTGTGGCCTTCAAAATGGGCGAACCGCGTAGGTCTCATCTTCTTAATCTGCATTGTCCAATACCTCTTATCATCGACTACACGACTATACTGTATAATGTAAGAGGTCTTGGTGAAGGAGGAATTATCAGCTGACTTAGCCCGCCAAAGGTTGAACAAAATTTGATCAAATGTGTATTGGTTTCTCCATTTTTGTATTTATTAATTTCTAACACTCTAGAAATATAATAAAATGCATTCATGAATAAAAATTATATTTATTTTTCTTTAATATTTTCGCTATTTATATTTTTTTCATTAGATACAATTAATAAAGATAATAGTTTTTCCATTACGGGGATCTCCTAGTATCATGACGTCAGAGAAACTAGTCCATGTTTTAACTCTTAAAAACAATTATATAAATGATGCAAACTGTCGAACAACACTAAATATCACAATTAATATAGTTATAAAGACCATTGAACTGAATTATGTCATCAAAATTCTGTATATAAGAGGTTGTTTACAAAATAATGTTTAGTGACGTCACGAGGATGAATGACGAGGACCGAGGCCATTTTCGACCATTCAGTGAGGTGTTTGACTACGGTGAAAACACAACTACATATCTTCCCGCTCCTGCTGCTTACATTCGTGCAAATAACTATATATATAACACAGTGGAAAAGGAAGTGTTTTTAAAGGTAATTATTAGAATATTTGAGGCAGGGATCATGGTAATAACCTTTCGTGGAGGAAAGTAGGGAGTGAAAATAGTGGTTGTAGGCAAGTTGGGGCGTTTTAAAGGCAATATGGTCGAAGAGCTGTGTGATTCATGGTGTGGCCTTGGATGATTTATGGAGTGCTAGTGTACAACACGTGTCTCCTCATGGACGTGATGTGGTACTAAAAGGAATTGCAGTGGGTACAGATGAGGCTTGGGTGAGTAGAAGAGAGGTAGGCAGCAGCTCTCACTCTTCACTCCCAAGATGATGTCTTATGGCGCTGCAAGATGGTCTTTCCTCTCACTCCCGTCTCCCTAACTCCTCATTCACTACATTGGTCTCTGTATATTTGTGGTTATATAAGTGGGTGTATTTTCCGGGTAATAACTGTGTGAGTGAGTATGTATATGTTATGTGCTGTATGTGATTACGTATCCCTGTATTGTGTATTGATACTGTATTTAATGTGTGTTTTCATAGGAATTAGAACGTATTAGAGGGTTTTGGTTATTACAGCATGGGGAGGGGATAATCTTGTTATTAAATCACACCTTTAAGAATTATTTGATAAGAAATAATTGAGCAGAAATATATACAGTTCAGTGTGTCTACATAAGGTTTAATGTGTACACAACAATCCAGGAACAGGGTTAGAAAAACATGACTTTGGTTTAATAAGCAGTAACCAGACACTTGATGGCCTTAACCAACATTACCGTACACCATTGTCTGATTTTGGCATGAAGTGGGTATTTAATTCCTGGTATATAAAATTAGTCCATTATTATTATTATTTTTTAGATTTTTAACGGCACTGAAGGTTGAATACAATTACTGGTTGTTAAGTAAATTAAAAGTTGTTTTTCTATGTGTTTGTGCATTAAATGTTTCCATGGAGATTAGAAACCGTCACTTATTGCACGTGATAATTAAATACCTTAATGCTAACCTAACACACTTATCTTACTCTTAATTCAGTATCAGGGTGTTTAAGTCATCAGGTGATATAAGAGGGGGTCCCTAGTCATCATGTGATCCAAATTCCCGACCCACTCCCCCAGAGAAGCCATTATGAATGATGTGAAAGAATCATCAATAATTGCAAAGGGTGAAATAAACATCTGATGGCTTTATTGGGTATCCTTGGCCAAATTGCTTAACTGTTTACTATTGTTGTATACCTGTACTATCTATCTACACTGTATACCAGCAATGTCAATACACATACTGAACTATAAACCTGTATGATAATTTTACTGGATAAATATTGTTATAGTATGACATAGACAAAATTGTTCTTCCACCTAACAATGTCCTATATCCGATCTAGGAAATCGAGAATACAGTATTAAGTAACTTGTTCCATTAACCTAACCTACAAAACTGTACAGGTATTTCCTTAGCAGTTATATTATGTATTTATATTATGTATTCCAAATTGGTGTTACCTACAGAAATATTTCTTTCCTTAGCAAAACATTTAAATGTGCTATATATCCTTTGCTGTGGGGTCTTTCTTGATTAGCTAGCTATTGCATTTAGATCACATGAACATTAGCCCTCCTGCTTATTTCATCTAAAGATTAATCAATTTAATCTAACACAAAATAATCTAATCTATCTTAACCCCTCCTCACCCTCCAGGCAGCATTAGGGTGTTTAATAAGGAGAAATAAAATTAATCATTTTTATGTAGAATATTTACCCGATATTATACAGGTACAGTAGTATGTACCTCTCTGATGGCAAGCTTAGAACAGGAAACAAACTGAATTCAGGAATTTTCATATTTTTGGGAAATGATTGGCCTAGAATATATATTAAGTGTTAAAGAAAATATGGAAACATATGTAGAGGGTTAGAGTATGTGGTCCCAAAATGATATACAAGTGTTTTGTTGGTAAAAGCACATTTATAAAGAGTTAAAGAAAACTAAGTTAGTATGAAAGGTGTACGGTATGTATAAAAAACTATTGATTTAGGTATTTAGATGTAACTTGCTACTTACGACTGTTTATCTGTCTTCTGTCACATCTTGTAGGCTCCCCACACCCACAGAGGGAAGGACATTTGACAATAGAAGCCAAGCTTACCTCCTCACTTATACAATAAGAAGGGCTGAACACTGGCATAACTTCCATTTGTTTCTCTTGCACTCCCAGCCCCACTAACCAACTGACATGGTGACATTCCCAGATGCTTTTGTCAACACCTCAGCATCTGTCAATGATACAAACAAATTATAACCAGGGTTTTCATTGAAATAAAAGATAACAAGATTAAAACAAATTGTATCTTCAAAATGTAAATCTGTGAATGTGTGGCCTTCTCACATCCCAGTTTCTTCACATACAAATTTTACAAGTTGAAACTATACTCAGGTTAAAATGACCAGAGTGCAACTTTAAGAAAATTACATTCCCAGTCTAGGCACATTACAGGCCCCAGTGTTGAAATCTCCAGGTCACTAATGTGTGACTAGTACTAAATTAGATACAGTACTGTATATCTTTCCCTGCCATCAACCATGACCTTCAATAGGGCAGAGGAGTCTTGCCACAGTATCCACCACCTGAAACACTGCGCAGTCATGTGTCAACTACTCATGTGTCAACGCAGTAAGCCAGGGTCACATGGTATCAGTTAACATCTCACTTAAGCATTCCCAAGGGAAGGGAGGTGGGAAGGAATATGTAGTCGGCCAATCTGTGTTTCGCTACAAGCTGGAATATCATAATCACTAACACATGTTCAGTCTAGTTGACTTCAGTTACCCCAAAACCAACTAGAAAAGAAACAAAGAACTTCACATGGCAGCTCAGCTTGTACTCCTTGTAGGTGATTATGTTACCCGACCATTGTATGGAAATATCCTCACTGTACATTCTTTTTTCTGACCTCACAACTTTGGTCAGGCCTCAGTAAGGCATCTGATAGTGGAAGTTTATGCTTCAGGTCCAGCCTTGTCCATCCTGGTTAATATGGGGAGTCCTACCATGCACACCAGTGATACAGTCAATTTGCTAGAGTTTAATTTCTGTATTTATTGTACAACATGTTGTATAAGCTCTGATTTTAGGTTTGGTGTTAGAACAAAACTCACTGTTGCCAAGAGTGAACTAGATGAGCAACATGGGTCATCTGTAAACTAGACTCCTCCAGTTAGCTACAGTCCATATCCATGAAAGGAATACACTTAGGCCTAGAATTTGGACCCTGCTTTATTAAAAAAAATTATTTGTCTAAACTAAAAATGGGTTTTAAAAACAATGGCCCAAAGAAATTTGACCATCCTACCTATCCTGTGTCCTTATGTGGGCAGATCCCTAATGCATCACCATGAAATTCTCCAGATAATTTGGATGTATTTATTACCTTGTATGAGTATTTAGTCCTATTATATATATATATATATATATATATATATATATATATATATATATATATATATATATATATATATATATATATATATATATATATATATATATATATATATGATACACTGCACTTGTCCAACTGGACTTTTTTTCCTTCTTCAGAGAGTTGTGAGGTGGAGGAACATAGCCAGCAGAGGTCCTGGAGGATGGCGGGAGGAACATCGTTGTGTCTACTTGTGTCACCACGACATGGCTGATTGCCTCCAAACTGTACTTTTGGTTTAATTATTGTTTGTAACAAGCTCAGTGTGATAGTGATACCATTGTGAGTTATCTTCTTGTTCTGTGACATCCTAAGAATAAAAACAAAAACTCGGTGAGTGGAGTTAAGAACCCACTGTAGCGCAGGTGTTTATAAAGAGTGGGGACTGTGGCCGAGTACGAGTGTGGAGATGCTGTGGTGAGGGTGGCGGGTGAGAGCAGCAGGCATGAGGTCGGGCGCACCCTGACCCGTGCCCCCCAAGCCGTGCCCCCAGAGCCAACCATGGGCCAGGGGGCCAGCTACCACCACCACCAGCACCATCCACACCAACAGCAGGCATCACACTGGGCCATGGATTCCACGCCAGACCCCACACACAGTCCCCACCAGGTGCGGCAGCGGGTGCAGCACCAGCAGCAGCAGCGAGAAATGAAAGAACTGCAGCTGGATAGGGAACATCATGAGAGACAGTTGCAGCAGCAGCAGGAGGTAGCTGGCCTCAGTACTGGTTGTTGTGGCTCTGGCACCTCATGTAGTTGTGGAGGCGGTCTGTCGTCCACAGCTGCAATTTATGGTACTACATCTGCTCCTGACCCTGCTCCTCATGCGGTCGTTGTGACGCCCCCTCGCAGCCTTCCCCACCACCACCACCACCACCATCATCACCAGCAGCAGCAGCCAGAGTCACCCATTGCCACCAATGCCACTGGTTTGGGCAGTAGCAGCAGGTGTAGTGGGTCAGGTGGAACTTGTAGCAGCAGCAGTAATGGGTGTGGTCACTGGTGTTCTTCGTGCAGGGTTCGTGTCCAATTAGAAGTGGAATGTGTTGGGGGGATGGAGGCACGGCCCTCACCCCCGAGGGGTGGTCGCCTTCGTACCTTGGCCTTCCCAAAGAGGCACCGACACAAGACTAAGACTCCCACCAGAGACATCCCACCACAACCCAAGAAGAAGAAAACACCCTGGACTTTCAGATTAAACTGTAGGTTACGGCCTTCAAAATCTGAGCCAGAGCCTGATGCTAGCTCTAGTGTAGGCTGTGGGGCGTGCATGTGTCCAAGCCTGCGGCGGCCAGAGCCAGACCTGCACACCCATCACCATCATCACCACACTGTTGCTGGACTTCCCTCTGCACAAGATGTACCCACAGTATCAAGTGTAGGGGCAGGCATGGCAGCCAGCCCTGGTGGTGCAGTGGCTCTAAGGGCTCCTGTCATTGACCTCTCGAGGTTTAACCCAGAAGCTTATCCAATTGAGGACTGGGAGGAGCGTGCACGACAAGAGAGGGCACGGGAGATGGCAGAGGGTGTAGAGCCGCCTCCAGGATTTACCAGTGCACCAGGATCACTTGGACTCCCTCCAGCACACCACAGCCTCACACCTGCACATCATGCTCTCACACATCTGCAGTTACAGCATCAGCACCAGCTGCAGCTTCAGCAGGCAGGTGCAGTAACAACTTTGCCCTTACCTTACAACTCAATGCTGGACCTTCAGTTACTTCTGGAGCGGTCTCTTCGCTTGGGTCTGGCAGGTCCCCGCTCTGTTGCAGCCTCGCTCACGGAGGAGACACTGTTGCAGCAAGTTGGTCGACTTGCTGGGGAGGGCTCATTATTGCAGCGTACAGTACACACACAAGTGGACTACATTCATTGTCTTGTACCTGATCTTCTCAGTATAACTAATTGTGTGTTCTACTGGGGTAAAATGGACCGGTACGAGGCCGAGCGCCTCCTTGACAACCGTCCGGAAGGAACCTTCCTGCTCCGGGACTCTGCACAAGAAGAATACCTCTTTTCTGTATCCTTCAGAAGATATGGCCGTTCCCTTCATGCTCGCATTGAACAGTGGAACCATAAGTTTAGCTTTGATTCACATGATCCCGGTGTGTTTGCATCTGACACTGTGTGTGGCTTGATAGAGCATTACAAGGATCCATCATGTTGTATGTTTTTTGAACCAATGCTGACCAACCCACTTGCCCGTACGTTCCCATTCCCACTGCAGCACCTGTGTCGTGCTGTCATATGCTCCACCACCACCTACGATGGTATCAATAATCTGCGCCTCCCCAAGCCACTCAACAACTACCTCAAAGAGTACCACTACAAGCAGCGAGTCAGAGTACGCCGTCTCGACCATTAGCAGCGGTGACTCGCTCACTACCTTGAGAGGTGTAGCACATGAAGCAGGTCAGTTAGTGGTGCCACCTATACAGTACTACCTTTTACAGCAGATGAAGGGGACACATACCACAGAGGCATCAGAGTCACAACAGCCATGTCTTTACCAGTGTAAGATACAGACAGTGCCAGTGGGGTTACTAGCGTGTGACTCCTGGGGCAGCCATTGAGGCTTAAGAGGGGGATTACCTTCCAGGGAGGTGAGGTTAGTGCCCTGTATCAAGAAAGATTTCCTTGTGTAGATCATTGCCCTACTCCATTGGGTATTCATCTTAGTCCCTCATGTTATGTCAGGTTGCCTTCTTCCCAGCTATAATGGTGCTGCAGGACATCCCCCTCCCTCCTCTCACCCCCACCTTCCTTACACACATCCAGTGTTTCCAGAACAGAATTATAAGTGAATATGTGTGTTTATACTCAGCTGCCTCTGGATCCAGCTACTGGAATGCCTAGATACGCTTAATACTTTGTACTCAACTTACACACGCAGTCCTTCCCTTCCTGTCAAGAGATATAGATGTATGCATGTTGGGGGATGTGTGTGAGAGAGATTGGGCATGTTGTAACCTTGATAATCAAAGGCTCAGATTGAATGATCCGTATGCCATGGTTTAACAACAGTTTCTCTCTTATCCTATTATCCCTGCCATTGTTATCTGTGAATTACCATATACCTGTTCTGTAGTTGTTAGGGAGAGAGAGAGAGAGAGAGCTGGGGTTCCCTCAAGGTCGCTACACTGGTTACTATTTTGTTTAGAGACGAAAATAAATGGATTATTTGATAGGTGCTCCTGAAAGCACAGTCCTTTTCCACTGCGACATTTTGCCTGTTCAAAAATGAAATACAGTATGTTCTTTTATTTTTTTGACAATGCCCAACTCATGTTAAGTTCCACGAAAATCACAAAAAAAATGTATGCACAGACACACACATCAAAAGCAGCCAGTGGTTAGATATAAGATTGTAAATTTCCAGTGAGAGTACGAAAAACAGATCCTTTAATTGTAAGAAGCAATTGTTAAGTTATCTGTACCACTCGAGAAGATTGGTAGAGTTTGTTTTGTTTTGACGTGCAGACCTAGATGGGGCCTGGCATGTAGGGTTGAAGTACAAGTTGAGGTGATGTGGATGTTACCTCATATACTACCTGTTGCTTCCTGGCAGTGTTCTGTTTTTTATATGTTAGTCAGGAGTGTAAGGGAGATGGCACTGTATAGGTCTGGAGTGTTATCATTGTTGTGTGAGTGGTGTGGATACATGTGGTGGGGTGGATGTTTTCTGAGTGGTGTACCTGTGTGTGAATGTTTACTTCATTTGTGTGTGACTTTACAATTGGTATTTTATCAGTAAATTATTATATAGATTTCTTTTTTGCATTTGTCATATACAGTATATACAGTATATTCAGGAGCAAGTATGAATGTTAAAGAGTGGTGGTTAGAACAATAGGGTGCAATATAATGGCTCCTGGTGTTCACATATATATTGTTGGGAAGTTTCTTTTATTTTTTGAACAAAATGTTAAGGTTAATCTTGCAACAAACAAAAAGGAATGTTTAAACCCACGTGTTTATTTTTTCCTCCGTATTATAAATCTTGGTTAGGATTTTTGTTGTTGGAGCTTATTGTATTTAATAGCTAAAATATACAATAACATAGGATGCATTTTAAGGACTAGTTATAGATTCTGAAATGGTTTTAGATTCTGCACCCTTGGAGTTGGTACTGGTGCAGGTATCATCTGTGTTCTCAATTGTGTTTATTGTAATACTATGGTCACATTGCAACTGGAGATTATATTTAAAAAGTATTAGCTTACTTGTTGAAGGTTGTTAGTGCCAGCTGAAGAGAAAGGAATGCGAGTAACTTTAGGGTAACTTTATTGTCGTGATTCACAAGGCTGATGTGTGTCTCAGACGGGCAACATGAGCGGACCGTGTCACCAAGACTTACGGGATGGTAAGTCTCTATGGATGAATGTTCGGTGTGTTGTTGCATCATGTTACACTATATCACGTGTTGTGCATATTTAAAAACGTGGTGGATCTGTAACTTGTTTCAATAGACTGTGTGGAGGTGGAGTGTTGTTAATCTTAGTATCTTTTGTGTATTACTGGTCACAGTTAATATAGAAACAGGGTAATAGGGAAGTGTGTTTTCATGATCAAATTGTGCAGCAGCCAACCACCCACCCACCCAATGTCAGGAGGAGTGGCCATCACGGTGGTCCTAGCACAGGGGCTGCCTTCTTTGCTCACCTTCCAGTGAAATGTGTACAGTACTGTATTAGTTTATGTGTACAGCATCACCATCAAGTAAGTGATGTTAGTAATTTATCAGCATGCAGTCTGTCAGTTATGTAAGTGGACAGCATCAGTAATATGTAAATTATTTATGAATATATGAGTATGGATCGTCATGGTCTGGTTGATGAGTGTAATAGCCTCTGATAAATGTATTAGTTTGAGTTTCTTAACAGCATCATCCTGGAGATGATTGTAGCTCAATGGTATACTGTACTGTACAGCTAACATGCTGTAAGTTGTGTACTGTACACTTATTTTCATAACTTTGGAGAGGTGAGCTGGAAGTTATCAACATCAATTAGACCTTATTAAAGGTCACTCGTTGCAAGTTTTGCTTGTTACTGGATGTGCTGGCCACGTATCCCTGGGTGGTGGTTCTGTATACAGGGTGTCTCAAAAATGTATACACACACTACTTTACAGGTTTTCATGGAAAACTCTTAGGCACTGTGTATACATTTTTCTGAGACACCCTGTATAATTGTCTGCTGAGTTGAGTTGCCAATGATACAGTATATTAAATGTTTCTTCAACCAGGAAAAGTATTATTTTTCTCATATATGTTACGTATATATTTTTGTATTTCATTTCCTGTGCCATTGAACCCTGTGACTTAATTACACTGTCTGTCATCACTCCAAAGCGTATCTGGGAAAAAAATAAAAAAGACATCACTTACCATTGTTATTATTACAGAGAGTGTCTTTTGAATGTTATAATACTACTCCTGCTGCAAGTTCATGTGATGGAATGCCTTCGTTGCCGTTACCAGTGATTAGGCTATGGTCTTCTTTAACAGGTTTTTACATGTTGTGGCCTCTTTGTCACTGCCTGCCCCCTCCTCACTTATCTCTCCATGTTTCCCTCTTCTTTATCTCCTTACCGTGGTTTTTCGCTCATTATTCTTCCGATTCCTCGTCCAGTCTTTATTCTGTTGCTCCTATTCTAAACCATTCTTGTGCTTGCTTTCCTCTCATTCTTCTCTATCTGTCTCTTCCTGTAATCATTTTCCTTCCTGTCATTATTTTCATTCATCTGTCTGTCTTCACTTAATCATTCTCCTTCCTCTGTCATTCTTTTCCCTTCATTCTTTTGGCCTCATAGGTAACTGCTAATTCTGTTGTGTTTAATGGGGGTTCTTAAAATCCTTTGTAGGCATTAGATTGATTGTTGCAGGTCAGTTCTACACTTCGTTTCTGCGAGTTAATTTGGTCCAGGGTGTTGACGATATCTCTTGTCGTTGATGGTAATGGAATATTGGCCAGGGTTTTAAGTTATTTTTGCCATTGATGATGATGGTATTGGCCAAGGTGTTAAGGTAGCTTTTGCCATTGATAATAACAATATTGGCCTGGGTGTTAAGTTACCAACTGCCTCTAATGATAATATAATAATGAGTCGGTATCATGGCCCAGTTTACATTGGTATTCCACTACAGAAAATGTCAGTATTATATCTATTTAGAAATTTGATCATCTGACAGGATCACTGAATGACCTTTGTTTCTTGCTGATAATGACTTGGACGTCATGTATATTTTTAAGAATGGTCTTAAGATTGCTTCTCCTCTCCGTTTCTTTCCTCTGACTCGGTACAGTACAGGATGTGAAAGGCTTGTACTGCACCACAATGACAAATTCTCGGGATGAATCACCCATGACAAGTACCGGTATAGAGAACAAGAATCAGTGACATTATTAGACCGTAGTGTATCTATTTCTCTTTATCTCCAGTGATTAATTAGTGTTACCTCAGAGATGTTGTTTAGTATTTGATATTCAGGAAAGACTTTTATTTTTTCTTTGTGTGTGTCTGTATGTCTGTCTCTGGTCAGTAAATTCTGTCGGAAGTTGTTAGTATTTTGTTTTGTGGTGCTCGTGTTTAACTCATTTGCTGTTGAGATCATATGAGGTTATACAGTATGCAAGGTGTCTCATAGGTTGCACTCCATGGGAAAATTAATGTGTGTTGGTAGATCAAGTTCCTTTTGCATCTGGTTTTCCGTTCATGAGCATTAAAACTCTACCGCCATATTCATCGAGTTAGGATTCCCTCACCCGAAGGAGGAAAAAGGAAATGACTAAATTTTCTCTATGATATGCGAGCTATGTGCGAGACAATACGGTAGAGTAATCCTTGCCCACCGCAACTTGTAACCCATAAGTTGACACCTCTTAGCATTCTGCAGTTATGACTTTTGCTCTGCATTTTCTAAACCCTCAAAAATATGGTTTCACTTCAATAGTTTATCCAAGAATCCCAACTAAAATTTATGGGAAATATAATAAGGTACATTTTGACAGCAGTATGGGTGTAAGGTCTGAAGTTTAAATGATTTGCTTGTAAAATTTAAAGCGTTTTAAGTTTTAAATAAGTTCAGACAATATTACGTTTGATGAATTCAAATGTTGTAATTGTTCCCATTAAGATTATACATGGGACATTTTTCCCTCTTGTTACTTATCACGTGTCTTTAAATTAGTTTATTGAGTTTGTATTACGCAGAAGACGTCAACTAGTGGATACGTGTTGGCTGTGTACCTTCCTCATCAGCTCTGCTTTTCCTTGTTTTGTGTTTATACAAATAGCATAAAGGTAGTGGAATTTACCCAGAAGAGTTATTGTGTAAAGGTACAGTACAGTACAGCAAGCATGTAGTAAAGGCCTAATATTGTACTATTACTTTAAAGCTATGTCTGAGAGTGTCTATGGGAGGACCAGAAACAGTGTGGTTAAGATTGTGAGTGTTTCATCTCAATATTGTACAAACAGATGGTAGCTACTGACAGTTCTACTTGTCTGTTGTAATTTGTGGACTATGGGACAATTATATTTATCTTTGATGTTTATGTTCACGTGTTTATAATGAACGATGTGAATATCTTCTTTATTGTTCATAATGAGCAAAAAACTGATGTTCCTTAGGTTGCTTACATAATGATATCAGTGTGTATGTGTGTGACTTTAGAATGGCAGTGTGTGTGTGTAGGGGAAGGGATGGGGGGGGGGGAGTAGAACATGTGGATGGATTGGTATCCCTGTAAATATTTTGAACAAAGCATACATGGAACTTTAAACATTTGTATTGTCTTCATGCTTCGAGTGATCCAAGTTGGAGCTGTAGGTTCTATTACATGCTTAGGGAGAACGGCCCTATGTCGTAGAAGTATTTATGTGCCACCTTTAAAAGAACTTCTGGAAGCTCTTCCGATGAATTATTTGTTGGCCGGCCGGTGCCGCATGTTGGACACCGCCACCATGTCCGATGTACATATGACAGTTACTCTGAAGTTGTAATTCTTTGCCAAAATGTGCTATCTTAGTTGGTTAAACTAAGGTGTACAGAGGAATGGATAAGGTGTTCTCCTTATTTTCTAATGTGTATAAACCCGTGTATGTTCTCTTGGCCTCCTTTGGAAGGCCTTCAATAAAATATCTTTGGTATTATTTCTGTTTATGTTTCCTTGTGATAGGTTTTCTTGAATTGCTACACAAACACTTCCGTTGAACAGACACAGTTAACTATGAATGTTAGTGGACCTCGGCTTTAAAGAAACTCATTCCATCATTTGTAGAAAGTTTGATGCACTAATTTGTTAATGGCATAAGGGGTGATTAGTGACAAATAATTCAATCCTACTAACTAGAATCACTTACAGAAAAGTCATGGACCCTGTACTGCTTTATAGCCAACTCAGAAATGTAGAAAATGTCCATAAAACAGTGATGATTTCTAAAGTTCAGGATTTGGTTCTTCTTCACAAAAGACTTGAAACTCACTCATTACAACTTGGCTCAAAATGGCTGACTTACTCATATAGTACAATACTATAAACATATCGATACTGAAGAAACAAAAAACAGAAAGTAACGTAGCATATCAAATTTAAATAAAAAAATCACCTTTACTTTCAGCTTAATGGATACAGCACTTGTCTCCTGTTAGCCATTGTGTGCCTGGGCTACCTACAGTTCACATAGCTGTGAATGTGTACCAGTGAGTGAATCTCTCTAGAATACTTTATTGGTATACTGTACTGTACTTGTTGGAATCCGCTACTGCTTCAGTACTGTACTGTACTTTATTTTAGAAAAAGCTAATATATGTTTCAATATATCAATAGCTTTACTCTTTTATTATTAAACATTGTGTCTTGTATAAATATTTTTTTGAAATTTTTTACCGAGTCAATATATGCAATACATCAAGTTCTTAATTTGTTTCCAAAAATTTGGTCCTACACGCCCTGTGGAGGGTGCTAGTCACTGACAGCTGCCAGGTCCTACACGCCCCACGGAAGGTGCTAATCACTGATAGCTGCCAGGTCCTACACGCCCTATGGAGGGTGCTAATCACTGACAGCTGCCAGGTTCTTCAGTTCGCGGCGGAGGATCTTGCCAGTGACATTCTTGGGCAGCTGGTCAATGAAGTGGACGCCACCAGCCAGGTGCTTGTGGGGGGCGAGGCGGCCCGCCAAGAAGGTCACCAGATCCTCCTCCGTCAGGTTGGGGTCCTTCTTCACGACATAAGCCCTTGGCACCTCTCCTGCCCGGGTGTCACTCACGCCTACCACTCCGGCTTCTGCAACACCCTGATGCTGCAGCAACTCGTCCTCCAACTCAGCGGGTGACACCTGTAACATCCTAGTGTTACACCTTGACTCTAGTGACTTGTAACACCCTTTACTGATAATCTTATACCAAATGTTTGTTACATCCTCCTAGTGACTTTGAGACACCTAAGTGACCTACCTGATGACCTTTGACCTTGATGAGTTCCTTGATCCTGTCGACAATGTAGAAGAAGCCTTCATCATCGTATTTGGCCACATCGCCAGTTTTCAGCCAGCCATCTTGTGTGATCGTCTCCTGTGTTGCCTCCAGGTTGTTGTGGTACCCAGTGATGATCTGGAACACCAAGACTGATTGATAATTTTATAACACAACAAAGGGGGTAACATCAACACAGCAAAGGGGTAATACAGTAATTTCTGATGTTATTGTCTACATTTATATCGATAGATTACGATCATGTGAAATTTAGGCACCCCCAGCTTATTTCACCTGATGATTAATCACCTTAACTCGAACCTGGGGGAGTTATGTTAGATTAGCATTAGGATGCTTAATCTTCAGGTGATTTAAGTTGGGATGCCTCATCTTCACGTGAAACATAAATTTTCCCTTGTGTCTATGCATATGTACCTACACAAAGACACTCACCCCGGAGGACTTTATCCACAGCTCGCCTGGTTGGTCTGATGGTAAGGGTAAGCCTGAGGTTGGGTCCATCACCCTAGCTTTTACCCCAGCCAGTAGGGTCCCACACGATCCAATTTTCTCCTGATCCAGTGGGGTGTAGTGGGTTGGCATTGTTTCTGTCATGCCATATGCTGTGGGCATTTGGTATTTATTAAAAGACATCTTACTCCCATAGAAGAGCATACATTATCTGCACTGTATACCTGTTCATATAGCATGAATGTGAATTTTGTACAGTATGATGATATTACTCCGTCTATCTGGCTCTGTTTCTGACCATAACTTCTATCCAAAATAGACAGCCCTCACACACACATTTCCTCCACGCACGCGAGGACACAGTGCCACGTAGCCGACTCATTTGGCAATCAAAACAAAACGACTTACTTTATTTGCGTACTATACAAACTTTATAAACTTGTGCCATTGTGTTGATTTTGCTTGTAATTATTACTTGTTAGTACACTTCATATAATTCTCTCACCATTGTGTTTGTGAATTTTACCGTCAGACTGCAGGAACTGACATAGAGGAATTCCTTTTACTGGTGTAGGTTAGATTCAATGAGAATTAAGGTAGGATAGGGACAGCGTTAGGTTCGGTTAAGTAAAAGTTAAATAAAGTTACACTGACCTTCTTGAAAGAACACAGGGTTGGGCGCCTTCTCTTTGAGGGCGTGAGCGGTGTGGGGTGAGCAGGGGGCGGAGGTGCACATGGCCAAACGCACTGAGGCCAGATGGGCGGGGGTGACAAGCGGATGACCCACCAGGAATTGTAGCAGAGGAGGTACCAAGTGCAGCACACCTATCTGAGAATATACCACTCTTATGTTATGTTAGGTTACCATTTGAGTATTTAATCATCAGGTAAAATAAACTGGGGTTCCTAATCTTCCTGATAACTGGACTACATCCTGACCTTGTGTTTAGTGATGGTGGCGATGAAGACGTCTGGCAAAAACTGTGGCAGGGTGACCACCTTGGCGCCCACCATCATACTCATGCAGAGGACAACGTACACACCATATGCGTGGAAGAATGGCATCAGCCCCATCACTGTCTCCTGTGTCTCAGCTGCACGATAAAAGAACAGTATTGTATTTAGTATGACTTGTGATGTATATACTAGGTAAGATGCATATGTATGTTTTATCATGTGTACTGTTAGTTGTAGCAGCTAACAAAGCCACACACCGTAATATGTTACACTGTAGTGGATTCTCTCCCCTACAACTGCTGGTTGATCACTTGCCATCCGCTTACCAGCCAATCAGCAGCGAGTTCCACAGACCGGGCCTCACTCTCGGACTCTGCGGTGATTGGCCCATTACCGCCTTCACCTCAGCCAATCAGCAGCGCCGCTCACTTCACACCTCTCTCCCTGATCTTGCAGAATCGCATAAATACTCCCCAGCCTCGCCATGAACATCATTCTACTCAACGCTCTCAAACCAACAAGACCTCTCAACAAGCTCCTCACCACACAGCAACTCCCTAGCACTGCACTGTACATACTATATATACTGAATATATTGTATACAGAAAATGCCATTGTGAGTTTCCCTTCTTACCTCCATCCTTAGTGCGAGATCTCCTACGTGTACGTATGTATGTGAGCCTAACAAAGAAAATAGACAAACAGAGAAATTTGACAACTGGCCACATACACTATGCAAAAATTGGTGACCCACGGAGTGACGCACTCACTCAGGATGGATGAGAAACGGATCACTCTCCCAGTCTTCAATCACAACATTGAAGACTGGCTAAGCCACATGGAGGCAGCTCTCATCGGTTCAACAGCTACAGACAAACAGAAGTACGTCGCCCTGGTCTGTTCCCTGCTCACAGAAGTCGCCACACAAGTTGCAGAAGTCATCACCAACCCTCCAGCTGACAACAAATTCGCAGCTCTATGAGATGCTCTCAAGAGGCGATACCAGCGGCCTGACACCAGTCTCCTGCAAGACCTATCCGTCCTCTCCCTCGGCAACTCAACGCCTGCACGTCTCTGGGACGACATGCGAAGACTGAACTCCCGCCACACAGACAGGCTTCCTGATACTATCCTGCGCCAGCTTCACACTCAGAAGCTCCCTGCAGAAGTTTGTCTCATCCTCTCGGCATTGGACTACTCTACTGCCTTGGCGACCTATGCAGCCACGGCAGACAGAGTATTCCACAAATACACTGCTGTGCGCCATACTGCCATGAACAACTCGGTGGCCACACCGTCACTTAGCTCCGGTTTTGTCAACCAGATCAACTCTTCTCAGAGAAGTAGCATTCCACCAGACAAACAAGACATGAGGGTCCTGCTACAGTCTCTACACAGCAAGATGGACACCCTTGAGCAGCTCTGCTCTTCCATGCCTGCTGCAGCTCCTGTTCCTGCCCCACGCACTGTGTCCTACCGACCCCGACATCCCCGTCCTGCCTCAGACCCTGCCGCCAGCCCCCAGCACAGTGTACCTACCCTCTGTTGGTACCATCAACGTTTTGGTGCTAACGCTAGACGCTGTGAGGCTCCCTGCAACTACACGAGGAAGCGACATCGACGAGGATTGGTAGACGGCATAACCTCCGACGCTATCAAGCAGCGCATCACACGCCTTACCTCTGACCTTGACCACTTCACTCCTGCTGCCCATCACGACCTATTACAAACACTACGACAGGCAGTTTCTGCATTCAAGGCTACTGCCCCACGCCAGCCTTCCCATCGCCCTGAACACATTCATCTTGCACCACCTCGCCCACAACATTTCTGCGTACCCTCTTTTCATCCTCGGGTACCTACTGCTCCTGATACAAACCCTGCTCCTGACGTGGACCCTGCTCCTGATGAGGGTCCTGCATCCGGCCTTAATGACCCAGACACCCCACCCGGCGCCCCTGAGGACTTTGCTCCTGCCGCGAGAGAAGCACCATATTTCTCCTGTTCAACCTTCTCTCATAGAGAAATTTGACTATAGGCCACATACAGTACGCTACAATACAAATAAAGGTATACGGTTACCATTTCTGTAAACCTGAGCATATTGTATATAAAAGGGGAGACAGATTTATTTTTTAATTGCTGGGACAAGATATTCCCATGAAGCCTCGACTCTACTTCAGTTGATGTTCGAGAAGACACTCGACACCATCCAGCAAGTCCAAAGAATAAGTCCAACAGCATAGACAAATTCACATCTACTGCCTCTGCATCACGTTAACATGTTCCTCGACAAGAAAATTACCATTGCCACCGGAAAAAAAACACCTGGTAAGTGATAAATTAGGGGTTTGATGATGTTAATGTTTACAAAATTACCCCCCCGACTTCCTAAAACATGTTATTTTTGTCTTGGCATGAGACTAGAGAACACTTGTCACCCACGTGTGTGAATGATTGTATTGCATGCTGTCAGTTGTTCTAGTTATTATTCCAATTTGGTGGATATCAAAGAAAGAGGGAAGTCACGAAAATAAATATAACTTAAAGTATTTATAACAACATACGGCTCAACGTGACAAATCATTAAAAATGACTAAACTAAATAACATCTAACCAAAAGCTTGTTAGGTTTGATATAGGTTGGTTGGGATTAGTGTCCTTGTGGTGCTGTGGGGTTTCGTGATGTTGTCTCGCACTCAGGATGGGTTGGAGAAAGGAAACTCAAAATGCGTTTTCTGTATATAAATATATTGAATGTACTGTACAGTGCAGTTTGGTGCTGGGAAGTTGCTGCGTGGTTAGGAGCTTGCTGAGAGGTGTTGGATGAGGAGCTCGTTGAGAGGTCTTGAAGGTTCAGGAACGTGAAGTAGAATGAGAGCTGGTCAGCGAGGAGCTTGCTGAGAGGAGGTGTTGCGTGTTGCAGGGCTGTAGCTAGAATCAGAGCTGGACAGCGAGGAGCTCGCTCAGAGGAGATGTTGCGTGTTGCAGGGCTGTAGCTAGAATCAGAGCTGGACAGCGAGGAGCTTGCTGAGAGGAAGTGTTGCGTGTTGCAGGGCTGTAGCTAGAATCAGAGCTGGACAGCGAGGAGCTTGCTGAGAGGAGGTGTTGCAGGGCTGTAGCTAGAATCAGAGCTGGACAGCGAGGAGCTTGCTGAGAGGAGGCGTTGCGTGTTGCAGGGCTGTAGCTAGAATCAGAGCTGGACAGCGAGGAGCTTGCTGAGAGGAAGTGTTGCGTGTTGCAGGGCTGTAGCTAGAATCAGAGCTGGACAGCGAGGAGCTTGCTGAGAGGAGGTGTTGCGTGTTGCAGGGCTGTAGCTAGAATCAGAGCTGGACAGCGAGGAGCTTGCTCAGAGGAGGTGTTACGTGTTCAGGAACGTAGGGTAGAATGAATCTCAATGACGAGACTGAGAGCTTATATACTCGGCTACCGGAAATAAACCTGGGTGCAAGCGTCGCAGGTTGCGACCCCCTCCCCCCCTCCCGTGAGAAACTCGCTGGATGCTGTGGCATTGGAATGCGGCTAGGCTTGTCATATGTAAGGAACAGTATCGCAGGTGGCGACCCCCGTGAGAACCTCGCCTGTGGTTGAACTCCGTTGCTGTGGTATTCGGCTAGGCTTTCAGTTGTAGGGGAGAGTATCCACTACAGTGCTATTTACGCTGTAGCTTCCCTGACACGTTCCAAGCTTTTCCTGTCATCTATTTAAGATTTATTTTTATTAATTTCCTCTCGTGTTTTTCCTTGATCCTGCACCAGTTATAAGACAAACACATGTCTATAGTCCAACTAAAGCTAAAAAAACACATACTTTTCCATATACGAGTAAGTCATTCAACATCTCTCTAAAATGAAGTTATTCAGTATCTCAAAGGAAGAATTTATTCAACATTTATCATAAACAGAACGTACACGTACTGTAAAAGTCCCAGGGTACAAATTCAAGTCTAGAAATAAGATTGCTTTGTTGGGTTATCCTGGTCAAATACCTGCACTGTCTATGTACATTGTTTATACCTATACTATGAATAGTTTATGTACTTGTACTGTCTGGGTATATTGCTTGTATCAATCTATGTCTATATATGTCAATCTGGCTCTGTGTGGTAGTAAGCCGGATATGCCGTAAGTTCAGTTCAAAATAGATAGCCTTCACAGACACACGGGACAAGTGCGACATTTTTGGCAGGTAGAAGAGGAGTGATTTATTTGATTTAATTACTGTTGTTCTTAATTTATTTACCTACTCATTTACTTATTTTACTTACTTCACTTACTTATTTACTTATTTTACTCCTTATAATGTGCTTTACGTACTTATTTACTTACTTTATTTACCAGTACTTACTACTTACTTAATTTATTTATTTACTCACTACTGACATTTTACTTACATATTTACTTTGTTACTTTATTTTCTACTTATTCATTTTACTTGAGAGAGAGAGATAAGCTTCAGTCCTAACTCTGGAAACAAATCTTGCATCTCCTACAGCCTTATCGTGTAAGGTAAGTACGTACATGTAGTACAGATTGTATAATTATGCAGTAAGGTTGTAGGTACTTGCAGTAAGATTGTAGATGAGGTTACTGAAGGGATTGTAGTAGGGTTATAAGTACCTATAGTATAAGATACCTGTGGTAGGGGCGTAGGGAAACACTTCAGGATGGAAGACGGCTGGTAGGTTAGCCCTGAGGGCGGTGCTAGAGATGGGTGCTCCCTTTGGCGGTCCGCTGGTGCCGCTCGAGTACATCAACACACTCGTTCCTTCCTCCTCTTCTGCCTGTGGGGAGGAAGGAGGGGAGGTTCGGTTGGTTGAGGGAATCTGAGGTAGTGACGAATGGCTGACATGTCATGGTTGAGGAAGATCTAGTGAGAGATTAGGTATATGAAACATTAGATAAAAAGATTAGGCGAGAGAGATTAAGTAGGCCTATATGTAACCATAGATAAAATGATTGAGTGATAGAAAGGGAAAACAAGGATAAAGATTAAGAAAATTAAAAGATTGAGATATGTAACAAGTCTCCCATTGTTCTCTGGGATACACATGTACAGAATGTAAATAACAATGAAAATAAGCATACAATGACTTGGCTGTGTTATCCTTGGTCAAATCGCTCTACCGTTTATCATTGTATGCCTGCGCAGTCTATAGGTACATTATTTGTATACCTGTTTTTGTCTGTGTACATTGTTTGCATATCTGTACTCTCTACATTGCTTGTGTAACTTCACTGTTTGTGTACTATATAACGTGCTAAATCAATGTGAACTTGTATGGTGATTTTTATTTAATATTTATCTATGTTTGTCTTTTTATCAGCCTATATATTTATCTATCTTCAGACCTACAGAATGATTCCTTGACATGACCTCTACAATAAAGACGACAAAGTGAAGGAACTGACTAACGTGGGTAACGTCAGCAAAAGGTGTATTGGTATCACGGATGATCTGAAGGAAGTCTGGTCGAGCATCTTTGGAGTTCCCGACCACGTATAGTTGAGGCGGGGTCTGGAGGTCCGCTATGCCCGCTGCTGCCACGCTCTCTAGGATACTGTCTACCACCAGTACCTTTGCTCCACTATCACTGATCTGCCGTGAGACTTCTCCTGTGCCACAAGTGAGAGCATTACTGTTTGGTTATTGGAGGAATGTTATGGTTAGGTTAAAATGGGCCCGTATTATGGTTTTAAGTGTTAGGTTAGGTTTAGGTTAAAGGGTTAATATGCAAGTGGTGTTAAGATACTAACCAGGTGTGAAGGTCGGGTTCATTGGGGAAACAATGGCCCCGGATAACTTGGAACCCAAGAAGGCGATGGCAAAGTTTGGAGAGTTTAGCATCATGAGGGCAACCACCTGGCCCCGTCCCACCCCAGCCCTCTGCAGTGCCCCGCCCCACCGTAGTGCTGAGTCCTGCAGTGAGGCGTAGGTCACTTTCTCACCCGTCACCCCACACTCCTGTAGATGGTGATGAAGTAGGTGTTATATATGACCTACCTGCACGAGTGGGACTTACAAAGGTTCCTCGTAAGTTAAGTTGTAAGGATGTCCATAACCATTACATCATTACACTGACGTTATATTATGTTCTTTGTGCAGAAATTTGGAGATAAAATTAAGTTAGAGAATACCTTTAAAATAAATCTTAATCTTATCACCTAACTGGTAATATGTAAACATATCCACTTCGATTCTCAATGGAATTCGTTTTGTTTTGAACGCTCGTCTTTTGTTTTAGTTTAAGTCGTCCAGTTATGAACATTCTTGTCTTTACTTACGAGAATTATTAAAAGGCACAGACACACAGACTATTATTTGGCAATCAAGTGACCCATTCCCCAGTTATGTAACTATATTTTCAGCCTTCTGGCTGCCATGCTCTTTCAATAAACCGTTTATTAGTATTAATTATTATTTACACAGACACACCATTATGGTGCCTGGGCGTTCTTGTCTATAACTAAATCTCTACTGAAGTGGTTGGTGGTGGTAGTAGGTGTGGTACTCACTAGGGCAGTGTGGTGAGACCAGCGGGAGGCAGACTGCAGTACAAGAGGACCCAGATTGTGTTGAACGGGTGTCGGGGTCTCCCACTCGGACAATAAATCGTCTCCTTCCCGCCTGCCGGAGACAACACCGTCCGTGTACTGGCTGGATTTATTATATAATTGATGAAATAATTGATGTAGGTTCTATGAGTCATTTACCCAATACAGGAGAGACTGCAATGCATTATGTAGGGGTGCCGTCAGGTAATGTGGCTAACTCATCCATGTATAGAAAAGGTCCGTGAAACGTTGGTAGTAGTGACGTGGAGTGCAGCGTTATAAACTACCTGGGGATACTAGCATGTACAGAAAAAGTATTCACATTTGCCTGTACATGTTGTAAGAGTCTAGCACTTCAACATCACTACCTATTATCAGCACTTTAGCTGATCGATCCTCTTGAGATAA
This sequence comes from Homarus americanus, assembly GCF_018991925.1. NCBI lineage: Eukaryota > Metazoa > Arthropoda > Malacostraca > Decapoda > Nephropidae > Homarus > Homarus americanus. The sequence goes on from NW_024737097.1 coordinate 4,194,580, forward strand.
CAGCAGAGCCGTAATTTTTAAATAACGAAACTTGCTTTTCTGACACATCAATAATATTGTCTTTATAGTTCAAGATGTATAGAGACAATGCAGGTAGACAGTCAATGAAGGTATGGATATGATTTCTATAATTTAGATAAACCAGTTGGGTACATAGATGGTACTGACCTTAGTGTGTGTGCCGCCTTCGTAGTGCCTGGTGTAAGTCTGCCAGTCGCTAGCCAGCATGGTAGACGACGACGCCAGATGTGAAGTGAGGAGCGAAACATTGTTATGGTTCCTCGAGTAGCTAGGATTATTATTCCTTAGTGTATATTATTGTTGATAATTAACGTCACGAGTGTGCGTTGTTCTTACAGAAACCACTCCCCTTCGTTTACTGATGTGGTCTGTTGTTCACTCAATCTTTAATTTCTTCCATTATTTTTTTTTCCAGATTTATCGTAATTGGAATCTGCAAAATAAAATCACCCGATGAATATAAGATACACAATGTCTAACGGTATCTCATTTACATTGTTCATATCAAATTTTGTTAAAACAGGAAGAAGACTTTGTGAACACTGTCGAGTTTAAGATTAATTTTCTTGGTACACGTAAAACTTTCCTCACCTGGTAACAGAGGCAGTGACGAAGAGATGATGTTGAGAGGGTAGAATAGACCAGTCACTATACAGGTTCAGCCAAGACTAACACTGATGGCTTGACGGTGCACAAGTACTATACTATTTCAGCCCTGTTATGTGAAAGATTAGCACTGCTGATAGTGTCTGGTCATGGTAGACACATTCTCCATCTCTTTCTTTTAATATCCGTCACATTTTCTATAAACTTTCTTTCTCACACACTCTCTTTCACATATACTCTCAAAGATACTGTGTACATGTAAGCGAATATCAGACTGTGACTTCGACTTGATCTATAGAGGTCAGAAGGTAATGGTAACCGGCCAGAAGATTGTTCCACTATCATCAAGGGAGTCTGGTAGTGTGTTGTACTTCGTTTACGGGTGAGGGTACAAGGCAGTGGTGCACAAAGGATAGTCTAGCGCTCTTGAGGTATAATTAACTAAAAATAAATAAAACAATCACAAGAAATGTACAGTATATAGTATGGTCGAGTAGGTATACGAACAATGTACATAGACAGTGTATGTATGCACAGTGTACACCGAAAGTTAGGGGAATCTGGGTATATACAATGTGCATAGGCAGTTCAGGCACTTAAATAATGCACAGTACTCACATATAGTGGACGTCAAGTAAATTAGAATAGTGCATCCTTCAACTGTCACTCGATTATCGTTCTCTATCTTTCCGCATTCTCCAGAAGTCTACGGGAACTGCACGGCCCAAATACATTTGGGGCAAAAAATTAAGGTCATTTTGAGTAAAATATATCTAAATACTCACAAAAATTATAGTTACAAATTAATCGGTAATGTCATTATCGTCAAGAATCAGCTGGAAAGAAAATAAATTGTCATTACTTTTCTCGGTTGATTTAGGGAGTGTGGGAATGTCTTGTGTCCCTTGTTGAGGGAGGCCTTATATAAAATTATCAAGGCAGTATTGCTAAAGAACACATAGTGACAAAATTTATACAATTTAAGATAATTAATAATATTATAGAATAATTTTATAATTTTTAGAGCATTTAAAAACTAAATTTAATGTAAAAGCTGTTCCTTTTATAGACCGTGACAGGGAGCGGTGGCCATACCCTCCACCATGTAAACACAGCAGCAAAAAATATTCCGAAGAAAATTGGTTTGTATTGGTGTAATATTGTATTGTCAGGACTCATTTGTGTTTTAATATGAATGATAAGTGTGCAGGGATTATGGTGTTGTAAGAGAGAGAGAGCCTTATGATAGTTGTGAGGACATTTTGGACAAGGTAAGAGACTGTGTGGGGGGATTTGCTGGCAGGAGTAACAGGTAGGCAGGGGTTATATGACTATTTTACCCTCAGTTATATATCATATTATTGTATATGAATTATGTGAATAATTATTATTCAATATATTTATGAATGATTTTACTGTATAAATAACTAACAAATTATAAATATAATATAATATCTTGAAGGGTTCTAAAATAAAACAAAGTTCTTCTGGCCCCAGAAAATACTAAATATTATTTTATTGATAACTTTAAACTATTGTAACAAAATCGACCAAGTAGAGATAGGAACATGTAAAATTAATGATAAGGAAGATAAAACATGATTAAATTATTAATCAATTTATTAAGAAAACCAACAGCTCAATGTTTAACAGTTATGATACAGTTTAAGTATCAGGTATAGAATAAAAAATGTTTTCCTCACCTAACCTAACCCAAACTAACCTAACCCAATCCAACCTGCATCATTATATGTCCATAAGAGAAGTGGGACATCTTGGAGTATCAGAAGATAATTAAGGGAGATAATGATTAAGCATTTAACATTAAGTTATTATGTAATGACTAGTGTAATAATGCCCACAGCCATCCTGTCCACAATCCCATTAAAATCGTAGTAAAATCACAATCAATCTCCGCAGCTAACAGTCAAATACCCTTTGGTTATTTGCCCAGCCAGCACAGTCAAATAACACCTTCATAACTTGTACTGAGCCATTATTGGGTAGTAGTGGTGGAGTCCCTTAGTACCAGAGTACTGTGTTTATATTTGATTCGTATTATCCACAGTTGTTCTGTGGATGATGTATTAATGGTAAAATTTCACTTGTTACCAACAAGCATTTGGAAGTTGAAATTATGCTTGATGGATGTAAAATGTTAGAAAGATTTGATTCTATTGTTTGCAATTTTTTGGTACAAATTTATAATTAAAAAGTTTTTATTTTAGAGTAAAATTTGACATTTCCTACGAACTTATAGGACAAGCGTGTTCAGTGTATGTAATGAATTTGTATTAATACAGTATATATGTATACTGTATGTATTAGTATAGAGTATATAATTAATTTAGGAAAACCTAACCTAACCTTCTCCAACCAATACCTAACCCATGCACTATACCAAGATCTGATTGGTTAACAAACCAGCTACTAAAATATCTCACTTATACAGTACTTAATTTGTGACAGAAATTCACGTTATTTGTATAACTATTTTGTTATACAAGTATACAATTGTAACAATGAGTCGTCCAAAGCGAGTGAGAAAGCTAATAACCCTTGAAACTAAGAAAGAAATTATAAAGAAACGTGAGAATGGAAGAAGCATTGCGAAACTTAGTGATGAATATGGGATGGCTAAATCAACTATATGTACGATTTTGAAGAATAAAGAGGAGTTAAAAACTGTGCAAGTGGCAAAGGGAATCTTTAGACTTAGCAAAGCAAAGTGTAATGTGATTGAAGAGATGGAAACTTTACTCTTAGTGTGGATAAAGGAGAAAGAAATGGCAGGTGGTAACATTAGTGAAGCTATAATTTGTGAGAAGGCCAGACAATTGTTTGAGGACCTTAAAGCCAAGACTCCCAGTGGAAGTGATAGTGATGTGCCAGTGTTTAGGGGTACCTGCATGCTGAATAACACTAAGGTAAGATAAAGTACCGTATTTTTTACATTTTCCACAGAATTTTTTCTGTGTTAGGTGGTTGTATTTGGGGGCCTAGAACGGATTAATCCTATAACGAACGAATGCTATAACGAACGAGGTTCTGGAACCAATTACGTTCGTTATAGCATACCCCACTGTAATGAGAAAATATTCCTTCCATTAATAATGTCTATATACACAGTACTGTACTTGTTATGTGACAGTGATAATTAACCGAGTACAATTTAATTTTCCTGCTTTTTCCTCCAAGTTCAATTTCTGTGTAAGGTCTGCTCAAATACAGTCAAGACCAGGTTACTTTTTCTACTATGAGTCATTGAACGCCTATATGGTGTAAGCACGTGACAGTTGAGAAGGAGTGTTCACATATTGCAGTGCTTGTACCAAATGTGAGGGCAGCTGCATAAAGCATGTGTGTGTGAGTTAGTCCATTTCAGAAAGGGTATGATATCTTGAAATTTTCAACAATGTTTTTGAGAACTGGGCAATAAAATTCTCCGATAAGTCACTTAGCAACATGACATTCACTTACCAGAAGAGACGACTCAGTGTTGACTCCTATGAGTTTAGTAAATGGGACAAGATTTTCCGGAAGTAATAAACAATTCTTGAATTCTGGCCAACGACTAGAAATGACTGTAAGTAATCTAATTTTATGCTCACCAAACCCAGCATTGAGTTCACCAAGGCAGTTATCTAAAATATTGTAGTACAGTTGATGATGTAAATCTGCTTCATTATCAAAACCATGAACATTAGAATGTTTTACAGTTGTTTTAGTCACTGCTAAGTATTGGGGCAGTTTGTGTTATGCTTTTGCTTTTCCTGATGGTATTCTGTAAGGTCGTGATGATCAAGTTTTGATGAGATATTCTCATTGTCAGTGTTGTTCCAGATGTCTTTAACACTACTGACAAGAGATTCAATAAGGTGAATTCTTGTCATGAAGTCAGTCATGTGATTGTAAAAGCTGATCTGCAGGTCCAAGTGTCGGCAGAGTTTCCTTCACACAGTGTGCAGTAAACATGAATTTTATGCATTTTATCTGTTTCAATAATCCAGTTGCCACACTGCTGCATCACACTCATTTTCCTCACATGTATCAAGTACATCTACCAACTTTTGTCGTTAGCTATAATTGCTGACACAGTGGCCAGGTGACGTGACCACTGCTTGCTTTCCAATAGTATGCACTACTGTACAACCAAATGTAGCGGATGGTTAAAATTTAATTAATTTTGCCACTTACAGTGACCAGTTTATTGTGCACCCCATACTTATCCTGTGAGCAGTAGCACAAAAGAATTACAGAATTGAGGTCACAAGGGGTTTGGATAACTAACCCCAGTGGTCAGGACTTTATGACATTGAATGTTACAGAGTATTTCAAATACATTGTTTGTTTTATTTTTGTACATCGAGGATAACTTTATTCACAACTGCCTGTGAGGCAATATGCCTGGCCACACACTTTGTTATTTGTATTTGCATGAGAAGTATTCAAGCATATTGTGTGTTTGGTTCTATAGATGGGAAATGATATAGCAACTGAGTGCAAAAAAGTGGATGCAGTCTTAATATATCGGCTATCTTGCCATTTAGAGATAAAGTGTTGTCCATTTCACACACAGTGTGTTTGGACCTGTCCGTAAAAGGTTCTGTCTTCACACAGTCAAGGACGTATTCCAGTTTGTGGTCATTTGTTTGATCACACACTTTGCATTTAGTTTTTTCACATCTGCTTGAGGGATATAGTGCCAGAGGTACTTATATCCTTATCTTACTTTAGCAGTTACATTATCTTGTAATCTAGTGATCTAGTTCCCTGCTCCATATAGAGTACATGTTTCACTTGATACTTCTCATCATGGTAAACACTGTATTGACTAATGACTGTTTTCATTTGTTCACTTGCATCAAATCATCGATAAGTTCTTTCCTATTTACAGTTTTAAGGGTTCGTTTCGACAGACCCAAATTGTATTCAACAGTGCCTTTGTTAGACGCGAGTTTGACGAGGGCATCAACTCTGTCATATTCTCTGAGGCCTGTATGCTCTATGCTGAGGGAGTGTAGGAGCCTTAGGACAGCCATACAGGATCCACATCTGTTTTGCAGTTTATACACCTCTGCTGTAGGGTTCCCCCTTGATTAACTTTATTTCTGCAAACATGGGGTCACAGCTCAAGATTGAAGAAGCTGCAAGTCCAGAAAACTGTGAGGGCAAACTTTTTCGGAGTGAGAGTTGTAAACTCTTGGAACAATCTACCAAAAAGTGTTGTGACGGCACCGAGTGTGAGCTCTTTCAAGACAAGACTTGACCAACATTGGAGCAGGTTCGGGTACATTCAGGAGCCGGTGCATGCCCAGTACTTGCCAACAGTACGTAACAGAGACGTGACCGATTGCCCAAGATAATAAAAGTACTCAGGCCACACTGGCGTCCTTCACTTGGCATGACCATCTCTAGTGAGGGGCCAATAGGTAAATAAGGTGTGGTCATCAGCCACACAGTTATCTATCGCAACACCTTACTATAAACTAAGTAAACTTTCACTTACCTGTTCGCTCAAGTCTCTCAGGTGATTTCGTCTGCCATCGCCCATCACATTAACGTAAACACAACTTCACATTTTCTACGCTGCACCTTTCCAGTGTTCGTGCATCACCCACAAATATATCCCAAGTGATATTCTTGCAGGTTGTAGTCAGTACACTGTCAAATTTCATGTGCCGTTCGTTAAAAGAGTAATAAATGTCTCACTCTAGGCCTTCATGTTGATGTCTGCTGCGTTGATGTTTTGTTTATTAATACAGGGTCATGTAACATCGACTATGTTTTCCTTTAATCTAAAATAATTATATAATAAATGAATGGAATAGTTTTTATCATAGTATGTAAGTTTCTTTTATTAATATTAGTGCAAGACTCTTAATAAACATGAAAATATCACAAGATCTCTATATTATGACACGTTACTCTGGTTCCCTGCTGTCATACGATAATATTACACAACAGATATACATTGAAGTACGATTGATTGTTCAATAAATTAAACTTTGTGATAGAAAGGAAGTTTTGGCCGACATTATAAACTACATGAAAAATACCAAGAAAATGAACACATATAGAGTGAGAAAGATTTTAATCAATAACAGCACATACAGGAACAGTATTTACATTTATTCAATTTATACCAACTTACTCTACGGCTCAATAGATGTACAAAAGGTCTTTAAAATCAATATATTTATAAACCTGTATTAAATGCTTACATCTTATGGATCCAGTTGAATATACTGTAAAATACAAAGTAACATTAAGTATATTTTCTGTACACTTGTAATATCATGTATATTTTATGTATAATAAATCATACATCACGTTATTTACAAGAACTTCACCACCAGCAAAATATACATATCGTTCGTTCTTAAGTCATGGACGGATATGCAGCACAAAGTAACTATGGTGATGTAACAATAAATATGGAAAACCCCGTTATATCAATCCCTTGTAGATCACGGCAGTCTTAGTGTGGTAACCATACAGTGTGGTAGATGATAGCAGCCATACAGTGTGGTACAGTAGTGTAGCAACCATACAGTGTGGCCATAGTGTGACAACTTACACAATGCAAAAAAACTTTTGATTATATACAAATTAGAATTCACACACCACTGTTTTCTGAAGTATCGTACAAAAATTACACTTCTAACCATTACATTCTGAACATGTATAAAATCATTCAAATACATCGTAAAACAGTTCATTATCCCAGGTACCAAAGGGAGGTGGCACTTCATGTAATCGACAATTCCTTCAGACCATTATACCACCTCCTGAGCCCTCCCCTTATCCTTATGTAGAGTTATGTCTAATCGAAAATGAATAGGTGATGTACACTCTCACCAAACACTTCTCTAATGTTATAAGCACTATGCAATTTTAAAAATGAACTAAGAATCTGAAACTATGACGAGATGATGAGCCCCATTCTGCTCATTTTCACATCCATTGTGCCCAGGTGTTGGAGAAGGTTTTGTTGAGGGTGTACATACAGTATCCTGGTACTTGAACTTAAAATAATAAAAAAATTAAAATCATAGTCATTTGCTGTCCAGATGTTCAGGACAGAAGGTAATTGAATAAAAAATAATGAGTTTGGTCTTCATGGTTTATTTATATATATTTTAGCTTTACTTTACTTTATCATCTTTCCCACTGATTGGCCTGTTAGCCACTTGACCAGATGGTCACATCTCTGTTGTGCACAGTTGGCAAATACTGGCTCCAAAATATACCTGAACCTGTGTTAGTGTTAGTCAAGGCTGGTCTCACCATAAATGTGTTCACACTTGGTGCCATCGCAACATTCTCTGGCAGGTTATTCCAAGAGTTCACAATGGTATATGTTACATATTTCGGAATACAGTATTTACATTATTTAAAGATTAAAACACCAAATTCAGAAAGGACAAAATATTTCTTCTAATCCACGAGGAAGCGGTTGCCATAACTGGTCAGAGACTATTGTTGTCGTGTTGTTAGTGACCCAACTCTCACTGTCCCATTCACAGATGGGTTGTAGTCCACAATTGTATAAAAAATAATAATAATAATGTCTGCTATGAAGTTACTACATTTACTGTACAGATATTACTATATACAATAATATCATCACTGTATAGTAAATATATGCTCCTTGGCTACAGTGATGTATGTCATTTATTTCACATTTTAACTTTATATTGTATAATTATTTTTTTTTATAATTTCACCACTTATCAGCTGTTCATCCAGTTGACATGTTCTTTGTTAACTTATGGCATTTATTATCCAGTGTTAGTACAGGTGGAAAGCAGAGTACCCAGAGAAAACCTGTGATGTTTGGTAGAGTCACATTAGATAACATCCTTCTCACATCTGTCCAGGACCAGAGATTCAACCCAGGACACAATAGTGAGAGAACTGCACATTACTATTATGCCACCAACACCCTACTTCTGTGATTTAATTTAATGTTTTTGGCCTGACTATGTGGTCTCAAGTAGAGAGGATCTAATTTAGATTATAGTTTCTTTGACTGGGTGATCAGGTTTGTATGGATGCAGGTGATAATGTGCTTTCTAGTGATGGGTCAGGTTGTGTAGCTGATGGTTTACTCATCTCCAAGTAACTCAGAGGTGATGTCTCCTGTTTATTCGTTTGTGCATCAATCATTCCTTCTTTTTGAGGTTATAGACTGTTGTTATTAGTTTTATGAGTTGTGGAAGTGTAGGATAATCATAATAATAAAAATACAGTAATAGTTGGTGTTTAATATCCCCAAAGCACCAACCACTAGCAATAAAAATCCAAAAAATGTATAAGAGACCAACAAGAAAGACAAAGTTATTGAGCATTACAACTATAGCAGTAACAGTTATATATACAGGCAGTCCCTGGGTTATGAATGAGTTCCATTCCTGGGGACATTCTTAAGTTGAAAATGTACGTAAGTCGAAACACATGCTATGTGCATACCGTACTTACAGGACAAAGTTTAAAATCCAACTATATCACAACCTAAGTCCTTATATACAGTGGGGTATGCTATAACGAACGGATCCTACTACGAATATTCCTATAACGAACGGTTTTACCTATAAAATTGAGAATGCTATAACGAACGAAACTCCTACAACGAAAATTATTAAAATTTTTTTTTTTTTTTTCTTTACTAATTTATTGTTTTTTTATTACAAGTATTAATGATATTCTTTATTTCAGGGGTTTAGATGCATATTTATGCACTTTTTTACAATTTTTACAATTTTATATTATATTTTTCAGTGTTGAGTGGTTGTATTTGGGGCCTGGAACGGATTAATCCTATAACGAACGAATGCTATAACAAACAAGGTTCTAGAACCAATTAGATTCGTTATAGCATACCCCACTGTACATCTAAAATCACTTAATTTAAGAGAAAAGAAGAAATAAAATGATAAAATACAGTAAATAAAAGTAAAAAAAATGTCATCTGGTAAATAAAATATTGTAAATTTAAAGTTTAACCTTGTTCGTATCAGCGGATTTTCATAAGTCGGACGTTCATAAACCAGGGACTGCCTGTACGCAGTTACTGGAGCTTATAGTCTTCGTTTACCTTATAATCAACAGATATTGGTACAAGCATGGTTATAATCATCAACAAGTGGGATTTACTGAAAGCTCCTGTCATGTTGTTCCCTGGACGAGATTTATGAGCAACTACAACCCAATTATAGGACGAGAAAGACAAGATGGAATACTGTACCGGTAACTATAGTATTTCCATGCTAACCTGGCAGGTAAGCCACGCCCCTCGTCCATGGGTACAAATAGCTGATTGGTTCCCCTGAATGCGTGTATATAAGCGTGTATTTATAGCAACCTTTTATAATAAATATTTCAAGTTTTCTATCATCCTCTCTGAAGTGCTAATGCCTTGAAATGATTCGCAATTTGATAGTCCAGATATTTAACATTATTTTTAGATAATAACAGGTCTGCTTACCAATTGTGAACACATTTAATTTTAATTTTCTATGAACCAATCAGCTACAGTATTAGTATAGAATAGGGGCGTGGCTTACGGGCCAGGTTAGTGCGGAAAGGGCACAGTATACGTATTGCTGTGTCTATACCGCAATTGTGTTTAAGAGCCATGATAAAATGTAAATGTATATCCCAACAAACCATGCCACTTATAACTCAAATTTGAATACATCACAATGGGTTTAACATGAGTAACTATGGTATATCAAACCTCTGTATTCCAATTTGAAAAAATCAACAACATAACAATATCTTAAGTAATATATAAATATACCATGGGAAAAATTGATCAAGAGGAGACAAGTTATAATTGTTCACGGTAATATCTGATGAAGACTGAGTGGCATAATATGACTAAAAGTCTCTCCCAAACATGAACAGCCGAGCCGACTCTAACTACCGCATTCACAAATTTGAAAGACTTGATACATATCCATAAAAGAGGTCAATATATATACCAGTATATATACCTGTACACAGTATAGGAAAATTATACAGTACAGGTCAAGGATCCTTTATCTGATACTCCAAAAATGTAAAGTTTTTATGAAGTGGTGTAAGCATGAAGGCCTGTAACTGTGGATGTCTCAGATGAAAGGATAAAGATACTCTAATAAGCTTTACCTTAATAATCCAGAACCGTGAAAGTTGTATGTGTAAGTAAAGGTTCAATATGTAAGTAAAGGTTCAACTTGTAATATCGGAGAAACAAACAATATGAGATAACAGTTCATTTTCAACGCTATGCTATGTCGCATGATCCCATGATGGACCTGAACCAAACCCCCTGCATAATAAACCTACGATTATGACCAAGACTGCATTAAGTTGCCTTACTACAAACAAGTAAAGGTTGAGTCTACAGAGTAACTGGTTGGCTGCCACTTCTTAACCTGTAACCCACAATAGCTGCCAAGTTATAGCTAAAATACCTGTACAGTCAGTTCTGCTATAACGCGATAGTTGTGTTCGTGTAAAACATCGTGTTATAGAAATTCGCGCAATAGAAATAACAGGGCTTATGGAGAAAATAGGGTTAGGTGCAGATTACTCGAAATCGAAAGAAAATTAGTAGTTAGCCTCACACAAAGGATAGCACAGTCTAAATAAATGTTACATTCTTCTCTAATAATGAAATCATACAATAAATGTAACACTTTACTTTGAAAAAATATGAATATAACTTGATGAGGGAGAAGGGTGATTTTGAGGTTGATAACATCGAGCTTCTCTTCAAGTGTTATAGCCTTTCTTTTACGATCATCACCGGGAATGCGATCACCAGAACGCTTCTTGGAGATATTCTTCTTTACCATATTCACAGTTAATACCACAAAATTGGAGAAATAGTAAGCAAAAATCGCGTTACAGCAAACAAGCGTTCGTGTTTTACAAATATCGTTCCTCTATTCACAAATCGCGTTAGAGCCAATTCGCCTTGTCAAAACATGCGTTATAGCAGAACTCACTGTATAAGAAAATACCCAAATAAAATAATGTTTACTGTTAATGTGTCCTAAAGCATAGTGAGTGAGGTAATGTCATTGTTGATATTTACTCAATGTTTTATCTACAGTTCCACAAAAGTAGATCGAAATAAACATTACGAGGAACTGAAGAACACTTGAGCAAAATTATGTTGACTGAAAAATATTTTAAATGCAACAGGCAGAAAGTACAGTAGTGGTATGAGAAGAAAAATTACATCGGACAGGTTTGAGAACTGGATCTGGGCCTGACAAGGCAAGGCTAGGCTTAGGTCATTATAATGTAAGTTGGCCGAGGCATCAAAAAACATAAAATATATGAAAATTGAAATACAATCAGCCTCAAGGTTTTCTGATAAAGGATTCTCAACCTGTACAGTATTTGCATTTTACAAACTGCTGAAAAAGTAGAAAAATACAGTAATCCCTGGATAATACATGGTGCAAAGTTCCTAGTAATACTGCATCACTAATTTTTACATACTGTATCCTATAATAAAATAATGAATGAAAAACAAAAAACTGCAGACACTCAAATAATCAGCACTTTTAATTAAATTTACTGTTTTGATGGGGACAGGGAGCAAGTGGTTTGTTTTGTCCCAACATTGTTCCTGATGAGTTTGTACTTAATCAACTATGGGTCCAGTGTTAGAATGGGAGGAGGCCAGAGTCCCCTTAGAAAACTTGCCATGTTCTGAATGGTCATACGGGACAACACTGAACCTGGGATGCGGTAGTGAGAGGCAATTGTACCACCTACAACCTAAGGTGTAAATGTAATAAAAAGGACAAGCTATTACCACAAATGTACAGTAAATTTAAATCGTTTAGTGTCTACAAAGTCGAGGTCATGAGGGAATGTTGTTACTGTCTTCGTGTGGAGAGGTGAGGCGGCCAACATCACAGGGAGACCGGCTGTTGTTAGGGAGAGGAGGGCGAGTGTCAGACAGGACTGGTGGAGGGCTTTTTCTCTCTACAAACAACATACATTTTTAAATAATTCCCAGAGGCTGGCCAACACAGTGCAGAGACTGAAAACAAAAATGAACACACTCATGAATATCCTAGCCACAACTGAACCCATTATCACAGGTATGTGATAAGCATTAATTCACTTTTCTTTGTGTGCCAAATATTATGTAGACCTCATTATAACACATATATTATCCAGGGATTGCAGTATCATATTTTCTATATATAAAAGAGATGGAATGTTCATATAATGTTCATAAAATTAATTCACCATTGATAAATATTGCTAAAAATTGATACATTATTAAACTCTGATATAAACTTTAAATAAATTTCTACACAAAAATACAATAAGTGTGTTTAGTTTTTACAAGTTGAGTCATGAGCATTACAGTACAGTACATTGTAGAGTTATAAGGGTAATGCATTTGTACAGCCAGAAATACAAGTCAGTTTGGAAGTAACATATGAAAGAAACATTTCTCTCTACCTTAGCATCATGTACATTATGGTGATCTTTTTCCTATCATCAGGAACGGAATATAAAAGTATTGTAATTTCTAATGTAAGAAAATAATATTTCATCATACTAGCAAGCACACTAATAGTATAGGAGGATAAGAGTTTGTCACTGTGGCAAATATCTCCTACGATACTCCTGCAGTTAACTATGTCTAAAATACTGATTCTCCACAGTGAGGCTAAGTATAAATATTGTGATAAGCCTTTAATATAAAAAGTCGTGGACAACTAAAACGGTGTCCATCATTAAATAAACTTTGAGGCACAGAGGAATACATGAACAACAAGCATTATAGTCCATCATGAAGACTGGTGTATCACAAGTCTTCAGCACTGTGTTTTTCAGCAGAGTAATATTCTAGGGATAGTTCCATACAGGCTACTTCATTAAATGTTTTTCACACTCATTCTTTGTCAGTAGTTGTTCCCCTATTTGACTGTGATAAATGCATGTAAAACTCAAGTAAATATTTAAGAGCTGGTAAAGTGTAATTGTTGTAGCTGAAGCATATTACTGTCATCTACCTTGGCAAGAACAACACTTTGATGTCTATATCATGGTTACTAATACATCACCTAATGTCATGCAAGTCCAGAGAGGAAGCTCCAAGCTGGTTATTGAAGTGTTCATTTTATCATTAATTGAACACAAAAAATAAACCACATCAACTCATACAACTTATACCTATTATATCATTGTGTATACAGGGTGTCTCAAAATGTATGCACAGTGCTTTACAGATTTTCATAGACTGCATGCATATGACTGTAATACAACAATTCACATGATGCCCACAAAAATCTGTCAGGCAGTGTGTGTACAAGGTATACATTTTTCTGAGATACCCTGTACATTCTTTAGCTATAAAGTACCTTGGAATGTCTAGCTTTTGGAACCTCCAGAGTTCTCAAGTGAGTCTCGGGTCCAAAGGATAAACCCTGGACTATAGTGTTTGTACAGTACCAGCTTAATATGTAGTACAATAAATTTGTTCTATAAATAATATCATTATTGTAATTATTATTAACATATCAATATACAGCATAAGGTAACTCCTGACTCTCATTGGTGTTAAGATTAAATAATCTTTTGTAGTTCTTTTGTATTTGTTTGTCAATGTTGTATATACAGCATATCAGTGATGTAGGTCTCAGCCTTGAGCTTAATGGTCTTGACTACATCACTCGTATATAGGGTGTACCAGAAAAATGTCACAGCCTCCTTCTCTCCCCGCCTCCTCCCTCCAACTCACAGTGTCTCGGGGCAGGCAGGGAGGGAGGCAGGGAGTAGTCAGGGATGGAGGGAGGCAAGGACACCCCATATATATACCTGTACACTTTACATAAAATCATTTAAGAATTAAAGTCATTATTCAGTCCTTCATATCAGGACTGGAGATGTACTGTCTACAGTAACTGAATAAGAGATGTGAATTATTTTGTCTCATTACAGTGGCAGATACAAGCCATGAGATAGGAGAGTTTTTATTAACCACATCTGAGGTTCCTAGTCTAAGTCACCTCAGTGTACCTCACCATCCAACCTTTCTGTTGACTCCTCATCTGAACTTTACTGACTTCCTGAGGGAAAATATGGGATATTTAATAATAATGAAATATTTGAGTCATTACATAGTTTGTGACTAAGAGTAATAACGATGAAGAAAGTTTACAAATACTTTTGAACAGCCCCAACATACCTGGTATCTTTACATAAGTTAAAGGTTACCAGGGTTAACTCACACAACCCAACACCCAAACCACACTTCAAGAAACTTTAACAAATCACAAACATATGTGAAGTAGTCCACACACACAAAACTTTACAATACTGTAATACAATTAAAAACTTTATAATGATACAATTAAGGCAGAAAATCAATTTAAAACTTTGCCTTTTTAAGTCAAATCATTAACAAGATTATGAATTTTGTTAAAGTCTAAGACAGACACTATACAGTAGTCGGGAAAAGGTCTTCTAATACTGTATACAAATAATTACTATTTACACACACACTAAATACAACCATTATGGAGTATAAATATTGTGACCATATTAAGCGAACACTTGTGCATTATCACAAACTTAATAAAACTACTGTGTTAAAGAAGTCAATTATTTTTCACTACTGTACAGTATAATATACATCTTACACCAAAACACTCAATCTTAATTATAGTATTTGCTAATGTCTTCACAAAACTAAACTGAGGTCCATTTGGGAATGTTTGAAAGTCTAATTAAGTACCCTGTAGCATACATTGTGTAACATACTGTACAGGTAGTGTATCTGTCATCTGTGTCACCAAACTACGGAAATCGCCAAACCCTGACCACTTTAACCCGAGTAGCTTAAATGTATCAGGATTGTTTGGGTGGAAAATTCCTAACCAGTGACATTATGGAGTTGGTAGAAAGTTGAAAATATTGAATGAATGATTTTATACGTGTACAGTATATCCCATGTTTTGAAGACGTGGGGAAATTTTCAGTCCCGAAGTCAAAGGCATAGATCGGTAAGCCGTCTGCCAATCATTAAAAAAAAAAAATAAATAAATAAATAATAATAATAATAATAAACAAGAAAAAAATAAATAAAATAAAATAAAATAAAGTGAAACTGAAAACACGAAAGAAATAAGACAAACACACATACTGTACAACATTCCCTAGTGAGTGATCTTTGGGATAACTGAGAAGAGTGGCTGCCAGTCATATGAAGGAGGTGCTAATATACTTTTGATACGCCCAGCTCCTGTCTGTATGGTCACCCCTCCTATGCATATTATGTTAGAAAAACAAAACAATAACTCAAAGCACCTTGTTCATATACACTATTGCATATCATAACTTTTAGGGTTTATAAACTTCATGCGCATCTTTGTGTACAAAAACCCTGAGGGAGTTAATGTTTGGATTGTTGATGCTTACGACCACTTCAGCTACAACAACTCAGTCTCCAATGGCTGCCACTCTCCTCCAACCTTATCAACCTAACTTTAAGGATCTCTTTTGTTGAATCTAGTGAATGTTTCTTACTAAAATGATACAAGATTCGGGGAAGAAATGTTACAGGTCAGTAGCATAGTAGATGGTAATTTTGGTAACTGTTTGGAAATGGTTGCAGCCTGACACCAAGCGAGGTGGACTTGGACATTACTGAGGCTCGTGGACTCAGGATAATACCGGAAGCTTTTTATAAATAGTACAGATTTTATATTAACAATCACTTCACTTGCTTTATTTAATCCATTAACAATTTATAATATTTTTTTTAGTAAGAAAAAACTTGCATATACGGTACAGTACAGTTAACCCTCACTTTAAGCGGTCCCACATTCCGCGTTTCCACGTTTACGCGGTGCCTTGCCAGAACCTAACGTGCTCACATTACGCGGTACGTGAACCCCATTACGCGGAGAGTGTCTGGCGCGACGCTATTTTTAGATTCGCCCCACCCGCCACCCGCCCGCCACCCGCCCGCCTGCCTGTCTGTGCTCCTCGCCTCTCCCTCCTCCTCCCTCCGCTTGGGCAAGCCGCGCGGTAAGGTTGTGCAGTGTGTGTCTTTGTTGCGTTATCACTGACGTCATATGACGTATCGGACTGTGATTGGCCATGCATCCCTACCCCCCTCTGCTGCTAGCTGTAATTGGCTTAAAGTATTATGACGTGTCCACCCGGGGGAGGGAGGGAGGGAGGAAAGACGACGCTTGACCTAGCCGCGGCAGTTTCATCTCTCAAGGCCACACCGTGTAATCGTGCATCCATTGTTCAGTAAAATGGCTTCCGCCGGACCACCACCCCCAGAGAGAAACCTTTCCTTACCTGGACCCAGTGGCACTAAGCCAAAGAAGACACGACGTTCCTTAAGCTACGAAGTGAAGTATACCATCATCCAAGAGTTGGAGAAAGGAACAAGGCAGGTTGATTTGGCGCGCCAGCATGGTGTGAATGAATCTACGATTCGAACAATAAAGAAGGATGCAGTCAAGATAAAGGAGCACATGAAGATCACAAAGTCCACAGGTGCTTCTATGATCAAGTATTTTCACAACCAGGTGCTTCTCAAGACAGAAAAATTACTTGTGAGGTACTTGGTGCGTCAGACATGACGGAACATGGCGGTCGACACGCGCTCTGTTAAGGACTACGCACGTGAACTGTACATCGCAGTGGCACGAAAGATGGGAATTACAGAGCCCAAACCCTTTAATGCTTCCTCTGGGTGGTTACAGAGGTTTAAGATCCGGAACAAGATCACCAATATAAATATTGGTGGTGAAGAAGCGAGTGCTGACCATGCTGCGGCTAGGGAATTTCCTCCTTTTTTACATGAGATTATGGAGGAAGGACAGTACAGTGACGACCAGGTGTTTAACATGGACGAATCTGGTCTTTTCTGGAAAAAGCTACCTTCCAAGTCATTCGTTGTAAAGAATGCCAGCAGGATTCGGGGCCGGAAGATGCAGAAGGAACGCATCACTGTCCTGTTTACCACCAATGCCTCCGGTACCTGTAAGCTCAAGTTATCGGTGATCCACACAGCACGCAAGCCGCACGCCTACAAAACCATGGACATGACCAAGCTAAATGTCCACTGGCTGACCGCACGTAAGGCGTGGATGTTCTCTACACTGTCCCTCTCCTGGTTTGATGACAGTTTTGTTCCCGATGTAAAGAAATTCTGTGAGCGACAGAATGTGCCATTCAAGATTTTGTTGCTGCTGGACAACGCACCAGGACACTCGCCCCTACTGTTAGATCGTCACCCCAACGTAAAAGTGGTCTTCCTTCCTCCCAACACTACGTCTATATTACAGCCCATGGACCAAGAGTTAATCTGTAATGTAAAAGCTGCATTCTCAACAAAAAAATTCAAACTCCTGAACGACTACACCAACACCAGGGAAGAGTTGCGTAACCTGAGTGACACCACCACCGATAGCAAGAGCGAAGAAGATGAGGATCAACAGTTGGAACAGCAAAAAATACTGTTCAAACAATTCTGGAGAGTATTTAACATCAAGAAAGCTGTGGACTTCTTGGTGGAGTCATGGGATCAGCTGTCTATTGCTACAATTCGTCACGCATGGAGACATGTGTTGCATGGAATACCAGGTGAGAGGAGGAGTCAATCTGTGACTGGTGAGGTTCAGAATGTTGCAGTAGCAGTGGACCTTGCCAGAGAAGCTGCGCAGACTGTTACAGTTCCAGGCTTCTCCGAGACCACCAACGACGACATCCTGGAGGTGATCAGAGATCCTGAAGTGACTGCCGACGAGATGTTGGAAGAAGATCACGTCAGTGAAGAGGAGGAAGAAGGTGCGTCATTCTCCGAAGAACACAGTTTAAGTCATAGTGATATTAAGGGTGCCATGGAGTGTGCAGAGAAAATGAAGTCCTTCCTTTCCCGCGACAATGACGATGACCGCTATGAAGTCTTCCATACCCGGCTGGTGCAGGCTATGGAGCCGTACATCACGGTGTATCACGACAACATAAACACCAGCCGTCAAAAAAGCATAACCGAGTTCTTCGCCCGCAACCCACCACAGCCAGCCCAAGCCAGTGATAGTGACAGTGAAGATGACTTTGAGGGATTTGTCAGGGAAGCCCTGACAACTGTAAGTGACAGTGATGGTGATTCACCTAGTAATGGTGATTCACCTGAGGGCCACCCTGCGGGTTACATTAACCACGTAAAGTGAGGGTTAACTGTACAATATTTTATTCTGAGTTTGTCCTCGGACAATATCCTCTAACCCTCAGCATTTTCCCCATAATTTATTTAATATTTCATGTATATTCTAGGCCTATTAATTAATAAGTTTATCATTTCATTACTTATCAGCATACTAGCCATTTGGGCAGTTGGTCTATACTTTGTTACAACCTGTCCAGTGTCAGTACAGGAGGAAACTGTAGTGCCCGGAGAAAACCTGCCATGTTTGGTAGTGTCACATAGAATAACACAACTTCTCACATCTACCCAAGTCTGAGGTATAAACCCAGGACACAGTCGGTTTCTGGTTTCATACTTGCCAGATAATTGATAAACTACCGAGTGTTAAATAGAATAAAGATATTTTACTTATCACGTATACTTTACATTAGGTCAGGCTTATGGGGTAAATACTGTAATGAATCAATCATGATCGTTGCTACAAATCTACAGTACAGCGTATTTTGAATTTCCCCCCCATACTTAAAATTTCCCTGATATCTCCACTAGTTGCCAAGTTACACTAATTACTTATAAACATATAGAGAATGGTCACAGGTTCATTTTCTGACTGGAGAGGAGGATTATGTTTCCTCCTTGTGCTCTGAGTAATAAATGAGTACCTGTACTATAATAAAACATTGGGTACACTTGACGATGGTGGAACAAATCCTTTGGTGGACAAGCATCCTGTCTGGGGAGGGAGATGAACCAATAGTTGTTGAATGCTTACAATCAGATCAGCACCTGCCAGGCCACCCTGCATCATGGCAGAAAAAGGCCTGTATGCATGAAAAATGAAAATAATATACAATACACACATATATACAGGGTGCCTCAAAAATTTACACAGTCATACAGATTTTCAGCAATATTGTACGTACCGTATTGTACTCGCTCAACGAAATTCTGTAAGGCAGTACGTATATATTTTTCTCAAATGGTATATGATAACTGATGAGCGCCAATAATATCACTAGTAATGTGACCAGAATTCTACATAAATTTATATAATATAAACTTAATTAACCTAACCATAAAACAATTAATATCATGGTTTTGTATCTCTTTTTTTTTAGTTAAATGATCAAATATAGGCATTACACTCAAAAGAGTTTGTGAATTACTGTATACGTTATACAGTACAGTACGACTACTTTAAAGACTTCCATCATTTCAAATTTCTTACCTCTCTCAAAGTGTTCATACAAAATGCTATAAAAACAACCATATATGGTACAGTATTTTACACGGCCAATATTATTCATAGAGTGCTTTAAGTGATCTATGTGATAACTTGTGACTTATTGACCACCAACATATTCACAAGTAAGAGAACAGATGTTGTCTTAAATATGCAATATCTACAACCGCTACCAAAACAGCAGCTGTCATTGTCAAGCATGTCTGCCACTGCCATAGGAAACATAACAGGAGAAAAGGAGAAAACTCAGTTAGAAATTAGAAACATAATTATAATGACAACAACAAACACAACTGCATCTCTAATTAGGAACACTTGCAGTAATTGCAACTGTCAATGATACTTAAAAGTCTGGTTTGGGCATCACTATACTGAACAACAGGTGAGTTAGTTACTTGCACAACGATCGTGGCATTTTAGTACATGACACCACATAACGGAAACAACGCAGCTGCATTAGATGGTAGAAAGACTTGAAGGCCAATCTAAGGCGAGAGGTTTTCTTGTTAACTTAACTTTTATCACAGCCACCGGCTCCTCCCATTCCAACAACACGTACGTAATCCCTTAATTTCAAAGCTTCCGTTGTTTACGAGACATCTGGAAAAATAAAGACACGTTAGTATAATTCTTGTTGTAGAGTTATGTGAGGAGGTTCTTTGTTGGGGCGTTTTATTGACTAGTTATTGTAATGTCAGTAAGCCGTACCATCCATAAATTGAAATGGAATAAGCCTCAAGGTTTTCAAATTAAGGATCCTCAACCATTATTATTATTATATTATTATCATTACTAGTAGTAGTATTAGTAGTAACATTAATATATTTGGTGGTTTTCAAGCATCTCATTAAATACAACCAATTAACCCTTAGTCTCTGCTAAATACTGGACACCAGTGATGTAATCTCAAGGCTCTTAATCCTTAACCTTTCTTGTCCAGTGTTAGTACAGCAAGAAGCTGGAGTACCTGGAGGAAATCTGCCAAGTTTGGTAGTGTCACACTGCATAACACCCTTCTTACATCTGTCCCAGGCCAAGGACTGAACCCAGGACACAATAGTGAGAGATATGCACAAAACCACTGTAACACCAACTAGATTTCAAAAAGACACATCTCATGACCAAAATTCTTAGTTTCTTAAAAATTGTCAACAAATTGAGAATCTTCAGCTTACTCTGATTCTGATACACCTGATGACGCCAACAATAAGAAGAATGGCCCCGATGGCTATGAGACTACCACAGATGGCGTTGACCACAACAAAAGGCAAGGTAATGCCTTTTTTTACATCCTTAGACATTGTGGCATTAACAGTTGCACTCTGAAATTTTGGAAAAAAGTCAGAAAACACATTAGCATTAAAATATGAAATACAACAATACAAATTTAATAACTTACTAACATTAGAGAGAGAACACAGCAGTTTTATTATACTTGATGAACAGAACAACTTATCTCTTAGTAGAATTCCTCATGTGCACATTGCTCTATCAGGATGTTATTAAAGTGTCTGTACAGCTGCAATAACTAAAAATATAATTATTTATCTTTGCTTACTTACAGTAAATATTGGAAATGTTCGGAGTAAATGTTGGAAGTGGACACCATTCCCAATATTTACTGTAAGCAGAACACGATACAGTAAACCCTCAAAAGTCTGGACCCTATAAGTCACCCCTTGCCTGTCTGTAGAAACTAATATATAAACAATAAAATATATAAAACACAACTTTCTGTGTTTAAAATCAGACAAAAGTCTAGTTGTCGACAAATGTTTTTACCGAGATGAATGTTATGTACTGTAGTGTTATATGCACGTAACCACAGAATTTATCTTATGAATAACCTGCAGTCCCCCTCCCATCACCAAGTGTATACATCAAGTGTCATCTCATACCTATTAGCTCTTGTTAGGCATATATAAGATCTGATTAGACCCCTGTACAGTATCCCCATTAAGGATTGTACCCATTAAAAAACAAATTTAAAGGTCATCAGATGGGGGGCTAATGAGTGGCTGCTTAGTGCACAGTGCCCCCCCCACCCACCCACCAACAAACTAAACTTGGTAAAAGTTCAGACAATTGGCAAGTCCCTGATCTCCTTTCCCCCAAAATTGTCCAGACTTTCAAGGGTCTCCTGTATATAACAATGTAGGTATAACAAGAAACAAATACATAGCGACTTTACTAACACCCTGTAGTACAATATTTCAAGAGGTTATTAAGTTTTATAATACGTCAGATCATTTATGGACAGCCAGTACATATAACACTCTGCTAACTTACCTCATTGATCCAGAGTATTGGAAAGGTAACTTCAGGCACGTTCTTGAAGGAGGGTAAGTTACCATACTTTTTTAATGGTACATTAATTTGAATTTTCTTAGCTGCATTCATGGTCACCCCAGTCCTCTGATTTATAAATAGATGGTAAGATTAATGGAAAATGTTTAGAAGAAGAAGCATGCACAGTAATAGATAATAGTCGTGCACAAATATAAGGTACACTCACACATCTACACGCGTATCAAATCAGTAAACCTTCACAATTTAGCTCTTCAGAACTCAGCCTGTTTCTGTCATATTGAGGTTGTTGGATAAATATTGGGTATCATAAGTTATCTCAAGCCATTTCAAAACATAATGACCTCAAAAGTATCATAGACACAACACATCAGGTTTATCATATTTGACAAACACCTCGTATGTTTTTATCCCCCAGTTTATCATGTATAATAAAACTGGCATGGTCTATCTATGATATTTTTGATGTCATTAAGGTTTGAAATGGGTCAGATAATCTATGGACACTTTGTACTGTATATCCCTCTGCAAATCCTTAAATCTGCTTTTGGTCATTTCTGTCTACACTATATTGTACAGTACACTAAATATGATAAGGTTTCAATTATCTACTTCAATAGAGATATTTTGACAATTTAACAGGAACAAACACAAACTGGAGAATGAAGTAACACAAATTATGGTCCCCACTGGAAATAAACATCTGATGTCTTTGTTGGCTATCATTGGTCGAATAGCTTTACTGTTTACTAGTACTGTACTGTATACCTGCACTGTCTAGGTATACTGTGTACTGTACCTGCATTGTCTATAAATACACTGAACTGTATAACCTGCATTGTCTATATACAAGCTGGATGAGGATACCAAATTTTACTTGTTTAAATTCATAAAAAGATATTAAAGAGACTTAGACTTAACATACAGGTTCAACATCCAAGAAGGTCTCATGGTCTTCCTTATTGGGGTGAAGACCTTCCAGCTTCGCCAGCTCGACCTTGTCTCCCATGTAGAAATGTGGCGTGGACATGATCACCTGCGCACCTGTAGAACAACTTCCATTAACTATGAGCCAAAATTATGCCACTGTTGAGGTAAATTCAACTCTGTCTCACTATTTTTTTGACTGCAGACACAAAGGGTTCAGGAGCATAGTATGGGACATGGGTCAGATGCAGTGGATCCTTAGCCTTCCAGGTAATCAGTTGTGAAATAATTCTCCATAAGCCATGATTAAAGACATCACATCAACCCCCTTCTCTTTCCCTAAACTGTTAGCCTCAAATAAGGTGGACAGGTACAGTGGTTACCCTCCAAGAGGAAATAAGAGAGCTCAAGGTTTCATTAAAGCTGTGTCTGCCAATATGTATTCACCACCCTGAAGTGTCTGTTCTGTATGAATCAAGGACCAGGTGACTGTTTTGACCAGTTATCAAGTCTGGAGATATTGAATTGTATTACAGCTATACAGTGTATTACAGTCAGTTCTGCTATAACGCAATAGTTGTGTTCTTGTAAAACATCGTGTTATAGAAATTCGCATAATAGAAATAACAGGGCTTATGGAGAAAATAGGGTTAGGTGCAGATTACTACTCGAAATCGAAAAAAATTTAGTAGGTAGCCTAACACAAAGGATAGCACAGTCTAAATAAATGTTACATTCATATCTAATAATGAAATCATACAGTAAATGTAACACTTTACCTTGAAAAAATATGAATATAACTTGATGGGGGAGAAGGGTGATTTTGAGGTAGATAACATCGAGCTTCTCTTCAAGGGTTATAGCCTTTCTTTTACAATCATCACTGGGAATGCGATCACCAGAACACTTCTTGGAGATATTCTTCTTTACCATATTCACAGTTAATACCACAAAATTGGAGAAATAGTAAGCAAAAATCGCGTTACAGCAAACAAGCGTTCGCGTTATACAAATATCATTCCTCTATTCATAAATCGCGTTAGAGCCAATTCGCGTTGTCAAAACACGCGTTATAGCAGAACTCACTGTACTTTACTAAATACAGGTAATATCATTTTGGATGTATACCAGTTCAAACCCAGAACATGTTAACGAGACAAGAATGGCTGCCCAAGTGGCTAAAAGGCTGATCAGTGACAAAGAAGCAGAAAGTAAAGTAACACATACTGTATACAATTAATGAACCATCCTAATATATATATGCTGTGTGTATGCTGACAGACTCCTTCAAGAATTTATGAGTGACATACAGTATAAGCATCTGATTGTTGGCTATCCTTGGTCAAGTTGCCTTACTGTTTACCATTGTCTATATACAGTACCCACACGGTCTAAGCATATTCTTTCAAAACCTGTACCTGCATGGTCTATGTACATTACTACACTGTATACTGTTTTATCTTTATACATACTGAAGTGTATACCTGCATTGACTTTAAAGATACTAAACCCAATGTAAATGTGCATTATAAGTTTACTAAATAAACATCTCTCTCTCTTTTATATCTTTCTATAAATACAATATGTACGAGATATGCTTAACCCCTTCACTACAGGGACACTACTTTTTTGTTCGGCAGAGAGGGGACCCCTTACTCAAGTGGTTATTGATACCGTAGAGGAGTGCTCTGTGGCGCCGCACTTACCCTTCGCACACGGCTGCAGGTTCAACATGCCGCTCCCCAGACAATGATCTCTATCAGGGTAACAGTAGCAGTAGTTCTCGGGGTTGTCTGCCGGTGCTGCTAACATGGACTCCGGCGCGATGAAACGGTACGTGTGAATGCCGTAATGGTTGACTTGCTTTTCAAATGTGAGGTAGATAGATCTATGGAGAGATAGGGGTGCATGTAGGATTAATTTGTCATACTGCATTGTATGACGTTTAGAGTGTTCAGGAACTTTTTTTACCGATTGTACAACAATGACAAATGTTTCCTACCTGCACATTTCTGATGTGAAGATATTAAGTACAGTTTTCTTGGTGACCTGAGGTGAGTATTGTGAGCCATCGGTGCCTCTGATCTTGTTGCAGTCGGGGTCACTCCAGAAATTGAGTGAACCGTTTCCATTCCACTCGGTGATCTCCAGGTAGTCGCTCAGCCCTTTCTCCCCAGTTTTCACTGTGTACGTGCCATCATTTGTGTTGTTGCGCTGCATAAGATGATCAGATGATAAGTCTCCTTTCAGAAATCTATTCAAGTAGTGGAGTACAGCATAACAGATACCATTTATAATTATGAAATTTAAAAAATGACCCCCATAAGAGGCATAAGCCAACTATAGTACACATACTGTACTGTATCTCTTTGTCCACGATGTCTGTACGAAGACCACACTTCAGTACTGTAGTAGACTTCATAAGTACAGGTAGTTTAAATACTGAAGAGAATAAGTAAGTATAAGTGTTCAGTGGTAAAGAGATTAAAGTAAATTAAAGTAATTATTAAGTGAACTCCTTATATCTTGAGGATAATGTCACCTTTCCACTTTTGGCCGCTCCATTTCCGTCACCATACATTCTGCCCTCCCGGCTGCTCACCAACAACACCTCTCTGTAGTCCAAGGTTCTTACACTGAACTTATTATACACTTACGGTGTATTGGGGAAAATTAATGCAGCTTTGCCAAGAATATGCAGATTCGTCCTGTCACATGTGATGAAGTACAGGAATGATATAATATACTTTTGAGTTGTTTTATAAATATTGTACTACTGTATTCTATAACTAACCCCAAACACAACACATCTAAGACAATAACTAACCCCAAACATGAGGCCAAGTTTGTTGTCCTCCAACCAATCTGGTAAATCTTGGACTCCCATCGTGTCTAAAATATCATATAAGGTTCCATTCCACCCCTTAGTGAAATTTAACCACTTGGGGGACAACTCGGAGAAGTCGAAGTTGAACTCTGGTAAAGGAAAGCCGCCGAAGAGGAGTTCTTCAGCGGTGTGAACTTCAAAGAGATCCATCCCTTCCTCTAGCTGACTCCAGATTATGGCTAGTATTAGGTCACGGATGCTGGGCAGATGATGTTCGGACTGGAGGACACTTGGACTTTTGGCTACTTTGGCTGATTTGTCGTGGCCAAAGACTTTGGAAGCAACCTACATGCCGCCAACACCAGAGAGGAAACAGGAAGTTATAGAAATGACAAGCTGTGAGGATAAACCATGCTGGGTTAAACTGTAAACATATAAAAATTGAAAAAGATGAAAATAAAAATAAAAACAAATTATAAAGATGTGTGCAAAAATAACAAAGCAACATGGTGCAAAAATCTAGTCAAAGTTAAAAGCAAATATGAAACAGTGCTAAAAGATTAATTAACATGCTACTGTATAAAGATTGAGAAATATATAAAGCCAGTTTAGTGTAGTGTAAAATGCATTAAGTTAATAAGCTGCATGAAAAGTGAAGGAAATTATAACTTGAATTGTTTTAACTTGATAAATTGAAAGATTATTACCATACAGCATTAGATTACTGTATTTTCTCATACACTCTTCACAAACTACAAGGTGACTCAAAAAGAAATGTATGTACACTGCCTAATAGATTTTCATGAACATCACGTGAATAATTATCTGACTACAGTGAACCCTCCAAGATCCGGACTAAAAGGGGGGGGGACCCACCTGTCCGAAAAAGTCGATTGTCCGAATCTTCCGATGATTGTACGTACTAATGTATAAAACCAATAAATAATGATAAAAAAAAACACCAAAAATACAGTACATATTATCCTGACCACTGGGGTTAGTTATACACACTTTTTGTGATGTTTATACTCAAATTATTCGCTATCTTGCAAGGATTCCAGCAATGCAAGTTATATTCTGCTAAGTTTAGTCTGTAACCTTTATCCAATGAAAACTTTAAACCTAAAACTACCTTCACCCTGTTTTGGGAATGCTTCTTAGGGAGGCTTCTTAGCCCAGAACCCCCAAATTTTTTGTCCAAATCTTCCGAAATCCGGATTTACAGGGTCCGGATCTTCGAGGGTTCACTGTACAAACAACATTGTCCTCAATTATGGGAGGCTTCATACATCAACAAGTAAGGATAAGACAATGTTGATGGTGTAATACAAGCATTCGAGTGATCTCCAAAGCAGTGTATATATCCGGTACTGTACATTTTTTTCTGGGACCATCTTGTACAAGTGACTTACAGTTTCTACATTTCACACAAGTTACAGGTCACAGAAAGACATGCAAAATAAACCATGGAGCATAATTAGACAAGCAAGCCACCAATGTACCCAGACATGCAACAAATAATAATTTATTTTAGACATTTACACATACAACATCAGTCTTCAGTTGCTTAGGTTTGTGGAAGGTTTTTCGTTGTGGATGTCCTTTACTTCCAACGTAATTACATTTTTTCACCATTTCCTAAATATAATTACACTTTTTCTATGTTATTTATAAATCTATCAACCTAATCTACCTTCCCATTTTGTTATTTCCTAATCTTATTGCGAATGATATTAAAAAAAAAAGCAAAATAAAAAAAAATGGAGGAGGTTTCTTTCTTGAAGGGACAGGTAAACCCCCTAAATACACCAGTGATGAGAAGAAGTTGATGTTATTCATGTGTTTGTTTTTATTATTAGTTTATTAACCATTCCCACGGTTTACTACAGTGGCCGCACCGCACGAGACATAATTACAAACGTCAAATAAATGATGGTGCATAAAAGAAAAATTCACAACAATAAATCAATACAGTAACAACTAAAGGTCATGTGTGTGTGATGCAAAGGTTTAGCAAGTTAATAATGCAGGCTGTTATACTGTCGACGCCTTTCACAACTCTCCTTAACTCACTGGATATAAGAAGCCAAATCTGCCGTTGGAATTGGTCGGGTCACCAAGGTACTGGGTGAGCTTATTGAGGAGAGGTTCCTCGTAGCCGTGGAAGAGCAGTTCGCCTACGGTCCGCGTGATGAAGAGCGACTCCTTGAACCTCATAAACCCCAGTTCCACCGCTAGTTGTATTGCTGGCCCCAACTTGTCAACCTTTGCTGCTATAGTCTGAGTGACGGGGAACAACCACACTTTAAGCAAACAGACAAACACAAATCCCATGGGAAGTACAAATTTTTACATACAATGAAGCACATATATTTAGGTGAAGCAACAATATGTTTCACACCGACAAGGACTTATGATGGAGAAAATCTTAACACAATATTATGTTTGTCCATGAAATCATACAAAGAAGACATACATACATACATACATATACGGTATATATATATATATATTTTACTGCATAATAGCGATGCAAAAGTGACATCACACGAGTTTGTTTAAGTCATGTTTACAATACTGTATCGCTCCTGTACTCATACGTACAATATCACGTACTCTGTTATGGAGTACGGGTATATAGAAAAATTAAACCTATTGTATAATACAATATCTAATAATTAAACTGTAAATTATGTACTACCATAAAGTACATTTGTATTATATTTTACTTAATTATATACTGTATTCCACTTACTTTCATATGATTACGGTCAAACTCTAAAATTCTATCCACATGTGGGTGATAATGAACTGGAAATATTTAAAAAAAAATTAATTATCTGTCATTGTTTTCCTAGGATGGAGTACTGCATATATATAAAAACATGAACTGTGATTGGTTGCGGTGAGTCGTACACTGTGATTGGCTGTAATGAGTTGCACACCCCACCCCCTGATACAGCAAGAGTAACTATACACTACACATATGACGGACACATGACGGTCACATTTTTATACCCAAACACAATCAAAACAAATAAATCTGCAACAAATAATGAGACAGACGTCCAAGCACAAATACGTAAACACAAGCACTTACACACACACGCACGCACACACATTCTCATTCTTACACACACACACACTCTCTATACTTACAACCATGATGGCATTAATGGTAGTGATGTTGTCGCTCTCCTTGTGACCATAAGACATCTCCTCGTCGAAATAATAAGAGATGTTCTGCCGATAGGTGACCGTCCCTCTGTCATGATCCCATACAAAGTCGAACTTCTTCCTCACTTCCCTGTACAAGATGACACCAGAGTTATTCACAAGAGTTAAATTAGTCAATCTTTTAAATCTGTATTGCCAAGGTGTTGATAACCTACTGAGTATAATATATTGTCCTAAAAAGCTTGCTTGGTAAATAATTAACCAAGCGTGTAGAAGCATGGCTGAAAAAGAAGTTCTTATAAATACAAACCATTTTTTGTTTGGTTAGTTATTTTTTTCAATTTAAGTTCTTGCAACTTTTTTTTTTTTAATAGAAGGTAAAAGTGGAGAATGAGTCTTATGTTTTTGTTGCTGCATAATCGATGTATACAAGACACAGTGTACAGTATATGCAAGAGACAGTGTACAGTGTATGCAAGAGACAGTATAAATGTAAAATCGGTAAAAAGAGTGACATAGTACTTACATATAGGTGAAGGGGCCGACCTCTTTAATGATGGGCTTGGCACCGTGGTAGCGAATATCGTCCGGATTGGTAACGTTGAAGAGCCATATCTGCATGTAGACAGGCACGGGCGGGGTGATGAAGGAATCGAAGGTCTTACTGCTCGGCGACACCACCAACATCTGTAAATAATAATGTGTGTTAACTTAATGTCAAACTGTTCCTCTCACACCTTGTAATTGTGTCATGTGCTCATCTCAAGGGAGGAAGGGGAGCCAAGTCACTCATACCAAGGGAGGGAGGGGAGCCAGGTCACTCATATCAAGGGAGGGAGGGGAGCCAGGTCACTCATCTCAAGGGAGGGAGGGGAGCCAGGTCACTCGTCTCAAGGGAGGGAGGGGAGCCAGGTCACTCATCTCAAGGGAGGGAGGGGAGCCAGGTCACTCATCACTCAAGGGAGGGAGGGGAGCCAAGTCACTCATATCAAGGGAGGGAGGGGAGCCAGGTCACTCGTCTCAAGGGAGGGAGGGGAGCCAAGTCACTTACTTCGGATCAACAGATAGTGCATGTCATTATCCGTCATTCCTGGTATATAAAGAACTTAGAAAGGCAGTCTACATCCTCACTATGCAAATCACGGTGGTGTATGGTGTATGGTGGTGTAAGTGATGGTGTGTGGTGGTGTAAGTGATGGTGTGAGGTGGTGATGTAAGTGATGGTGTGTATGGAGGTGATGGTGTGTGGTGGTGGTGTAAGTGATGGTGTGTGTGTGTGTGGTGGTCAAGATTTCAGTAAAGCAGCTTCCTCTTCAGCCCCACTCATTGACGTTGGGTTTCTCTGACTACAAGCAACTCTGGATATTTGTGTACTTACAAATCCCGAGGTACACAGCTACACTCATTCCCATCACCCAACAAGAGGATTAAAACACACACACTGGCCCAGGTTTCCCAAGGGGCCAAGACCAACACACGTACATTACCATCCTTTTGCCGTCCGCGGGTCTAGTGAGGGGTAACTTATGTATAATTTATCTCAAGCTACACTACCTTTTGTGTGTGTGTGTGTGTGTGTATGTGTGAGAATCTGGTTGTGTTGAACGATGCTGTGGGAAGTAGCCCCCCCATACGCGCCACTGGTGTAGGTAAAGGTGTGTGATGATCCAGGTGAGAATGCATGTTGATCTATAGTGACTTACACACCTAACCTAAACCTACCATAACCTAACCTAGCATAACGTAGATTAGATTAAGTTAAACTGGGGTGCCTAATGTTGTCAGATGATCCAATTTACACATAAATAACGAAAGATAACTCAAACAACAACAAAATATGACAAAAAAATACACAGGCAAACATGACAGGAATAAATGAGGAGAACTGGACTGGAGGAGAATAAGAAATGAGAAAAAAAGAGGATATGAAAGTGGAAGAAGCGGTTTGGTTTACTTGAAAGAGAATGGAGAGAGAGAGAGAGAGAGAGAGATGGACACCCAGAAAGCAGTGATAGTAGTGATGATGATGATGATGATGATGATGATAGTAATGATGATGACGGGTTAGAAAACGTGAACCCGGATCAAGTTATTATCTAGGACGAACACCAGGAAATTATTTATTTACACCATACTATTACCAGGTGAGAGAAGGAATTGAAGGATGGCGGTGAAAGTAAGAGAATGTGGTGAGAGAAGGTGAGGGAAAGCGAGGGAAGGTGAGGGAAAGCGAGGGAAGGTGAGGGAAGGTAATGAAAGAAGGGAGTGGGGTTAATCTTCACATGAATTCTCCTATCTTTTATCGCCTCTTATGTACGTAATACTATTTGTATACTCACACTGCCCACGTACACAGCTTGTATACGTACAATGCCCACGTACACAGATTACCTGGTGGGAGGGATTGAGGATGTTCAAGGCCAGGAAGTGAATCTCTCTCTCTCTCTCTCTCTCTCTCTCTCTCTCTCTCTCTCTCTCTCTCTCTCTCTCTCTCTCTCTCTCTCATACACATACACACACGAAGAATGTACCTCCACCACCAAGCACTGGAAAGGTTTGGCCGTGGACTACTACACCACCCTCGCCATCGCCACCTGCAGCCCCCCCACCCAACTCGCTCAGTCCGCCACTACAACAAAATTCAGCCCATAAGAGCCCGCACCGATAGATATAAGAACAGCACCATCCCATCTATTGTTAAAATAATAAACAACTCGTGATTTATGTACTGTACAGCCCTGTAAATGTATTCAATGCATATTATATCATTATGTCTAAATCAAATGTAAGTCTGTATATTTTCAGCCACCGGCTGTAACTCTATTAATAAACCATTTATTATTATTATTATTATGTTACATGTACTGAGTGTACAGATAGGGACGCAAGAAAATACTCATCCAAATTCACATTGATTCAGCGTACAGACAAAACAAGTATACAAACAATATATGCATAGACAATACAGGTAAATAAACAATGTATACTTTAGTGCATGTATAAAAACAAAAACAAAACAAAAAAAACACTGGTAAACAGTAATAATATTCGACCCAAGGAGAACTAAAAAAAAAAAACCGTTTATATCCATTAGGGTTTTTGTGTAATCTAAAAAAAAGAAAAAAAAACGGCCACAGCACCACCTAGTAACACCCCTCTCAGGTTGGTAGTGGCCCTGAGAGAGAGAGAGAGAGAGAGAGAGAGAGAGAGAGAGAGACACGGTAGCATAAACAAAAACACACCAATTTTAGTCAAAGTTAAACTCCCCACCAAAAATAATCATTACAGTATACATAAAGTAGCAACAATAAAGTACAGTACATGACCAGTATAGGCGTAATGCGAGGGAGGGGGGTGGGGGAGTGGAGGAGGGGGGAAACAGTAGAAGCAGGATGTCATCATGACTATACTGAATACAGTACTTGCCGGGAGCTGTAAATCAATCCATGACTTGACAACCTTTTCATCCAGACACTACACTACACTACACCACACTACACTACACTACACTACACTACATACAATTAACTGCAAGAGAGAGAAGCAGGAGACATTTATTTTTCCATGCCATACAGATCACTAAATTATTGTCTCGTACTTTAGTGAGCTATGAGAATTTGAGATGGTAAATACACAACGCCAATCACCCAATTCTACCCCCGTCCTTGTTATGGCGGAGCTTAACCACAGCGAGTTTTAATAACCTTAGAGACTCAAGAGATAATTGTCTATCCCAACATATTTCAAGACCTGATTTACTATAGAGGTAAAATATTATCGAAAAACTAATGGGGGTATCATCGTCATCAAAGGGGGGGGGGGAGTTATGGTGATGGTGGGGGCCTTTTTAGCCTCTATTGGCACTATACATCACGTGGCACTGTTCTTGAGGTTTAATTGATGGCCTATGGGGGGAGAGGATCA
This sequence comes from Homarus americanus, assembly GCF_018991925.1. Classification (NCBI taxonomy): domain Eukaryota; kingdom Metazoa; phylum Arthropoda; class Malacostraca; order Decapoda; family Nephropidae; genus Homarus; species Homarus americanus. Next base: position 4,227,811 of record NW_024737097.1, read on the forward strand.
GATAATATAATGGTGAGTACTTGAGAATGAGGAATAATATTTTTTATTAGGGAGGGAAAAAATGGATCACTGACTTACTAAACTATAACTATGTGATTTATTCCTTGTATAATAAAACAAAAAAAGGGAAAATTGTATACATGATGGGATAAATATATACTGAAGATCAAGTCCCTTAGTTGGAGACCATCAAGAGACACTTCAGAGAGATAATGATCAGCAGGAACAGATGAACACGTCAACACAACACTGAAGTATATGGCATTATCAACAGTATTAAATAAGTAATATTATCTAAGCTCAAGGTTCATACACGAGCCTTGACCCCTACGGTACACCCCGTTACGACCGTGTCGTATTTTTTCTATTTTTTTTATATATAACATGCTCCCATGTTCCATATTATTCCTGTAATGATGTGTTAAATTTACTATTATATATTCTAGTCACCTTACCCTGTGCTGTTAAGGTTTTAACTGTCATTATTTGTTCAAGCCCATCTTATTTCTTTATTTTGTATTGTAACCAGCATTCTGTGTTCTCTAACGACTATCTGCATCGTTAAACGACCCACCGGCGGGTCGCGTGGCGGGAGCCGACCTTATATATAGGACCCACCAACTGACTTGAGTTAGTTCAGTCCTCTTGTCATACAGTTCACATCCTTTGAGTGACACTCGTCACCTGTTACTTATACTTAATTTCTTTGTGTTGTTCCTGTCGCCACCAATGTGGTATATCTATGTGAGTACCTATTTATGTCTCTATTTATGTCCATCAGTATTTGCTTAGATTCATTTAAGTAATTCAGTGTTGTTTCACGTTAGTTAATTTCAGTGTTAGTTTTTATATGTTTATGCAGTGTTAACGTAATCCAATGCTTTATTTTTATTCTTTTGATGTTTCGATGTTTAGTATCATTTGTGTCTTAAAAGTTTCGATGGTGAATCAATTTGTTGTGACAGCCTACGAGGCTCTTTATTGTGTTAATATTTAATTAATTAAATTCTTAAAGGTTTACTTTATCTATTTTTATTCCGTTTTAATTTACTTCACATTTTTGTTTGGTTACGCCTAGAACCTGGATATTTAAGTAAATTAAGAGACGGCGTAACACCCCATAGATACAAGATAGTTATTCTGAAGAAGTAAAGACGGAGTGATACATCCCCAATGACTGGAAAATAATAAATATGAATTCTTAATACGTGTGATCGCCTCTGCACGAATATTGAGCTAGTGAGCTTGACGAGCATATGCCTGGATGCTCCTATGCATGTATGTATGCATGCCAGGATGCTCCTATGTAAGTAAGTTTGTATGTAAGTAAGTATGTACGTATGTATGTACCCAGATCCCGGAACGTGGTGGTAATAGTGTTAATACAAGTGATCGCTGAGTTTGAACGCTCGTGACAGCGTACAGCGAATGAGAGTGCGCCAAGTCCGTAGAGTTACATCGTTTTCCATCGTAAATAAAATTGTTAACTAATGCCTTCTTAAAGAAACCATCGACATGGAACCAGGTTTGTTCCACTCTACGAATTTTTTTGCGATTTTTCCACCAAGTTTGATGAAAAACGATTGTGCCGTTTCGGTTGCCCAGAATAGACACACACACGCCTAGTCCTATAGTATATTAGATATATATTTTTACTTTCATATACATTGACTTAACCTAGGCCTTTGATATTATATACGTCACAAAAAGTTGAATATTAAACTAGAAGGGTAGAGAGGGTAGTGTGTGTGTGGTGAATACAGACAAGAAACCCCTTAGTGTACCCATGGCAGTAGATAACACCATCTGATGTCTGAATTTACATTACGGATCCCTTACATAAACCCATTACTTCTGTTTAATGTTTATACACCTAACGTTACCTGGGGAGGGGGGATATTGAGTGACTGTGCAGGAATATTCAGTTTATATTAATTTAGCTTATCAGAGCAGTTTTTTTTTTACTCTAACGATTAATAAGATGAATCAGTATGAGCTTTCATCTTTTTCTCGGCGTCATTCATCTTTTGATCCATTTCCATCGTCATTACCGAGGTTAATGTGTTGATGACGTCATTACCGATGCTCATTTGTTGATGACGTCATTACCGATGCTCATTTGTTGATGACGTCATTACCGATGCTCTTTTGTTGATGGCGTCATTATCGATGGGCATGTGTTGATGACGTTATGACCGCTGTATGGTTTTAAAGTACAGCAGTAATGCAACATTTGGACAGACTGCATGGATAACATCTGGTAGGTGGAAAATACAGTTAACATAGAGTCGAGTATTATTATTTACCACTATCATTACCGGCAATAAACTAAAACAACGAGCCCGGAAACCGTAAGATACACCCGTTAATAACTACACTGGCCGCAAGAGAGCGTTAAACTTAGTACACAAACTCCAGCCTAACTGTTTTGACGCTTCCCGATTCGTTTTATTTTAAATTCTCTCAAGAATAAGATGGACCCATGATTCCTTGACAGATTATTCAAAGAGTTTATACAATTCTCAGTCCAAAATAGTTCGTCCCGACAATCTGTGACCTCTGAGATGTTTATAAACTTCTTTTAAGCCCCTTCCCCCATCTCTTGCCTGCCTACAGTATAAGCCAAGCAACTGCAGGCATTCTAATCTCTCTAGGTAACCGAGATGCTGATAATAATTGGTCATAATAAAAGGAGGATTTAAAACTAAATGTTATCGTTAATTAGTCACTTAAACACTTGAGTACAATTAAGTCACGATTATATTTAGAGACAAGTGATCGCGGCACTAGCGTAGCTAGGGGGGGCGGGGGGGGCGGTCCGCCCCGGGCGGCACTTTTGGGTCTGCTCATCACCCATATCTGCAGCTACTGGAGACGTTAATCCATCCCTTTGTATCGGCGGCAAGTTAATCCTTGTCGTGTCTGACCTAACACCTGACCCACATCATCACGGCCACGTCATGAGCTACACCCTTGCTATGAGGCCCCCCGCCACACACACAACCTGTAACCTGTTGAGGATTAAGGAAACAACTTCAAACAAGTACGCCAGTGAGCTCATGTGGTGTGGGTCAGGTGTTAGGTCAGACACGACGAGGATTAACTTGCCGCCGATACAAAGGGAAGAATTAACGTCTCCAGTAGCTGCAAAACCATGCAGTCTCGGGTCATATCAGTTCATGTACAGCCGACCAATCCACCAGTTACAAGCAATTCACTTCAGTTCTGCACAAGTCTCCATCGTGACAAGACGAGTGAGTCACTGTGCAATATGTATTTTTTGTGGGGGCACGGGGGGGGGGCGGCAAACTCAAGGGCCGCCCCGGGCGGCACACACTCTAGCTACGCCACTGGATCGCGGCCGGTGAAAGTTTGAACCCTCGTGCTTGGCCAGCGTACAGCGAATGAGGGTGCGCCAAGTCCGTAGACTTGCACGGTTTCCAGCGTAAATAAAATGGTTAATTAATCCCTTCCTTACGAAACCATCGACATGGGACCAGGTTTGTTCCACTCTACGAATTTTTTTGCGATTTTTCCACCAAGTTTGAAAAAAAACGATTGTGCTGTTTCGGCTGCCCAGAACAGACAGACAGACAGACAGACAGACAGACAGACAGACAGACACACGCCTAGAAACGACCATAAGCAAGGGAGGGAGACGATGACTTCCATGCACTGGTAAGTAAATACACAAATTACCAACAAATAATAAAATAAACAATCCACACTATACTAATTTTCTTCATGGCTAAATACAACTCAGGGGCGGATACCTTTTCTTTAATGCAGTATTGTATTGAGACGTTTTTGTAAAGGAAAATGTAATTACTATTGACTTCAGAATATCTCCTAATATCAGGGCACATGGCCGAAAAATGTCCCCACCCACATCTTCTTGGACCCTCCCTTTTGATATTCCTGGATCCGCCCCTTGCAAGAGTTAACAGTCGATGCGGGGTGTACTGGCTGGCTTGGAGCTGCTGTGAGTCTTGATGTTTGTGGTGACCGAAGGATATCCTGACTTGCAATAATATGTACAGTAAATCCACTATTTAACGGACTATATGGAGAGGGAAATCCGTTATATCGAGGATCCCTTAGCTATGACACCTCCATCTAACGAAATATATAGATGTACGTTATATAGAAGGTCCCTCAGAAGCCCCCCCCCCTCCTCTAACGGATTATGTGGATATAGGAGTCCCTTATATAGAGGTTTCACTGCATGCAGACGGTATGAGAGAGTGAGTCACGTTTATTTATATTTAATGTGATTCACTTTACGATTAATTACGGATTAACTGAAGATTAGTCACCCAAGTTTATTTCATCTTATAGATCAATTAACTTAAACTAACCTAATGTTAACTTAACCCAAAATGACTTCTTCTAACTTAACCTAACCTAAATTAATCAAATCTAACCTAATTTAACCCTTTGATGACGATGATTTAACCCTTTGATGACGATGATTTAACTCTTTAACGACTTGATGACGATGATTTAACCCCCTATATTTTGTGATAAATATAGGGGAAGATGCTCAGTGGGGGTGTGGGGTGGGGAGGGTGTGGGGGAGGGTGTGGGGAAAGGTGGGGGTGAGGGTTGGGGGTGGTGGTAAATGCCAATCAGATACAGTTACCAAGCGTTTTAAAGTAACTATGTAAATGTTGTTTAGTAAAAAAAGAAAGTCGAAGGTTAGTTTACGAAATTGAACTGGGTTGGTCGGGATGGAGGAGGAAGGGAAGAGGGGGAGGGGCAGGAGGAGGAAAGAGGAAGGAGGAAGGGGGGAAGGGGAAGGGGGAAGGGAGTCATGGCTGCAGTGTGTGGAGGTCACCTGGTTATCACACACACTTCAGACGGACTCAAGATTAAATTATAGACTTCGTTGTCTCCTGAGTGTGTGTGTGTGTGTGTGTGTGTGTGTGTGTGTGTGTGTGTGTGTGTGTACTCTATGACCCTGAACTATGATATTTATTTAAGGAAAAACCACAATTATTAATCTCCATTATTCTGTTTCTTACTTCACTGTTGTCCCTATTAGCCTGACCCACCTGTTGTTGTACCTATCTCTGACCCACCTGTTGTTGTACCTATCCGTCTGACCCACCTGTTGTTGTCCCTATCCGTCTGACCCACCTGTTATTGTCCTATTAGTCTGACCCACCTGTTGTTGATCCGTCTGACCCACCTGTTGTTGTCCCTATCCGTCTGACCCACCTGTTTGTTGTCCCTATTAGTCTGACCCACCTGTTGTTGTCCCTATCCGTCTGACCCACCTGTTGTTGTCCCAATCCGTCTGACACCTGTTGTATCCGTCTGACCCACCTGTTGTTGTCCCTATCCTCCGTCTGACCTGTTGTATCCGTTGTAGTCTGACCCACCTGTTGTTGTTATTACAGGTATGGTGATGAGAGTAAAATAAATCAGGTGAGCCATGATAGGTAATATGAATCTCCTGGTGATTCAAGGTACAGGTAAAGCGAATTAAGGTGAATAAAACTAGTACTTCAATGAGGGGGGTGGTAGGAGAAGGGGGGTAGGAGAAGGGGGGTAGGAGAAGGGTAGGTAGGAGGGGAAAGGGGGGTAGGAGGAGGGGAAAGGGGGGCAGACATAGCCAACATTACCTCATCATTTAGGCCACTGGTTCATAATACACATTCACTTATTTCAGTAACTTGATGTGACAAACAACATGATGTACGTGTTTACACCAACTATGAGAAGGAAAAAACACCCACACCCACACACACACACACACACCCACACACACACACCCACACACACACACACACACACACATACACAGGAAGCCAAACCCTTTCACTCACATAAGTTACATTATTTAGCCCTGTTATTTTATCACCATTATCTGCTCCATTGATATCCCTTAGAGCCCAATATCACCTTCCCAATATGAAAAAAAACCCACTAACTCTTATCATTATTTGTGTATAGTTAACTAGCATTTACGTCTAATAGGAGGATAAATTAAGCTATATTTTTTTCATTCTATTCTGAGACAGACAGACACTCCTCAGGGTTCCCACACACTCTACTGGGTCGGGTGAGTGTGTGTGTGTTGAATCTTTACTGTGTATATATTGTCTAGTTCAAACATCTTTGTATGTATAGATGTACAGATAGTTTGGATTACTTGTGTGTGTGTGTGTGTGTGTGTGTGTGTGTGTGTGTGTGTGTGTGTTAGTAATTACTGTAAATCTATTGTTTATGGGTAATTTCTTGTGTTCATCTGTTCTTTATGTAAGTTAGGTTAGGTTAGGTTATGGTTAGGGAGGAGATAGTGTTTGGGTCTCAATTGTTTCCCTGTAATGGTTAACACTATCTCCCTCCTACACTCCCACACCCTCCCTCCTCTCTCTCCCTCCCACACACACACCCTTCCACATTCTTCTCCCACACGTCCCTCACTACGTAGATTAAATACAGCATTCCCTCCCTCCCACACCTTCAATTTTGTGTGTGTGTGTGTGTGTGTGTGTGTGTGTGTGTGTGTGTGTGTGTGAGGCGTGAAGATTAAGGGAAGATAAACGATAACTCCCTTCCTCCTTCTCTCCCTCCGTCCCTCCCTCCCTCCCTCCCCTCGACGCCTCAGTATGCTGCCATGTCACGTCTCTGAAATTTCGTCAGTGTTTACAAAATATTAAATAAATATACTTTAAAATGTTATAAGTATGAAAATTACAGTGATTCTAGTAAATCCTCCCAATCATCATCATCATCATCATTATCGTTGTAGAATATGAGTAATATTGCATTTTGTTAGAAAGTGTTCAAGCAGACAAAGTTTTGAGGTGTTTAGATTATGAAAGAAACGAGAAACGTGTGCAGGGTGACTCAACAACAACAACAACAACAACAACACACACACACACACACACACACACACACACACACACACACACACACACACACACACACACACACGTAGCCTAAACACACACACACACGTAGCCTAAACACTTGCATACATTCAGGTATGTTAATTAGCAGGTATGACTGACTTATGCTTCACCTCGGAGTAATTCATTGAATCAATATCACACAAATTATTTTTTCTTATATATTCCAGACTATTTCACCTGAAGATTAGACACCCTAGATTATTTCACCTAAACACGGAAATGAATAAATGTATGTATGTATGTATGTATGTATGTATGTATGTATGTATGTAAAAAAACAACCTCAGACCAGTAACAAAACATCTAGCAAAGGTTAAGTGAACATTGGATCATACAAGTTCAAAACTAGAAGCCTTTACACTATAAATAAAAACAAAAATAAACTTTAATAAAACAACAATATTCCAGTTCTGAAAATGTCGCGTCAAATGTATTCCTATGAGGTAAGTGGTTAGGTTAGGTTAGGTTAGTGTAAGGTATCCGGTACGAATTTTGTCTGGTCACTTTTCTAATTGTGTGGGTGTGGTGTGGGGAGAAGGGGTGGGGGAAGGGGGTGGAGGGTGGGTGGAGGGTGGGAGGTGTGTGTGTGTGTGTGTGTGTAAGAACTTGACCACATCCTCTCCGTAGATCGAGAAAGTTCCATTATGACACGTTATATTTTTTGGGTGTATTTTTTATTTTGTTTTTACGACGTATGAAATATTTTATCTTTCCTAGAGACATTTGGTTTAGTGTTACGGTCGCTCTTACATCTCACATTAACCTTTCTCTCACTATCTGTTTTCTCTCACTATCTGTTTTCTCTCACTATCTGTTTTCTCTCACTATCTGTTTTCTCTCAGTCTCTTTCTCTCACTATCTGTTTTCTCTCAGTCTCTTTCTCTCACTATCTGTTTTCTCTCAGTCTCTTTCTCTCACTATCTGTTTTCTCTCAGTCTCTTTCTCTCACTAACTGTTTTCTCTCAGTCTCTTTCTCTCACTATCTGTTTTCTCTCAGTCTCTTTCTCTCACTATCTGTTTTCTCTCAGTCCCTTTCTCTCACTATCTGATTTCTCTCAGTCTCTTTCTCTCACTATCTGTCTCCTCTCCGTCTCTTCCTCACTACTGCAGTGTGGCGCAACATGACGTCACTGAGCTGAGTGTGGAAGGAGACACACACACACACACACACACACACACACACACACACACACACACACACACTTACATAATGGAGAAAGTTTTATTCAATCGTAAAACATGAAATTTGGATATGGTGTGTGTGTGTGTGTGTGTGTGTGTGTGTGTGTGTGTGTGTGTGTGTGTGTGTGTGTGTGTGTGTTATCCTATATTTGTATATTTTGTCTATACTTAACTCTACTGGGTTTTTTTTAAATTACCCTAACAATATTCAATTAATAATATAAGTTGACACGGTTAATTTGGGTTAATTTCATGAGTTAAGTTAGGTTAGGTTAGGGTTAGGCTACGTTAGGTTACGTTAGGGTACGTTTGGTTAGGCTAAGTACATCTTAGGTTACGTTAGGGTACTTTAGGCTAGGTTAGGACACAGTAAGTTATGGTACAGTACATTGAATTAGTTTAGATTAGGTTAAGTTACACTGGATTAAGTTAAGCCAAGGTCTTTTAGGGTGGTGGTTAGGTTAAGACACTAAAATAGGTCAAGTTGGACTGTTTGGGCAGGTGTCTTGAGTCTGGGTCAAGTTACGTAAAGCTTGGCTGGATTGGGTTAGGTTAGGTTAGCGTTAAGTTAAGTTAGGTTAGATGAGCGTTAGATTATGTTAAGTTGGGTTAGATTAGAGTTAAGTTAGATTACATTAGGTTTGTTTAGAACAGCGTTAGTAAGGTAAGGTAAGGTAAGGTTATCATACTGCATTTACAAGTTACATTCATACTGATAAAAGAAAACCACTTTCATCCTGCCAAAAAAAAAAGAACTCACGATAAAATCCACACCATGACGTTCAAGTCTCGCCTAGTACTTTTTTTGCATGACTCTTAACCTTACATCCAGGTGGCGTGGTTGACATGTAAACAATGACTTTATTACCACAGGAGACAAGAATATGTCCACTACAGAAGTACCCATCACCCACCCTGAAAACATTCCACCAAGTGCGTTCAACTCAACTAACGGCAGCGGGATGACAACGGCGCTACCACCCTGAGGCGACTAACCCAAGAAAAAATCTAGCACACACACACATATATATATACACATCTGTCTGCTGTCTTAACATGAACGCAGGGGGGGAAATCAGTGAAAGGTTCTACTGAGAATAACAAACTGTGAGTGAAAGTTAAAATTGTTAATATAGCCCACCTGTGCCGTTAAATTGAGCCATTCTAACAAGTTATATTTCCAAGTTTGTTTAAAAGGACGAACACTTGACAATAAATATATTCACCTCCATTGTTATTTAAACCAACGTCATTTCAGGGTATTAATATATCCTAAATGTATATATTTTAAGTACATATAATACAAAGGAGTTTAAGGTCATATTGTATAGCGGTTTGGGGATAATTTACAGAAGTTCATACGTCTGGTAGCGCGGTAAGTGGGGTTGGGTAGGAGTTATTGTACGTTAGGTAGGACAGGTGTACCGCTATAAGGTCCGGTCCGTTCAGTGGGACATTGACCTAAGAAGGACCTCAGGAACATTAAAAACGAAAGGAGAGGCTAGGAAGGTGAGAGAGTCAATAAAATCGCCATACGTGTACATAGACACTACAGGTATATAAACAATGTATATAGACACTACAGGTATATAAACAAGGTAAGACCGTAGTCACCTGCCCACAATCTGAAAATATAATCAGGTGATCTCTCTCTCTCTCTCTCTCTCTCTCTTCCATTTAGGGTCGAAGGTCTTATTGATGTCATAAGAGTATTACTAACACCTCAAAGGTAATTTAACCCCTGTTCTATGTTAATAAATACACTAATAATGAAGAACTATACATTTCTACACCATTGAGAACATTTCCCAGTTAGACTACCATACCTCACACCTGGTTTGTACTGTAGATGAAAAGACAAACACGAATTGATTTAGGTAGTTAATTTATACCTTATATAAACTTTAACACCGCCACTATCATCCTTAACACCGCCACTATCATCCTTAACACCGCCACTATCATCCTTAACACCGCCACTATCATCCTTAACACCGCCACTATCATCCTTAACACCGCCACTACCACCCTTAACACCGCCACTATCATCCTTAACACCGCCACTACCACCCTTAACACCGCCACTATCATCCTTAACACCGCCACTACCACCCTTAACACCGCCACTATCATCCTTAACACCGCCACTATCATCCTTAACACCGCCACTACCACCCTTAACACCGCCACTATCATCACTACTGTACAAATAACACATCGGAGTAAAAACGTAAAGTAAAGTATCAGATTTAAGCCACATTGTTCAAAGAGTAACGACGACTTCCCGGGGAACTAGTTTTAATGATAAATCTATATTAAGAATTAACCCACGAACACAGTCTGGTATTCATGAGCATTTAGTATTGGTAGACGATGTTTAGAATGTTGTACAGTCCCCTTCACTTGTGCGTTTACAGGTGCTCGTCATATAAACACTCCACAAATCATTATTATTGTGATATTGTTTTAATTTGATTCTATAGTATGTTTATTAGTGTGAGTTTTCTTCCGTCGAATGTACACAAACACAGGCTGCCACATTGTACAAAACCTGACTAGTGAAGTGGACTGAATGTTATAAATGTTGAATGTTTCTCGTTCTGGCAAGCGTCTGGTAACACATCCATCATATCCGCCATTATCAATAAAAAAAATCGTTCTTATTGAACCTGTTTACGACAGATCATCCTCACTTGTGGCACCATGTGGGTGACCTGGTTGGTTCGGTTAGGTTTATACCCAGAGACATATCGAGTGTTTTACATTGTATTTCAACACTAAAGACAAAAAAAATAATAATCTAATACGTGGTTTTAAAAGTGGATTCCCACAATGTGTATTATTACCATCGCTAACTCATACTTTCAAGACAACGATTCACTGTATGTAATGACTCCTTTAAAGAACGAAGATCACACCTTAATTTCACCACAAGAAACAAGTACAGGAAAAAAAGTGAAAGTAGGTTGTATAGTATGACTCAGGGGCGGAGAGGATATACCGCCTGGGAAGATATTGGAACCATAATGTGTTGTCTATGGTAGACCCTGCTGCCATAGGCGTCACGAAAATTGTGACCAAGTCCCAGGCTGCTGATCTGACTTTCTGCCTCAGTTACACACAATTGTAGGGTCTCAATTGTTTCTCTTACTATTGACAACACAATATATATATATATATATATATATATATATATATATATATATATATATATATATATATATATATATATTATATATATATATTGTTTCTCACTTTTGATCCTTTTTTCATGATTGTATTCCTTTATTATTATTATTACATTTTCGCCCCCCAGGCCCCGATGTGGGTCAGTGACATGTGCCCGGGTGGGCTAATTCCCGTAAAAAAAATTCAATAAATGCTCATTCTTCGGTACACTTAACCTAACCTAACCTAACCACCCAAACCTTGCTGCACTCGACCGCTTTCACTTCACTGTGGAAGAGATAGGTGACGAATACTGACGGATCTTTCCTATAATGACGTCACTATAACAGTTACCAATCACAAGCCTACGAAAGAAGTTATGGGAGGGATTTATATTACATGAAAATACTGAAGTAAAAGAGTAATATATACATACCTACATACATATACATTCAGTAAAATCGTCATACAAGTTTACATTGATCCAGCATGTACAGTATACATAGACAGTACAGGTATACAAACAATATACATAGACAGTACATACATACATACATAAATACATAGACAATACAGGTATACAAACACCGCCCAAAAAACACAATCGTACAAAATAGAAGAAAGGTGAACGTGTGGAGCGTTGCCAGATTGTGAACGCCAGAAACTTGTTTGCTATGTGTGCTGGCGTTCGTGTTTTGGATTTTTATGCTATTGTTTACAATGTATGGAACGACACGTGTTACTTGGTGTTACTTTCAGTATGTTAAGAACCTCACTGTTTATTGGAGAAACCACTATTTCGGCTACATCAACTGACAATAACGGTCTCATTATAATTATATACACTAACTTTATTATCGTATCACTTTCTTCAGCCCCGGATTCTTGTGACATTTTACTGAATCGATTTTCCTTGTCTTTTTTGACCCTCCTGTTCGTTCATGGCAAGGCGCCAAGACTCATCGCGCCATGATGTCACAAATGAGGGGAATCCCATCTCGTGCGGTGATTGGTTGCTTGGAGTGAAAATAGTCTTACGTCATTGGTGAGTTACGGATTTATATTGAGTTTATTTATTAATGTGTGTCTTGTTATTCGCTCCGGACTAACTATATATTAAATTAAGTTCGTATCCCGAAAGCTACATATTCTTTGAGGGATAGTGTGTAGATTTTGACAATGGAGGGATTGCGGTACTCCAGATGACGTAAACGTGACGTCACATCGTGGGGAGAAGCCAGTGACATAACCATACTAATTATATCATGCAGGTTGTGGGGGTAGGAGGTTGTGGGGGTAGTGGAGGTTGTGGGGGTAGTGGAGGTTGTGGGGGGTATGGAGGTTGTGGGGTAGTGGAGGTTGTGGGGGTAGTGGAGGTTGTGGGGGTAGGAGGTTGTGGGGGGTAGGAGGTTGTGGGGTAGTGGAGGTTGTGGTGATTGGTGGGGTAAGGGGGTTACCTACTGAAGCTATCCTGAATTTTGGCTTAAGTAATTAACAAAACACAGACTACACGTACAGTACATGACCCTGACTTAACTAGTTAATATGACCTAAATAAATCAATGTGATCTGCCAGTCTCTTGGCCAAGGACACGGAACCTAACCTGACCTTAACCTAACCTAACCCAACCTGATCAATTATTTAGGACAGATGAGCGTTGCACGTACACACACACACACACACACACACACACACATGTCTACATCCGTCTCCCCCCCTGGACATCTCACCACAATAACCGGATGCAATATTGCCCAGGTGACCGTCTAACTCTTCTCTTCTCTTTAGTGTTGATTTATCTATGCTAGTCTCTCTCTCTCTTTTCATCTCTCTCTGTCTCTTCTTCCATCTCTCTCTCTCTCTCTCTCCTCTCTCTCTCTCTCTCTCCTCCTCTCTTTTCCATCTCTCTCTCTCTCTTTTCCATCTCTCTCTCTCTCTTCTTCCATTCCATCTCTTTCTGTCTCTTCTTCCATCTCTCTCTCTCTTCTTCCATCTCTCTCTCCCCTAATCATCGGTGTTTTGCCTCATTCTTACGTCTTTTTAGCTAGGGTGGGGCTAGGGGTAGGGAGTAGGTTGGGTTAGGGAGTAGGGTTAGGGTTAGGTTAGGGTTGAGGTACAGTAGGGTTAGGTTAGGGTTAGGGTGGGGTTAGGGTTAGGGGTAGGGCACGGTAGGGTTAGGATAATCTCCACACCTAACCAAGATCCTTATTGATTCCTATAGACCTAACTTTGAATCACGTGAACATTAAGACACCCGATGAAACAACCGAACCGAACCGAACCGAACAACTAACTCACAACCAACGCAACCCAACCCTACATCATAAGATCAGGCTACCAAACTTATTCCACCAAGATACCATAACAAACGAGTCTAAAGGGACAACAAGACAACCTAACCAGTGTGGCCAACGTACAAGGTAATCAAGTACAAGTAAATAGCAACATACAAGACAATAAAGACAATGAAAACAACACTGGTAAGAAGAAAACTAAACGTAGGATCTATAACCGTATTCGGGAAGACAAGTGAAGGTATCTACGGCATGTAAGGGACTCCCCAGGTACATCTAAAATTCCATCCCATACTCAGCCTAAGGCCAAACTATATCACCAAAATAGGAACCATAGAATTTTATCTGGTAACACGAATAAAACACCAATAATGTATTTAAACCTGATATTATACGCTTGATGTTGATGTCAAATTTAAACACAATTATAATCCTCTTAGCCGTGACAAACATATGAGAGATTTTAACTGGATTTCGTTTAGCGTGTGTGGAAGAAGCGGTTGTCATGGTAGCTTGTACTTGTTGGGTCAGTTTTTTTTTTACCTCATCTCTCGCCCTCTTTCTCATTTTTTTATTCACTCTAACGCCTTCTTTATCTCTCAACTTTCTCTCTCTAGTGGAATATTTTTTTTTTCCCTACGAAGTGATGGTTTTATGTAAAGGTTCCTGCGTGAAAGGTTACATCTCACGCCCCGCTGCCAGACCCAAATGCAGAGTGT